>NW_027646141.1:600000-897446 GCF_951394435.1 Stenella coeruleoalba
GATCATACTCTGGGTTCCACATGCATGTTTTAGCTGAAGGAAGAATACCTAAAACCTGGGTAGTTGAAACCCGTGGAATGGGTACCATGCAATATGACTTCAAAGGATCTTCATTTGCTCACCGAACCTCTCCAATCCTATCACTGCTGCGTTTATGTCCCTGTACACATGCTTGATTCTCTTTCGGAGACATAGCAATCCATAGGTTTTAAGATACTTACTAGTCAGGTACATTCTTAGGCGTTTAATATGCGGTGTTGAGTCCATTTCTTTGAGCAAGGAGTAGCTCTTGTCTATTCCATATTTGGCTTAAGGAACTCTATCTGTGCTCATTTCAATCTCTGGTTTTATGCAACACCCCAACTCACCTTTCCCCTTAAGCAAGCATAAGTTGCTTTTCTAAATTTGAGACCCTGTTCTGTTCTGTAATTCAGTTCCTGTGTAGCCAAGTTTACATTCCGTGTATTACTGATATCTTATGATGTTTCTTTTTCTGTGTGACTTATTTCAGTGAGAATCATCATACCTGAATCCACTCATTGTGCTGCTAAGGGCCTGATGACACAGATTTCATTGCTGCGTGATATTGCTTTGTAAGTAAATACCACAACTTCTTTATCCATTTTTCACTTTCTGCGATGTTGAACTTGTACTGTAAACGAGGTTCTTGTAAACAGAGGCGTCCCAAACTTTGGGGTGTCTGTGTCTTTTTGATTTTAATTTCCCTAAGCTATAGGACCATAAGTGGAAGTGCCCTAGGCTCTGTTGCTTTGTTTTTTAGATGTTTCAGGAAACACCATACACTTCTCCCGAGTGGTTGTTGGCAATTTACATCCCGCCCATCAGCAAAACAAGGCTCCCAGTTCTCCATGGCCTGTCCTGCCTTTCTGGATTTTACACTTTTTTCAGACGGCCCTTTTGACCGGGGGGAAGTGAGACTTCATTGTAGTGCAGATTTCCTTTGCAAGCTTGCTTGGTTGGCCAAAAAGGGCGTATGCGTTTTTTCCTGAATATATTCAGGAAAAAACGCATACGCCCTTTTTGGCCAAGTGCATCATTGTGGACGTTCTGCCTCTTTTCCTATGCTTTCAATGCAATTCCAGTCTACCTCCTGAAATCGGTTTCCTGCAATTCTGCCCCGCTTTCAAGTCCTCTTGGCAGCCTTACTTCAGTCTATTTTTGGACGATAGCTGTCATTTATAACTCTGCAGGTTTGTGAATTACAGTGCCCCTGAGCTCCTTTCTTCAACTCGCTTTCTTGTGAGCTGGCCGCAACACCGCAGGATGGCTTCAGGCCCTAATCTGGTTCTGGCACGGCACGCTGAGCCTTTGGTTAATTCCTCTTCCTGGTGGGAAATGAGAGTTAAATTTGCCCGTCCAGACACCTCCAGCTAGTCTCTCATTGGTTCTCGCTATTCCTGTTCATCTTCCGCAGAAATTGCAAACTGGGCCAAACAGGAGGTTAAAGACACTGACTCTCCAAGTCGGGAGAGTGTTAGTAAAGCGTCTGGAATGTTGCACCCGAGTACCAGGGTACGAAAACTGAGACATATTTGAACACGTCTCCCGATCACATGGTTGATCATACTCTGGGTTCCACATGCATGTTTTAGCTGAAGGAAGAATACCTAAAACCTGGGTAGTTGAAACCCGTGGAATGGGTACCATGCAATATGACTTCAAAGGGTCTTCATTTGCTCACCGAACCTCTCCAATCCTATCACTGCTGCGTTTATGTCCCTGTACACATGCTTGATTCTCTTTCGGAGACATAGCAATCCATAGGTTTTAAGATACTTACTAGTCAGGTACATTCTTAGGCGTTTAATATGCGGTGTTGAGTCCATTTCGTTGAGCAAGGAGTAGCTCTTGTCTATTCCATATTTGGCTTAAGGAACTCTATCTGTGCTCATTTCAATCTCTGGTTTTATGCAGCACCCCAACTCACCTTTCCCCTTAAGCAAGCATAAGTTGGTTTTCTAAATTTGAGACCCTGTTCTGTTCTGTAATTCAGTTCCTGTGTAGCCAAGTTTACATTCCGTGTATTACTGATATCTTATGATGTTTCTTTTTCTGTGTGACTTATTTCAGTGAGAATCATCATACCTGAATCCACTCATTGTGCTGCTAAGGGCCTGATGACACAGATTTCATTGCTGAGTGATATTGCTTTGTAAGTAAATACCACAACTTCTTTATCCATTTTTCACTTTCTGCGATGTTGAACTTGTACTGTAAACGAGATTCTTGTAAACAGAGGCGTCCCAAACTTTGGGGTGGCTGTGTCTTTTTGATTTTAATTTCCCTAAGCTATAGGACCATAAGTGGAAGTGCCCTAGGCTCTGTTGCTTTGTTTTTTAGATGTTTCAGGAAACACCATACACTTCTCCCAAGTGGTTGTTGGCAATTTACATCCCGCCCATCAGCATAACAAGGCTCCCAGTTCTCCATGGCCTGTCCTGCCTTTCTGGATTTTACACTTTTTTCAGATGGCCCTTTTGACCGGGGGTGGGGCGGAAGTGAGACTTCATTGTAGTGCAGATATCCTTTGCAAGCTTGCTTGGTTGGCCAAAAAGGGCGTATGCGTTTTTTCCTGAATATATTCAGGAAAAAACGCATACGCCCTTTTTGGCCAAGTGCATCATTGTGGACGTTCGGCCTCTTTTCCTATGCTTTCAATGCAATTCCAGTCTACCTCCTGAAATCGGTTTCCTGCAATTCTGCCCCGCTTTCAAGTCCTCTTGGCAGCCTTACTTCAGTCTATTTTTGGACGATAGCTGTCATTTATAACTCTGCAGGTTTGTGAATTACAGTGCCCCTGAGCTCCTTTCTTCAACTCGCTTTCTTGTGAGCTGGCCGCAACACCGCAGGATGGCTTCAGGCCCTAATCTGGTTCTGGCACGGCACGCTGAGCCTTTGGTTAATTCCTCTTCCTGGTGGGAAATGAGAGTTAAATTTGCCCGTCCAGACACCTCCAGCTAGTCTCTCATTGGTTCTCGCTATTCCTGTTCATCTTCCGCGGAAATTGCAAACTGGGGCAAACAGGAGGTTAAAGGCACTGACTGACCAAGTAGGGAGAGTGTTAGTAAAGCGTCTGGAATGTTGCACCCGAGTACCAGGGTACGAAAACTGAGACATATTTGAACACGTCTCCCGATCACATGGTTGATCATACTCTAGGTTCCACATGCATGTTTTAGCTGAAGGAAGAATACCTTAAACCTGGGTAGTTGAAACCCTTGGAATGGGTACCATGCAATATGACTTCAAAGGGTCTTCATTTGCTCACCGAACCTCTCCAATCCTATCACTGCTGCGTTTATGCCCCTGTACACATGCTTGATTCTCTTTAGGAGACATAGCAATCCACAGGTTTTAAGATACTTACAAGTCAGGTACATTCTTAGGCGTTTAATATGGGGTGTTGAGTCCATTTCGTTGAGCAAGGAGTAGCTCTTGTCTATTCCATATTTGGCTTAAGGAACTTTATCTGTGCTCATTTCAATCTCTGGTTTTATGCAGCACCCCAACTCACCTTTACCCTTAAGCAAGCATAAGTTGGTTTTCTAAATTTGAGACCCTGTTCTGTTCTGTAATTCAGTTCCTGTGTAGCCAAGTTTACATTCCGTGTATTAGTGATATCTTATGATGTTTCTTTTTCTGTGTGACTTATTTCAGTTAGAATCATCATACCTGAATCCACTCATTGTGCTGCTAAGGACCTGATGACACAGATTTCATTGCTGAGTGATATTGCTTTGTAAGTAAATACCACAACTTCTTTATCCATTTTTCACTTTCTGCGATGTTGAACTTGTACTGTAAACGAGGTTCTTGTAAACAGAGGCGTCCCAAACTTTGGGGTGGCTGTGTCTTTTTGATTTTAATTTCCCTAAGCTATAGGACCATAAGTGGAAGTGCCCTAGGCTCTGTTGCTTTGTTTTTTAGATGTTTCAGGAAACACCATACACTTCTCCCGAGTGGTTGTTGGCAATTTACATCCCGCCCATCAGCATAACAAGGCTCCCAGTTCTCCATGGCCTGTCCTGCCTTTCTGGATTTTACACTTTTTTCAGATGGCCCTTTTGACCGGGGGGTAGTGAGACTTCATTGTAGTGCAGATTTCCTTTGCAAGCTTGCTTGGTTGGCCAAAAAGGGCGTATGCGTTTTTTCCTGAATATATTCAGGAAAAAACGCATACGCCCTTTTTGGCCAAGTGCATCATTGTGGACGTTCTGCCTCTTTTCCTATGCTTTCAATGCAATTCCAGTCTACCTCCTGAAATCGGTTTCCTGCAATTCTGCCCCGCTTTCAAGTCCTCTTGGCAGCCTTACTTCAGTCTATTTTTGGACGATAGCTGTCATTTATAACTCTGCAGGTTTGTGAATTACAGTGCCCCTGAGCTCCTTTCTTCAACTCGCTTTCTTGTGAGCTGGCCGCAACACCGCAGGATGGCTTCAGGCCCTAATCTGGTTCCGGTATGGCACGCTGAGCCTTTGGTTAATTCCTCTTCCTGGTGGGAAATGAGAGTTAAATTTGCCCGTCCAGACACCTCCAGCTAGTCTCTCATTGGTTCTCGCTATTCCTGTTCATCTTCCGCAGAAATTGCAAACTGGGGCAAACAGGAGGTTAAAGGCACTGACTCTCCAAGTAGGGAGAGTGTTAGTAAAGCGTCTGGAATGTTGCACCCGAGTACCAGGGTACGAAAACTGAGACATATTTGAACACGTCTCCCGATCACATGGTTGATCATACTCTAGGTTCCACATGCATGTTTTAGCTGAAGGAAGAATACCTTAAACCTGGGTAGTTGAAACCCGTGGAATGGGTACCATGCAATATGACTTCAAAGGGTCTTCATTTGCTCACTGAACCTCTCCAATCCTATCACTGCTGCGTTTATGCCCCTGTACAAATGCTTGATTCTCTTTCGGAGACATAGCAATCCATAGGTTTTAAGATACTTACAAGTCAGGTACATTCTTAGGCGTTTAATATGCGGTGTTGAGTCCATTTCGTTGAGCAAGGAGTAGCTCTTGTCTCTTCCATATTTGGCTTAAGGAACTTTATCTGTGCTCATTTCAATCTCTGGTTTTATGCAGCACCCCAACTCACCTTTACCCTTAAGCAAGCATAAGTTGGTTTTCTAAATTTGAGACCCTGTTCTGTTCTGTAATTCAGTTCCTGTGTAGCCAAGTTTACATTCCGTGTATTACTGATATCTTATGATGTTTCTTTTTCTGTGTGATTTATTTCAGTTAGAATCATCATACCTGAATCCACTCATTGTGCTGCTAAGGGCCTGATGACACAGATTTCATTGCTGAGTGATACTGCATTGTAAGTAAATACCACAAGTTCTTTATCCATTTTTCACTTTCTGCGATGTTGAACTTGTACTGTAAACGAGGTTCTTGTAAACAGAGGTGTCCCAAACTTTGGGGTGGCTGTGTCTTTTTGATTTTAATTTCCCTAAGCTATAGGACCATAAGTGGAAGTGCCCTAGGTTCTGTTGCTTTGTTTTTTAGATGTTTCAGGAAACACCATACACTTCTCCCGAGTGGTTGTTGGCAATTTACATCCCGCCCATCAGCATAACAAGGCTCCCAGTTCTCCATGGCCTGTCCTGCCTTTCTGGATTTTACACTTTTTTCAGATGACCCTTTTGACCGGGGGGAAGTGAGACTTCATTGTAGTGCAGATTTCCTTTGCAAGCTTGCTTGGTTGGCCAAAAAGGGCGTATGCGTTTTTTCCTGAATATATTCAGGGAAAAACGCATACGCCCTTTTTGGCCAAGTGCATCATTGTGGACGTTCTGCCTCTTTTCCTATGCTTTCAATGCAATTCCAGTCTACCTCCTGAAATTGGTTTCCTGCAATTCTGCCCCGCTTTCAAGTCCTCTTGGCAGCCTTACTTCAGTCTATTTTTGGACGATAGCTGTCATTTATAACTCTGCAGGTTTGTGAATTACAGTGCCCCTGAGCTCCTTTCTTCAACTCGCCTTCTTTTGAGCTGGCCGCAACACCGCAGGATGGCTTCAGGCCCTAATCTGGTTCTGGAATGGCACGCTGAGCCTTTGGTTAATTCCTCTTCCTGGTAGGAAATGAGAGTTAAATTTGCCCGTCCAGACACCTCCAGCTAGTCTCCATTGGTTCTCGCTATTCCTGTTCATCTTCCGCAGAAATTGCAAACTGGGCCAAACAGGAGGTTAAAGGGACTGACTCTCCAAGTCGGGAGAGTGTTAGTAAAGCATCTGGAATGTTGCACCCGAGTACCAGGGTACGAAAACTGAGACATATTTGAACACGTCTCCCGATCACATGGTTGATCATACTCTAGGTTCCACATGCATGTTTTAGCTGAAGGAAGAATACCTTAAACCTGGAGAGTTCAAACCCGTGGAATGGGTACCATGCAATATGACTTCAAAGGGTCTTCATTTGCTCACCGAACCTCTCCAATCCTATCACTGCTGCGTTTATGCCCCTGTACACATGCTTGATTCTCTTTTGGAGACATAGCAATCCATAGGTTTTAAGATACTTACAAGTCAGGTACATTCTTAGGCGTTTAATATGCGGTGTTGAGTCCATTACGTTGAGCAAGGAGTAGCTCTTGTCTATTCCATATTTGGCTTAAGGAACTTTATCTGTGCTCATTTCAATCTCTGGTTTTATGCAGCACCCCAACTCACCTTTACCCTTAAACAAGCATAAGTTGGTTTTCTAAATTTGAGACCTTGTTCTGTTCTGTAATTCAGTTCCTGTGTAGCCAAGTTTACATTCCGTGTATTACTGATATCTTATGATGTTTCTTTTTCTGTGTGACTTATTTCAGTTAGAATCATCATACCTGAATCCACTCATTGTGCTGCTAAGGGCCTGATGACACAGATTTCATTGCTGAGTGATACTGCATTGTAAGTAAATACCACAAGTTCTTTATCCATTTTTCACTTTCTGCGATGTTGAACTTGTACTGTAAATGAGGTTCTTGTAAACAGAGGCGTCCCAAACTTTGGGGTGGCTGTGTCTTTTTGATTTTAATTTCCCTAAGCTATAGGACCATAAGTGGAAGTGCCCTAGGTTCTGTTGCTTTGTTTTTTAGATGTTTCAGGAAACACCATACACTTCTCCCGAGTGGTTGTTGGCAATTTACATCCCGCCCATCAGCATAACAAGGCTCCCAGTTCTCCATGGCCTGTCCTGCCTTTCTGGATTTTACACTTTTTTCAGATGGCCCTTTTGACCGGGGGGAAGTGAGACTTCATTGTAGTGCAGATTTCCTTTGCAAGCTTGCTTGGTTGGCCAAAAAGGGCGTATGCGTTTTTTCCTGAATATATTCAGGAAAAAACGCATACGCCCTTTTTGGCCAAGTGCATCATTGTGGACGTTCTGCCTCTTTTCCTATGCTTTCAATGCAATTCCAGTCTACCTCCTGAAATCGGTTTCCTGCAATTCTGCCCCGCTTTCAAGTCCTCTTGGCAGCCTTACTTCAGTCTATTTTTGGACGATAGCTGTCATTTATGACTCTGCAGGATTGTGAATTACAGTGCCCCTGAGCTCCTTTCTTCAACTCGGTTTCTTTTGAGCTGGCCGCAACACCGCAGGATGGCTTCAGGCCCTAATCTGGTTCCGGCACGGCACACTGAGCCTTTGGTTATTTCCTCTTCCTGGTGGGAAATGAGAGTTAAATTTGCCCGTCCAGACACCTCCAGCTAGTCTCTCATTGGTTCTCGCTATTCCTGTTCATCTTCCGCAGAAATTGCAAACTGGGCCAAACAGGAAGTTAAAGACACTGACTCTCCAAGTCGGGAGAGTGTTAGTAAAGCGTCTGGATTGTTGCACCCGAGTACCAGGGGAGGAAAACTGAGACATATTTGAACACGTCTCCCGATCACATGGTTGATCATACTCTGGGTTCCACATGCATGTTTTAGCTGAAGGAAGACTACCTAAAACCTGGGTAGTTGAAACCCGTGGAATGGGTACCATGCAATATGACTTCAAAGGGTCTTCATTTGCTCACCGAACCTCTCCAATCCTATCACTGCTGCGTTCATGTCCCTGTACACATGCTTGATTCTCTTTCGGAGACATAGCAATCCATAGGTTTTAAGATACTTACTAGTCAGGTACATTCTTAGGCGTTTAATATGCGGTGTTGAGTCCATTTCGTTGAGCAAGGAGTAGCTCTTGTCTATTCCATATTTGGCTTAAGGAACTTTATCTGTGCTCATTTCAATCTCTGGTTTTATGCAGCAACCCAACTCACCTTTCCCCTTTAGCAAGCATAAGTTGGTTTTCTAAATTTGAGAACCTGTTCTGTTGTGGAATTCAGTTCCTGTGTAGCCAAGTTTACATTCCGTGTATTAGTGATATCTTATGATGTTTCTTTTTCTGTGTGACTTATTTCAGTTAGAATCATCGTACCTGAATCTACTCATTATGCTGCTACGGGCCTGATGACATAGATTTCATTGCTGAGTGATACTGCATTGTACGTAAGTACCACAAGTTCTTTATCCATTTTTCACTTTCTGCGATGTTGAACTTGTACTGTAAACGAGGTTCTTGTAAACAGAGCCGTTCCAAACTTTGGGGTGGCTGTGTCTTTTTGATTTTAATTTCCCTAAGCTATAGGACCATAAGTGGAAGTGCCCTAGGCTCTGTTGCTTTGTTTTTTAGATGTTTCAGGAAACACCATACACTTCTCCCAAATGTCTGTTGGCAATTTACATCCCGCCCATCAGCATAACAAGGCTCCCAGTTCTCCATGGCCTGTCCTGCCTTTCTGGATTTTACACTTTTTTCAGATGGCCCTTTTGACCGGGGGGAAGTGAGACTTCATTGTAGTGCAGATTTCCTTTGCAAGCTTGCTTGGTTGGCCAAAAAGGGCGTATGCGTTTTTTCCTGAATATATTCAGGAAAAAACGCATACGCCCTTTTTGGCCAAGTGCATCATTGTGGACGTTCTGCCTCTTTTCCTATGCTTTCAATGCAATTCCAGTCTACCTCCTGAAATCGGTTTCCTGCAATTCTGCCCCGCTTTCAAGTCCTCTTGGCAGCCTTACTTCAGTCTATTTTTGGACGATAGCTGTCATTTATAACTCTGCAGGTTTGTGAATTACAGTGCCCCTGAGCTCCTTTCTTCAACTCGCTTTCTTGTGAGCTGGCCGCAACACCGCAGGATGGCTTCAGGCCCTAATCTGGTTCCGGCACGGCACGCTGAGCCTTTGGTTAATTCCTCTTCCTGGTGGGAAATGAGAGTTAAATTTGCCCGTCCAGACACCTCCAGCTAGTCTCTCATTGGTTCTCGCTATTCCTGTTCATCTTCCGCAGAAATTGCAAACTGGGCCAAACAGGAGGTTAAAGACACTGACTCTCCAAGTCGGGAGAGTGTTAGTAAAGCGTCTGGAATGTTGCACCCGAGTACCAGGGTACGAAAACTGAGACATATTTGAACACGTCTCCCGATCACATGGTTGATCATACTCTGGGTTCCACATGCATGTTTTAGCTGAAGGAAGAATACCTAAAACCTGGGTATTTGAAACCCGTGGAATGGGTACCATGCAATATGACTTCAAAGGGTCTTCATTTGCTCACCGAACCTCTCCAATCCTATCACTGCTGCGTTTATGCCCCTGTACACATGCTTGATTCTCTTTCAGAGACATAGCAATCCATAGGTTTTAAGATACTTACTAGTCAGGTACATTCTTAGGCGTTTAATATGCGGTGTTGAGTCCATTTCGTTGAGCAAGGAGTAGCTCTTGTCTATTCCATATTTGGCTTAAGGAACTTTATCTGTGCTCATTTCAATCTCTGGTTTTATGCAGCACCCCAACTCACCTTTCCCCTTAAACAAGCATAAGTTGGTTTTCTAAATTTGAGACCCTGTCCTGTTCTGTAATTCAGTTCCTGTGTAGCCAAGATTACATTCCGTGTATTACTGATATCTTATGATGTTTCTTTTTCTGTGTGACTTATTTCAGTTAGAATCATCATACCTGAATCCACTCATTGTTCTGCTAAGGGCCTGATGACACAGATTTCATTGCTGAGTGATATTGCTTTGTAAGTAAATACCACAACTTCTTTATCCATTTTTCACTTTCTGCGATGTTGAACTTGTACTGTAAACGAGGTTCTTGTAAACAGAGCCGTTCCAAACTTTGGGGTGGCTGTGTCTTTTTGATTTTAATTTCCCTAAGCTATAGGACCATAAGTGGAAGTGCCCTAGGTTCTGTTGCTTTGTTTTTTAGATGTTTCAGGAAACACCATACACTTCTCCTGAGTGGTTGTTGGCAATTTACATCCCGCCCATCAGCATAACAAGGCTCCCAGTTCTCCATGGCCTGTCCTGCCTTTCTGGATTTTACACTTTTTTCAGATGGCCCTTTTGACCGGGGGGAAGTGAGACTTCATTGTAGTGCAGATTTCCTTTGCAAGCTTGCTTGGTTGGCCAAAAAGGGCGTATGCGTTTTTTCCTGAATATATTCAGGAAAAAACGCATACGCCCTTTTTGGCCAAGTGCATCATTGTGGACGTTCTGCCTCTTTTCCTATGCTTTCAATGCAATTCCAGTCTACCTCCTGAAATCGGTTTCCTGCAATTCTGCCCCGCTTTCAAGTCCTCTTGGCAGCCTTACTTCAGTATATTTTTGGACGATAGCTGTCATTTATAACTCTGCAGGTTTGTGAATTACAGTGCCCCTGAGCTCCTTTCTTCAACTCGCTTTCTTGTGAGCTGGCCGCAACACCGCAGGATGGCTTCAGGCCCTAATCTGGTTCCGGCACGGCACGCTGAGCCTTTGGTTAATTCCTCTTCCTGGTGGGAAATGAGAGTTAAATTTGCCCGTCCAGACACCTCCAGCTAGTCTCTCATTGGTTCTCGCTATTCCTGTTCATCTTCCGCAGAAATTGCAAACTGGGCCAAACAGGAGGTTAAAGACACTGACTCTCCAAGTCGGGAGAGTGTTAGTAAAGCGTCTGGAATGTTGCACCCGAGTACCAGGGTACGAAAACTGAGACATATTTGAACACGTCTCCCGATCACATGGTTGATCATACTCTGGGTTCCACATGCATGTTTTAGCTGAAGGAAGAATACCTAAAACCTGGGTATTTGAAACCCGTGGAATGGGTACCATGCAATATGACTTCAAAGGGTCTTCATTTGCTCACCGAACCTCTCCAATCCTATCACTGCTGCGTTTATGCCCCTGTACACACGCTTGATTCTCTTTTGGAGACATAGCAATCCATCGGTTTTACGATACTTACTAGTCAGGTACATTCTTAGGCGTTTAATATGCGGTGTTGAGTCCATTTAGTTGAGCAAGGAGTAGCTCTTGTCTATTCCATATTTGACTTAAGGAACTTTATCTGTGCTCATTTCAATCTCTGGTTTTATGCAGCACCCCAACTCACCTTTACCCTTAAGCAAGCATAAGTTGGTTTTCTAAATTTGAGACCCTCTTCTGTTTTGGAATGCAGTTCCTGTGTAGCCAAGTTTACATTCCGTGTATTAGTGATATCTTATGATGTTTCTTTTTCTGTGTGACTTATTTCAGTTAGAATCATCATACCTGAATCCACTCATTGTGCTGCTAAGGGCCTGATGACACAGATTTCATTGCTGAGTGATATTGCTTTGTAAGTAAATAACAGAACTTCTTTATCCATTTTTCACTTTCTGCGATGTTGAACTTGTACTGTAAACGAGGTTTTTGTAAACAGAGGCGTTCCAAACTTTGGGGTGGCTGTGTCTTTTTGATTTTAATTTCCCTAAGCTATAGGACCATAAGTGGAAGTGCCCTAGGCTCTGTTGCTTTGTTTTTTAGATGTTTCAGGAAACACCATACACTTCTCCCGAGTGGTTGTTGGCAATTTACATCCCGCCCATCAGCATAACAAGGCTCCCAGTTCTCCATGGCCTGTCCTGCCTTTCTGGATTTTACACTTTTTTCAGATGGCCCTTTTGACCGGGGGGAAGTGAGACTTCATTGTAGTGCAGATTTCCTTTGCAAGCTTGCTTGGTTGGCCAAAAAGGGCGTATGCGTTTTTTCCTGAATATATTCAGGAAAAAACGCATACGCCCTTTTTGGCCAAGTGCATCATTGTGGACGTTCTGCCTCTTTTCCTATGCTTTCAATGCAATTCCAGTCTACCTCCTGAAATCGGTTTCCTGCAATTCTGCCCCGCTTTCAAGTCCTCTTGGCAGCCTTACTTCAGTCTATTTTTGGACGATAGCTGTCATTTATAACTCTGCAGGTTTGTGAATTACAGTGCCCCTGAGCTCCTTTCTTCAACTCGCTTTCTTGTGACCTGGCCGCAACACCGCAGGATGGCTTCAGGCCCTAATCTGGTTCCGGCCCGGCATGCTGAGCCTTTGGTTAATTCCTCTTCCTGGTGGGAAATGAGAGTTAAATTTGCCCGTCCAGACACCTCCAGCTAGTCTCTCATTGGTTCTCGCTATTCCTGTTCATCTTCCGCAGAAATTGCAAACTGGGCCAAATAGGAGGTTAAAGGGACTGACTCTCCAAGTCGGGAGAGTGTTAGTAAAGCGTCTGGAATGTTGCACCTGAGTACCAGGGGAGGAAAACTGAGACATATTTGAACACGTCTCCCGATCACATGGTTGATCATACTCTGGGTTCCACATGCATGTTTTAGCTGAAGGAAGAATACCTTAAACCTGGAGAGTTGAGACCCGTGGAATGGGTACCATGCAATATGACTTCAAAGGGTCTTCATTTGCTCACCGAACCTCTCCAATCCTATCACTGCTGCGTTTATGCCCCTGTACACACGCTTGATTCTCTTTTGGAGACATAGCAATGCATAGGTTTTAAGATACTTACTAGTCAGGTACATTCTTAGGCGTTTAATATGGGGTGTTGAGTCCATTTCGTTGAGCAAGGAGTAGCTCTTGTCTATTCCATATTTGGCTTAAGGAACTTTATCTGTGCTCATTTCAATCTCTGGTTTTATGCAGCACCCCAACTCACCTTTCCCCTTAAGCAAGCATAAGTTGGTTTTCTAAATTTGAGACCCTGTTCTGTTTTGGAATGCAGTTCCTGTGTAGCCAAGTTTACATTCCGTGTATTAGTGATATCTTATGATGTTTCTTTTTCTGTGTGACTTATTTTAGTTAGAATCATCGTACCTGAATCCACTCATTGTGCTGCTACGGGCCTGATGACATAGATTTCATTGCTGAGTGATACTGCATTGTACGTAAGTACCACAAGTTCTTTATCCATTTTTCACTTTCTGTGATATTGAACTTGTACGGTAAACGAGGTTCTTGTAAACGGAGGCGTCCCAAACTTTGGGGTGGCTGTGTCTTTTTGATTTAATTTCCCTAAGCTATAGGACCATAAGTGGAAGTGCCCTAGGTTCTGTTGCTTTGTTTTTTAGATGTTTCAGGAAACACCATACACTTCTCCCCAGTGGTTGTTGGCAATGTACATCCCGCCCATCAGCATAACAAGGCTCCCAGTTCTCCATGGCCTGTCCTGCCTTTCTGGATTTTACACTTTTTTCAGATGGCCCTTTTGACCGGGGGGAAGTGAGACTTCATTGTAGTGCAGATTTCATTTGCAAGCTTGCTTGGTTGGCCAAAAAGGGCGTATGCGTTTTTTCCTGAATATATTCAGGAAAAAACGCATACGCCCTTTTTGGCCAAGTGCATCATTGTGGACGTTCTGCCTCTTTTCCTATGCTTTCAATGCAATTTCAGTCTACCTCCTGAAATCGGTTTCTTGCAATTCTGACCCGCTTTCAAGTCCTCTTGGCAGCCTTACTTCAGTCTATTTTTGGACGATAGCTGTCATTTATAACTCTGCAGGTTTGTGAATTACAGTGCCCCTGAGCTCCTTTCTTCAACTCGCTTTCTTGTGACCTGGCCGCAACACCGCAGGATGGCTTCAGGCCCTAATCTGGTTCTGGCACGGCACGCTGAGCCTTTGGTTACTTCCTCCTCCTGGTGGGAAATGAGAGTTAAATTTGCCCGTTCAGACACCTCCAGCTAGTCTCTCATTGGTTCTCGCTATTCCTGTTCATCTTCCGCAGAAATTGCAAACTGGGCCAAATAGGAGGTTAAAGGGACTGACTCTCCAAGTCGGGAGAGTGTTAGTAAAGCGTCTGGAATGTTGCACCTGAGTACCAGGGGAGGAAAACTGAGACATATTTGAACACGTCTCCCGTTCACATGGTTGATCATACTCTGGGTTCCACATGCATGTTTTATCTGAAGGAAGAATACCTTAAACCTGGAGAGTTGAGACCCGTGGAATGGGTACCATGCAATATGACTTCAAAGGGTCTTCATTTGCTCACCGAACCTCTCCAATCCTATCACTGCTGCGTTTATGCCCCTGTACACATGCTTGATTCTCTTTCGGAGACATAGCAATCCATAGGTTTTAAGATACTTACAAGTCAGGTACATTCTTAGGCGTTTAATATGCGGTGTTGAGTCCATTTCGTTGAGCAAGGAGTAGCTCTTGTCTATTCCATATTTGGCTTAAGGAACTTTATCTGTGCTCATTTCAATCTCTGGTTTTCTGCAGCACCCCAACTCACCGTTACCCTTAAGCAAACATAAGTTGTTTTTCTAAATTTGAGACCCTGTTCTGTTCTGTAATTCAGTTCCTGTGTAGCCAAGTTTCCATTCCGTGTATTACTGATATCTTATGATGTTTCTTTTTCTGTGTGACTTATTTCAGTTAGAATCATCATACCTGAACCCACTCATTGTGCTGCTAAGGGCCTGATGACATAGATTTCATTGCTGAGTGATATTGCTTTGTAAGTGAATACCACAACTTCTTTATCCATTTTTCACATTCTGCGATGTTGAACTTGTACTGTAAACGAGGTTCTTGTAAACAGAGCCGTTCCAAACTTTGGGGTGGCTGTGTCTTTTTGATTTTAATTTCCCTAAGCTATAGGACCATAAGTGGAAGTGCCCTAGGCTCTGTTGCTTTGTTTTTTAGATGTTTCAGGAAACACCATACACTTCTCCCAAGTGTCTGTTGGCAATTTACATCCCGCCCATCAGCATAACAAGGCTCCCAGTTCTCAATGGCCTGTCGCCTTTCTGGATTTTACACTTTTTTCAGATGGCCCTTTTGACCGAGGGGAAGTGAGACTTCATTGTAGTGCAGATTTCCTTTGCAAGCTTGCTTGGTTGGCCAAAAAGGGCGTATGCGTTTTTTCCTGAATATATTCAGGAAAAAACGCATACGCCCTTTTTGGCCAAGTGCATCATTGTGGACGTTCTGCCTCTTTTCCTATGCTTTCAATGCAATTCCAGTCTACCTCCTGAAATCGGTTTCCTGCAATTCTGCCCCGCTTTCAAGTCCTCTTGGCAGCCTTACTTCAGTCTATTTTTGGATGATAGCTGTCATTAATGACTCTGCAGGTTTGTGAATTACAGTGCCCCTGAGCTCCTTTCTTCAACTCGCTTTCTTGTGACCTGGCCGCAACACCGCAGGATGGCTTCAGGCCCTAATCTGGTTCCGGCACGGCACGCTGAGCCTTTGGTTAATTCCTCTTCCTGGTGGGAAATGAGAGTTAAATTTGCCCGTCCAGACACCTCCAGCTAGTCTCTCATTGGTTCTCGCTATTCCTGTTCATCTTCCGCAGAAATTGCAAACTGTGCCAAACAGGAGGTTAAAGGGACTGACTCTCCAAGTGGGGAGAGTGTTAGTAAAGCGTATGGAATGTTGCACCCGAGTACCAGGGGAGGAAAACTGAGACATATTTGAACACGTCTCCTGTTCACATGGTTAATCATACTTGGGTTCCACATGCATGTTTTAGCTGAAGGAAGAATACCTAAAATTTTTGTAGTTGAAACCCGTGGAATGAATACCATGCAATATGACTTCAAAGGTCTTCATTTGCTCACTGAACCTCTCCAATCCTATCACTGCTGCGTTTATGCCCCTGTACACATGCTTGATTCTCTTTCGGAGACATAGCAATCTATAGGTTTTAAGATACTTACTAGTCAGGTACATTCTTAGGCGTTTAATATGCGGTGTTGAGTCCACTTCGTTGAGCAAGGAGTAGCTCTTGTCTATTCCATATTTGGCTTAAGGAACTTTGTGCTCATTTCAATCTCTGGTTTTATGCAGCACCCCAACTCACCTTTCCCCTTAAGCAAGCATAAGTTGGTTTTCTAAATTTGAGACCCTGTTCTGTTCTGTAATTCAGTTCCTGTGTAGCCAAGTTTACATTCCATGTATTACTGATATCTTATGATGTTTCTTTTTCTGTGTGACTTACTTCAGTTAGAATCACCATATCCGAATCCACTCATTATGCTGCTATGGGCCTGGTGACATAGATTTCATTGCTGAGTGATATTGCTTTGTACATGAGTACCACAACTTCTTTATCCATTTTTCACTTTCTGTGATATTGAACTTGTACGGTAAACGAGGTTCTTGTAAACAGAGGCGTCCCAAACTTTGGGGTGGCTGTGTCTTTTTGATTTTAATTTCCCTAAGCTATAGGACCATAAGTGGAAGTGCACTAGGCTCTGTTGCTTTGTTTTTTAGATGTTTCAGGAAACACCATACACTTCTCCGGAGTGGCTGTTGGCAATTTACATCCCGCCCATCAGCATAACAAGGCTCCCAGTTCTCCATGTCCTGTCCTGCCTTTCTGGATTTTACACTTTTTTCAGATGGCCCTTTTGACCGGGGGGAAGTGAGACTTCATTGTAGTGCAGATTTCCTTTGCAAGCTTGCTTGGTTGGCCAAAAAGGGCGTATGCGTTTTTTCCTGAATATATTCAGGAAAAAACGCATACGCCCTTTTTGGCCAAGTGCATCATTGTGGACGTTCTGCCTCTTTTCCTATGCTTTCAATGCAATTCCAGTCTACCTCCTGAAATCGGTTTCCTGCAATTCTGCCCCGCTTTCAAGTCCTCTTGGCAGCCTTACTTCAGTCTATTTTTGGACGATAGCTGTCATTTATAACTCTGCAGGTTTGTGAATTACAGTGCCCCTGAGCTCCTTTCTTCAACTCGCTTTCTTTTGAGCTGGCCGCAACACCGCAGGATGGCTTCAGGCCCTAATCTGGTTCCGGTATGGCACGGTGAGCCTTTGGTTATTTCCTCTTCCTGGTGGGAAATGAGAGTTAAATTTGTCCGTCCAGACACCTCCAGCTAGCCTCTCATTGGTTCTCGCTATTCCTGTTCATCTTCCGCAGAAAGTGCAAACTGGGCCAAACAGGAGGTTAAAGGGACTGACTCTCCAAGTGGGGAGAGTGTTAGTAAAGCGTCTGGAATGTTGCACCCGAGTACCAGGGGAGGAAAACTGAGACATATTTGAACACGTCTCCCGATCACATGGTTGATCATACTCTGGGTTCCACATGCATGTTTTAGCTGAAGGAAGAATACCTAAAATCTGCGTAGTTGAAATCCGTGGAATGGGTACCATGCAATATGACTTCAAAGGTCTTCATTTGCTCACTGAACCTCTCCAATCCTATCACTGCTGCGTTTATGCCCCTGTACACATGCTTGATTCTCTTTCGGAGACATAGCAATCTATAGGTTTTAAGATACTTACTAGTCAGGTACATTCTTAGGCGTTTAATATGCGGTGTTGAGTCCATTTCGTTGAGCAAGGAGTAGCTCTTGTCTATTCCATATTTGGCTTAAGGAACTTTGTGCTCATTTCAATCTCTGGTTTTATGCAGCACCCCAACTCACCTTTCCCCTTAAGCAAGCATAAGTTGGTTTTCTAAATTTGAGACCCTGTTCTGTTCTGTAATTCAGTTCCTGTGTAGCCAAGTTTACATTCCGTGTATTACTGATATCTTATGATGTTTCTTTTTCTGTGTGACTTATTTCAGTTAGAATCATCATACCTGAATCCACTCATTGTGCTGCTAAGGGCCTGATGACACAGATTTCATTGCTGAGTGATATTGCTTTGTAAGTAAATACCACAACTTCTTTATCCATTTTTCACTTTCTGCGATGTTGAACTTGTACTGTAAACGAGGTTCTTGTAAACAGAGCCGTTCCAAACTTTGGGGTGGCTGTGTCTTTTTGATTTTAATTTCCCTAAGCTATAGGACCATAAGTGGAAGTGCCCTAGGTTCTGTTGCTTTGTTTTTTAGATGTTTCAGGAAACACCATACACTTCTCCCCAGTGGTTGTTGGCAATTTACATCCCGCCCATCAGCATAACAAGGCTCCCAGTTCTCCATGGCCTGTCCTGCCTTTCTGGATTTTACACTTTTTTCAGATGGCCCTTTTGACCGGGGGGAAGTGAGACTTCATTGTAGTGCAGATTTCATTTGCAAGCTTGCTTGGTTGGCCAAAAAGGGCGTATGCGTTTTTTCCTGAATATATTCAGGAAAAAACGCATACGCCCTTTTTGGCCAAGTGCATCATTGTGGACGTTCTGCCTCTTTTCCTATGCTTTCAATGCAATTTCAGTCTACCTCCTGAAATCGGTTTCTTGCAATTCTGACCCGCTTTCAAGTCCTCTTGGCAGCCTTACTTCAGTCTATTTTTGGACGATAGCTGTCATTTATAACTCTGCAGGTTTGTGAATTACAGTGCCCCTGAGCTCCTTTCTTCAACTCGCTTTCTTGTGACCTGGCCGCAACACCGCAGGATGGCTTCAGGCCCTAATCTGGTTCTGGCACGGCACGCTGAGCCTTTGGTTACTTCCTCCTCCTGGTGGGAAATGAGAGTTAAATTTGCCCGTTCAGACACCTCCAGCTAGTCTCTCATTGGTTCTCGCTATTCCTGTTCATCTTCCGCAGAAATTGCAAACTGGGCCAAATAGGAGGTTAAAGGGACTGACTCTCCAAGTCGGGAGAGTGTTAGTAAAGCGTCTGGAATGTTGCACCTGAGTACCAGGGGAGGAAAACTGAGACATATTTGAACACGTCTCCCGTTCACATGGTTGATCATACTCTGGGTTCCACATGCATGTTTTATCTGAAGGAAGAATACCTTAAACCTGGAGAGTTGAGACCCGTGGAATGGGTACCATGCAATATGACTTCAAAGGGTCTTCATTTGCTCACCGAACCTCTCCAATCCTATCACTGCTGCGTTTATGCCCCTGTACACATGCTTGATTCTCTTTCGGAGACATAGCAATCCATAGGTTTTAAGATACTTACAAGTCAGGTACATTCTTAGGCGTTTAATATGCGGTGTTGAGTCCATTTCGTTGAGCAAGGAGTAGCTCTTGTCTATTCCATATTTGGCTTAAGGAACTTTATCTGTGCTCATTTCAATCTCTGGTTTTCTGCAGCACCCCAACTCACCGTTACCCTTAAGCAAACATAAGTTGTTTTTCTAAATTTGAGACCCTGTTCTGTTCTGTAATTCAGTTCCTGTGTAGCCAAGTTTCCATTCCGTGTATTACTGATATCTTATGATGTTTCTTTTTCTGTGTGACTTATTTCAGTTAGAATCATCATACCTGAACCCACTCATTGTGCTGCTAAGGGCCTGATGACATAGATTTCATTGCTGAGTGATATTGCTTTGTAAGTGAATACCACAACTTCTTTATCCATTTTTCACATTCTGCGATGTTGAACTTGTACTGTAAACGAGGTTCTTGTAAACAGAGGCGTCCCAAACTTTGGGGTGGCTGTGTCTTTTTGATTTTAATTTCCCTAAGCTATAGGACCATAAGTGGAAGTGCCCTAGGCTCTGTTGCTTTGTTTTTTAGATGTTTCAGGAAACACCATACACTTCTCCCAAGTGTCTGTTGGCAATTTACATCCCGCCCATCAGCATAACAAGGCTCCCAGTTCTCAATGGCCTGTCGCCTTTCTGGATTTTACACTTTTTTCAGATGGCCCTTTTGACCGGGGGGAAGTGAGACTTCATTGTAGTGCAGATTTCCTTTGCAAGCTTGCTTGGTTGGCCAAAAAGGGCGTATGCGTTTTTTCCTGAATATATTCAGGAAAAAACGCATACGCACTTTTTGGCCAAGTGCATCATTGTGGACGTTCTGCCTCTTTTCCTATGCTTTCAATGCAATTCCAGTCTACCTCCTGAAATCGGTTTCCTGCAATTCTGCCCCGCTTTCAAGTCCTCTTGGCAGCCTTACTTCAGTCTATTTTTGGATGATAGCTGTCATTAATGACTCTGCAGGTTTGTGAATTACAGTGCCCCTGAGCTCCTTTCTTCAACTCGCTTTCTTGTGACCTGGCCGCAACACCGCAGGATGGCTTCAGGCCCTAATCTGGTTCCGGCACGGCACGCTGAGCCTTTGGTTAATTCCTCTTCCTGGTGGGAAATGAGAGTTAAATTTGCCCGTCCAGACACCTCCAGCTAGTCTCTCATTGGTTCTCGCTATTCCTGTTCATCTTCCGCAGAAATTGCAAACTGTGCCAAACAGGAGGTTAAAGGGACTGACTCTCCAAGTGGGGAGAGTGTTAGTAAAGCGTATGGAATGTTGCACCCGAGTACCAGGGGAGGAAAACTGAGACATATTTGAACACGTCTCCTGTTCACATGGTTAATCATACTTGGGTTCCACATGCATGTTTTAGCTGAAGGAAGAATACCTAAAATTTTTGTAGTTGAAACCCGTGGAATGAATACCATGCAATATGACTTCAAAGGTCTTCATTTGCTCACTGAACCTCTCCAATCCTATCACTGCTGCGTTTATGCCCCTGTACACATGCTTGATTCTCTTTCGGAGACATAGCAATCTATAGGTTTTAAGATACTTACTAGTCAGGTACATTCTTAGGCGTTTAATATGCGGTGTTGAGTCCACTTCGTTGAGCAAGGAGTAGCTCTTGTCTATTCCATATTTGGCTTAAGGAACTTTGTGCTCATTTCAATCTCTGGTTTTATGCAGCACCCCAACTCACCTTTCCCCTTAAGCAAGCATAAGTTGGTTTTCTAAATTTGAGACCCTGTTCTGTTCTGTAATTCAGTTCCTGTGTAGCCAAGTTTACATTCCATGTATTACTGATATCTTATGATGTTTCTTTTTCTGTGTGACTTACTTCAGTTAGAATCACCATATCCGAATCCACTCATTATGCTGCTATGGGCCTGGTGACATAGATTTCATTGCTGAGTGATATTGCTTTGTACATGAGTACCACAACTTCTTTATCCATTTTTCACTTTCTGTGATATTGAACTTGTACGGTAAACGAGGTTCTTGTAAACAGAGGCGTCCCAAACTTTGGGGTGGCTGTGTATTTTTGATTTTAATTTCCCTAAGCTATAGGACCATAAGTGGAAGTGCACTAGGCTCTGTTGCTTTGTTTTTTAGATGTTTCAGGAAACACCATACACTTCTCCGGAGTGGCTGTTGGCAATTTACATCCCGCCCATCAGCATAACAAGGCTCCCAGTTCTCCATGTCCTGTCCTGCCTTTCTGGATTTTACACTTTTTTCAGATGGCCCTTTTGACCGGGGGGAAGTGAGACTTCATTGTAGTGCAGATTTCCTTTGCAAGCTTGCTTGGTTGGCCAAAAAGGGCGTATGCGTTTTTTCCTGAATATATTCAGGAAAAAACGCATACGCCCTTTTTGGCCAAGTGCATCATTGTGGACGTTCTGCCTCTTTTCCTATGCTTTCAATGCAATTCCAGTCTACCTCCTGAAATCGGTTTCCTGCAATTCTGCCCCGCTTTCAAGTCCTCTTGGCAGCCTTACTTCAGTCTATTTTTGGACGATAGCTGTCATTTATAACTCTGCAGGTTTGTGAATTACAGTGCCCCTGAGCTCCTTTCTTCAACTCGCTTTCTTTTGAGCTGGCCGCAACACCGCAGGATGGCTTCAGGCCCTAATCTGGTTCCGGTATGGCACGGTGAGCCTTTGGTTATTTCCTCTTCCTGGTGGGAAATGAGAGTTAAATTTGTCCGTCCAGACACCTCCAGCTAGCCTCTCATTGGTTCTCGCTATTCCTGTTCATCTTCCGCAGAAAGTGCAAACTGGGCCAAACAGGAGGTTAAAGGGACTGACTCTCCAAGTGGGGAGAGTGTTAGTAAAGCGTCTGGAATGTTGCACCCGAGTACCAGGGGAGGAAAACTGAGACATATTTGAACACGTCTCCCGATCACATGGTTGATCATACTCTGGGTTCCACATGCATGTTTTAGCTGAAGGAAGAATACCTAAAATCTGCGTAGTTGAAATCCGTGGAATGGGTACCATGCAATATGACTTCAAAGGTCTTCATTTGCTCACTGAACCTCTCCAATCCTATCACTGCTGCGTTTATGCCCCTGTACACATGCTTGATTCTCTTTCGGAGACATAGCAATCTATAGGTTTTAAGATACTTACTAGTCAGGTACATTCTTAGGCGTTTAATATGCGGTGTTGAGTCCATTTTGTTGAGCAAGGAGTAGCTCTTGTCTATTCCATATTTGGCTTAAGGAACTTTGTGCTCATTTCAATCTCTGGTTTTATGCAGCACCCCAACTCACCTTTCCCCTTAAGCAAGCATAAGTTGGTTTTCTAAATTTGAGACCCTGTTCTGTTCTGTAATTCAGTTCCTGTGTAGCCAAGTTTACATTCCGTGTATTACTGATATCTTATGATGTTTCTTTTTCTGTGTGACTTATTTCAGTTAGAATCATCATACCTGAATCCACTCATTGTGCTGCTAAGGGCCTGATGACACAGATTTCATTGCTGAGTGATATTGCTTTGTAAGTAAATACCACAACTTCTTTATCCATTTTTCACTTTCTGCGATGTTGAACTTGTACTGTAAACGAGGTTCTTGTAAACAGAGCCGTTCCAAACTTTGGGGTGGCTGTGTCTTTTTGATTTTAATTTCCCTAAGCTATAGGACCATAAGTGGAAGTGCCCTAGGTTCTGTTGCTTTGTTTTTTAGATGTTTCAGGAAACACCATACACTTCTCCCCAGTGGTTGTTGGCAATTTACATCCCGCCCATCAGCATAACAAGGCTCCCAGTTCTCCATGGCCTGTCCTGCCTTTCTGGATTTTACACTTTTTTCAGATGGCCCTTTTGACCGGGGGGAAGTGAGACTTCATTGTAGTGCAGATTTCATTTGCAAGCTTGCTTGGTTGGCCAAAAAGGGCGTATGCGTTTTTTCCTGAATATATTCAGGAAAAAACGCATACGCCCTTTTTGTCCAAGTGCATCATTGTGGACGTTCTGCCTCTTTTCCTATGCTTTCAATGCAATTTCAGTCTACCTCCTGAAATCGGTTTCTTGCAATTCTGACCCGCTTTCAAGTCCTCTTGGCAGCCTTACTTCAGTCTATTTTTGGACGATAGCTGTCATTTATAACTCTGCAGGTTTGTGAATTACAGTGCCCCTGAGCTCCTTTCTTCAACTCGCTTTCTTGTGACCTGGCCGCAACACCGCAGGATGGCTTCAGGCCCTAATCTGGTTCTGGCACGGCACGCTGAGCCTTTGGTTACTTCCTCCTCCTGGTGGGAAATGAGAGTTAAATTTGCCCGTTCAGACACCTCCAGCTAGTCTCTCATTGGTTCTCGCTATTCCTGTTCATCTTCCGCAGAAATTGCAAACTGGGCCAAATAGGAGGTTAAAGGGACTGACTCTCCAAGTCGGGAGAGTGTTAGTAAAGCGTCTGGAATGTTGCACCTGAGTACCAGGGGAGGAAAACTGAGACATATTTGAACACGTCTCCCGTTCACATGGTTGATCATACTCTGGGTTCCACATGCATGTTTTATCTGAAGGAAGAATACCTTAAACCTGGGTAGTTGAAACCCGTGGAATGGGTACCATGCAATATGACTTCAAAGGGTCTTCATTTGCTCACCGAACCTCTCCAATCCTATCACTGCTGCGTTTATGCCCCTGTACACATGCTTGAATCTCTTTTGGAGACATAGCAATCCATAGGTTTTACGATAATTACTAGTCAGGTACATTCTTAGGCGTTTAATATGCGGTGTTGAGTCCATTTCGTTGAGCAAGGAGTAGCTCTTGTCTATTCCATATTTGAGTTAAGGAACTTTATCTGTGCTCATTTCAATCTCTGGTTTTATGCAGCACCCCAACTCACCTTTCCCCTTAAGCAAGCATAAGTTGTTTTTCTAAATTTGAGACCCTGTTCTGTTCTGTAATTCAGTTCCTGTGTAGCCAAGTTTCCATTCCGTGTATTACTGATATCTTATGATGTTTCTTTTTCTGTGTGACTTATTTCAGTTAGAATCATCATACCTGAACCCACTCATTGTGCTGCTAAGGGCCTGATGACATAGATTTCATTGCTGAGTGATATTGCTTTGTAAGTGAATACCACAACTTCTTTATCCATTTTTCACATTCTGCGATGTTGAACTTGTACTGTAAACGAGGTTCTTGTAAACAGAGCCGTTCCAAACTTTGGGGTGGCTGTGTCTTTTTGATTTTAATTTCCCTAAGCTATAGGACCATAAGTGGAAGTGCCCTAGGCTCTGTTGCTTTGTTTTTTAGATGTTTCAGGAAACACCATACACTTCTCCCAAGTGTCTGTTGGCAATTTACATCCCACCCATCAGCATAACAAGGCTCCCAGTTCTCAATGGCCTGTCGCCTTTCTGGATTTTACACTTTTTTCAGATGGCCCTTTTGACCGAGGGGAAGTGAGACTTCATTGTAGTGCAGATTTCCTTTGCAAGCTTGCTTGGTTGGCCAAAAAGGGCGTATGCGTTTTTTCCTGAATATATTCAGGAAAAAACGCATACGCACTTTTTGGCCAAGTGCATCATTGTGGACGTTCTGCCTCTTTTCCTATGCTTTCAATGCAATTCCAGTCTACCTCCTGAAATCGGTTTCCTGCAATTCTGCCCCGCTTTCAAGTCCTCTTGGCAGCCTTACTTCAGTCTATTTTTGGATGATAGCTGTCATTAATGACTCTGCAGGTTTGTGAATTACAGTGCCCCTGAGCTCCTTTCTTCAACTCGCTTTCTTGTGATCTGGCCGCAACACCGCAGGATGGCTTCAGGCCCTAATCTGGTTCCGGCACGGCACGCTGAGCCTTTGGTTAATTCCTCTTCCTGGTGGGAAATGAGAGTTAAATTTGCCCGTCCAGACACCTCCAGCTAGTCTCTCATTGGTTCTCGCTATTCCTGTTCATCTTCCGCAGAAATTGCAAACTGTGCCAAACAGGAGGTTAAAGGGACTGACTCTCCAAGTGGGGAGAGTGTTAGTAAAGCGTATGGAATGTTGCACCCGAGTACCAGGGGAGGAAAACTGAGACATATTTGAACACGTCTCCTGTTCACATGGTTAATCATACTTGGGTTCCACATGCATGTTTTAGCTGAAGGAAGAATACCTAAAATTTTTGTAGTTGAAACCCGTGGAATGAATACCATGCAATATGACTTCAAAGGTCTTCATTTGCTCACTGAACCTCTCCAATCCTATCACTGCTGCGTTTATGCCCCTGTACACATGCTTGATTCTCTTTCGGAGACATAGCAATCTATAGGTTTTAAGATACTTACTAGTCAGGTACATTCTTAGGCGTTTAATATGCGGTGTTGAGTCCACTTCGTTGAGCAAGGAGTAGCTCTTGTCTATTCCATATTTGGCTTAAGGAACTTTGTGCTCATTTCAATCTCTGGTTTTATGCAGCACCCCAACTCACCTTTCCCCTTAAGCAAGCATAAGTTGGTTTTCTAAATTTGAGACCCTGTTCTGTTCTGTAATTCAGTTCCTGTGTAGCCAAGTTTACATTCCATGTATTACTGATATCTTATGATGTTTCTTTTTCTGTGTGACTTATTTCAGTTAGAATCACCATATCCGAATCCACTCATTATGCTGCTATGGGCCTGGTGACATAGATTTCATTGCTGAGTGATATTGCTTTGTACATGAGTACCACAACTTCTTTATCCATTTTTCACTTTCTGTGATATTGAACTTGTACGGTAAACGAGGTTCTTGTAAACAGAGGCGTCCCAAACTTTGGGGTGGCTGTGTCTTTTTGATTTTAATTTCCCTAAGCTATAGGACCATAAGTGGAAGTGCACTAGGCTCTGTTGCTTTGTTTTTTAGATGTTTCAGGAAACACCATACACTTCTCCGGAGTGGCTGTTGGCAATTTACATCCCGCCCATCAGCATAACAAGGCTCCCAGTTCTCCATGTCCTGTCCTGCCTTTCTGGATTTTACACTTTTTTCAGATGGCCCTTTTGACCGGGGGGAAGTGAGACTTCATTGTAGTGCAGATTTCCTTTGCAAGCTTGCTTGGTTGGCCAAAAAGGGCGTATGCGTTTTTTCCTGAATATATTCAGGAAAAAACGCATACGCCCTTTTTGGCCAAGTGCATCATTGTGGACGTTCTGCCTGTTTTCCTATGCTTTCAATGCAATTCCAGTCTACCTCCTGAAATCGGTTTCCTGCAATTCTGCCCCGCTTTCAAGTCCTCTTGGCAGCCTTACTTCAGTCTATTTTTGGACGATAGCTGTCATTTATAACTCTGCAGGTTTGTGAATTACAGTGCCCCTGAGCTCCTTTCTTCAACTCGCTTTCTTTTGAGCTGGCCGCAACACCGCAGGATGGCTTCAGGCCCTAATCTGGTTCCGGTATGGCACGGTGAGCCTTTGGTTATTTCCTCTTCCTGGTGGGAAATGAGAGTTAAATTTGTCCGTCCAGACACCTCCAGCTAGCCTCTCATTGGTTCTCGCTATTCCTGTTCATCTTCCGCAGAAAGTGCAAACTGGGCCAAACAGGAGGTTAAAGGGACTGACTCTCCAAGTGGGGAGAGTGTTAGTAAAGCGTCTGGAATGTTGCACCCGAGTACCAGGGGAGGAAAACTGAGACATATTTGAACACGTCTCCCGATCACATTGTTGATCATACTCTGGGTTCCACATGCATGTTTTAGCTGAAGGAAGAATACCTAAAATCTGCGTAGTTGAAATCCGTGGAATGGGTACCATGCAATATGACTTCAAAGGTCTTCATTTGCTCACTGAACCTCTCCAATCCTATCACTGCTGCGTTTATGCCCCTGTACACATGCTTGATTCTCTTTCGGAGACATAGCAATCTATAGGTTTTAAGATACTTACTAGTCAGGTACATTCTTAGGCGTTTAATATGCGGTGTTGAGTCCATTTCGTTGAGCAAGGAGTAGCTCTTGTCTATTCCATATTTGGCTTAAGGAACTTTGTGCTCATTTCAATCTCTGGTTTTATGCAGCACCCCAACTCACCTTTCCCCTTAAGCAAGCATAAGTTGGTTTTCTAAATTTGAGACCCTGTTCTGTTCTGTAATGCAGTTCCTGTGTAGCCAAGTTTACATTCCGTGTATTACTGATATCTTATGATGTTTCTTTTTCTGTGTGACTTATTTCAGTTAGAATCATCATACCTGAATCCACTCATTGTGCTGCTAAGGGCCTGATGACACAGATTTCATTGCTGAGTGATATTTCTTTGTAACTAAATACCACAACTTCTTTATCCATTTTTCACTTTCTGCAATGTTGAACTTGTACTGTAAATGAGGTTCTTGTAAACAGAGCCGTTCCAAACTTTGGGGTGGCTGTGTCTTTTTGATTTTAATTTCCCTAAGCTATAGGACCATAAGTGGAAGTGCCCTAGGTTCTGTTGCTTTGTTTTTTAGATGTTTCAGGAAACACCATACACTTCTCCCGAGTGGTTGTTGGCAATTTACATCCCGCCCATCAGCATAACAAGGCTCCCAGTTCTCCATGGCCTGTCCTGCCTTTCTGGGTTTTACACTTTTTTCAGATGGCCCTTTTGACCGGGGGGAAGTGACACTTCATTGTAGTGCAGATTTCCTTTGCAAGCTTGCTTGGTTGGCCAAAAAGGGCGTATGCGTTTTTTCCTGAATATATTCAGGAAAAAACGCATACGCCCTTTTGGCAAAGTGCATCATTGTGGACGTTCTGCCTCTTTTCCTATGCTTTCAATGCAATTCCAGTCTACCTCCTGAAATCGGTATCCTGCAATTCTGCCCCGCTTTCAAGTCCTCTTGGCAGCCTTACTTCAGTCTATTTTTGGACGATAGCTGTCATTTATAACTCTGCAGGTTTGTGAATTACAGAGACCCTGAGCTCCTTTCTTCAACTCGCTTTCTTCTGAGCTGGACGCAACACCGCAGGATGGCTTCAGGCCCTAATCTGGTTCCGGCACGGCACGCTGAGCCTTTGGTTAATTCCTCTTCCTGGTGGGAAATCAGAGTTAAATTTGCCCGTCCAGATACCTCCAGCTAGTCTCTCATTGGTTCTCGCTATTCCTGTTCATCTTCCGCAGAAATTGCAAACTGGGTCAAACAGGAGGTTAAAGGCGCTGACTCTCCAAGTCGGGAGAGTGTTACTAAAGGGTCTGGAATGTTGCACCCGAGTACCAGGGGAGGAAAACTGAGACATATTTGAACACGTCTCCCGTTCACACGGTTGATCATACTCGGGGTTCCACATGCATGTTTTAGCTGAAGGAAGAATACCTTAAACCTGGAGAGTTGAGACCCGTGTAATGGGTACCATGCAATATGACTTCAAAGGGTCTTCATTTGCTCACAGAACCTCTCCAATCCTATCACTGCTGCGTTTATGCCCCTGTACACATGCTTGATTCTCTTTCGGAGACATAGCAATCCATAGGTTTTAAGATACTTACTAGTCAGGTACATTCTTAGGCGTTTAATATGGGGTGTTGAGTCCATTTCGTTGAGCAAGGAGTAGCTCTTGTCTATTCCATATTTGGCTTAAGGAACTTTATCTGTGCTCATTTCAATCTCTGGTTTTATGCAGCACCCCAACTCACCTTTACCCTTAAGCAAGCATAAGTTGGTTTTCTAAATTTGAGACCCTGTTCTGTTCTGTAATTCAGTTCCTGTGTAGCCAAGTTTACATTCCGTGTATTACTGATATCTTATGATGTTTCTTTTTCTGTGTGACTTATTTCAGTTAGAATCATCATACCTGAATCCACTCATTGTGCTGCTAAGGGCCTGATGACATAGATTTCATTGCTGAGTGATATTGCTTTGTAAGTGAATACCACAACTTCTTTATCCATTTTTCACTTTCTGCGATGTTGAACTTGTACTGTAAACGAGGTTCTTGTAAACAGAGGCGTCCCAAACTTTGGGGTGGCTGTGTCTTTTTGATTTTAATTTCCCTAAGCTATAGGACCATAAGTGACAGTGCCCTAGGTTCTGTTGCTTTGTTTTTTAGATGTTTCAGGAAACACCATACACTTCTCCCGAGTGTCTGTTGGCAATTTACATCCCGCCCATCAGCATAACAAGGCTCCCAGTTCTCCATGGCCTGTCCTGCCTTTCTGGATTTTACACTTTTTTCAGATGGCCCTTTTGACTGGGGGGAAGTGAGACTTCATTGTAGTGCAGATTTCCTTTGCAAGCTTGCTTGGTTGGCCAAAAAGGGCGTATGCGTTTTTTCCTGAATATATTCAGGAAAAAACGCATACGCCCTTTTTGGCCAAGTGCATCATTGTGGACGTTCTGCCTCTTTTCCTATGCTTTCAATGCAATTCCAGTCTACCTCCTGAAATCGGTTTCCTGCAATTCTGCCCCGCTTTCAAGTCCTCTTGGCAGCCTTACTTCAGTCTATTTTTGGACGATAGCTGTCATTTATAACTCTGCAGGTTTGTGAATTACAGTGCCCCTGAGCTCCTTTCTTCAACTCGCTTTCTTTTGAGCTGGCCGCAACACCGCAGGATGGCTTCAGGCCCTAATCTGGTTCCGGTACGGCACGCTGAGCCTTTGGTTATTTCCACTTCCTGGTGGGAAATGAGAGTTAAATTTGCCCGTCCAGACACCTCCAGCTAGCCTCTCATTGGTTCTCGCTATTCCTGTTCATCTTCCGCAGAAATTGCAAACTGGGCCAAACAGGAGGTTAAAGGCGCTGACTCTCCAAGTGGGGAGAGTGTTAGTAAAGCGTCTGGAATGTTGCACCCGAGTACCAGGGGAGGAAAACTGAGACATATTTGAACACGTCTCCCGTTCACATGGTTGATCATACTTGGGTTCCACATGCATGTTTTAGCTGAAGGAAGAATACCTTAAATCTGGAGAGTTGAGACCCGTGTAATGGGTACCATGCAATATGACTTCAAAGGGTCTTCATTTGCTCACCGAACCTCTCCAATCCTATCACTGCTGCGTTTATGCCGCTGTACACATGCTTGAATCTCTTTTGGAGACATAGCAATCCATAGGTTTTACGATAATTACTAGTCAGGTACATTCTTAGGCGTTTAATATGCGGTGTTGAGTCCATTTCGTTGAGCAAGGAGTAGCTCTTGTCTATTCCATATTTGAGTTAAGGAACTTTATCTGTGCTCATTTCAATCTCTGGTTTTATGCAGCACCCCAACTCACCTTTCCCCTTAAGCAAGCATAAGTTGGTTTTCTAAATTTGAGACCCTGTTCTGTTCTGTAATTCAGTTCCTGTGTAGCCAAGTTTACATTCCGTGTATTACTGATATCTTATGATGTTTCTTTTTCTGTGTGACTTATTTCAGTTAGAATCATCATACCTGAATCCACTCATTGTGCTGCTAAGGGCCTGATGACACAGATTTCATTGCTGAGTGATATTGCTTTGTAAGTAAATACCACAACTTCTTTATCCATTTTTCACTTTCTGTGATATTGAACTTGTACGGTAAACGAGGTTCTTGTAAACGGAGGCGTCCCAAACTTTGGGGTGGCTGTGTTTTTGATTTTAATTTCCCTAAGCTATAGGACCATAAGTGGAAGTGCCCTAGGCTCTGTTGCTTTGTTTTTTAGATGTTTCAGGAAACACCATACACTTCTCCTGAGTGTCTGTTGGCAATTTACATCCCGCCCATCAGCATAACAAGGCTCCCAGTTCTCCATGGCCTGTCCTGCCTTTCTGGATTTTACACTTTATTCAGATGGCCCTTTTAACCGGGGAGAAGTGAGACTTCATTGTAGTGCAGATTTCCTTTGCAAGTTTGCTTGGTTGGCCAAAATGGGCGTATGTGTTTTTTCCTGAATATATTCAGGAAAAAACGCATACGCCCTTTTTAGCCAAGTGCATCATTGTGGACGTTCTGCCTCTTTTCCTATGCTTTCAATGCAATTCCAGTCTACCTCCTGAAATCGGTTTCCTGCAATTCTGCCCCGCTTTCAAGTCCTCTTGGCAGCCTTACTTCAGTATATTTTTGGACGATAGCTGTCATTTATAACTCTGCAGGTTTGTGAATTACAGTGCCCCTGAGCTCCTTTCTTCAACTCGCTTTCTTGTGACCTGGCCGCAACACCGCAGGATGTCTTCAGGCCCTAATCTGGTTCTGGCATGGTATTCTGAGCCTTTGGTTAATTCCTCTTCCTGGTGGGAAATGAGAGTTAAATTTGCCCATCCAGACACCTCCAGCTAGTCTCTCATTGGTTCTCGCTATTCCTGTTCATCTTCCGCAGAAATTGCAAACTGGCCCAAACAGGAGGTTAAAGGGACTTACTCTCCAAGTGGGGAGAGTGTTAGTAAGCGTCTGGAATGTTGCACCCGAGTACCAGGGTACGAAAACTGAGACATATTTGAACACGTCTCCCGATCACATGGTTGATCATACTCTAGGTTCCACATGCATGTTTTAGCTGAAGGAAGAATACCTTAAACCTGGGTAGTTGAAACCCGTGGAATGGGTACCATGCAATATGACTTCAAAGGGTCTTCATTTGCTCACGAACCTCTCCAGTCCTATCACTGCTGCGTTTATGCCCCTGTACACATGCTTGATTCTCTTTCGGAGACATAGCAATCCATAGGTTTTAAGATACTTACTAGTCAGGTACATTCTTAGGCGTTTAATATGCGGTGTTGAGTCCATTTCGTTGAGCAAGGAGTAGCTCTTTTCTATTCCATATTTGGCTTAAGGAACTTTATCTGTGCTCATTTCAATCTCTGGTTTTATGCAGCACCCCAACTCACCTTTCCCCTTAAGCAAGCATAAGTTGGTTTTCTAAATTTGAGACCCTGTTCTGTTCTGTAATTCAGTTCCTGTGTAGCCAAGTTTACATTCCGTGTATTAGTGATATCTTATGATGTTTCTTTTTCTGTGTGACTTATTTCAGTTAGAACCATCATACCTGAATCCACTCATTGTGCTGCTAAGGGCCTGATAACATAGATTTCATTGCTGAGTGTTATTGCTTTGTAAGTAAATACCACAGCTTCTTTATCCATTTTTCATTTTCTGCGATGTTGAACTTGTACTGTAAACGAGGTTCTTGTAAACAGAGGCGTCCCAAACTTTGGGGTGGCTGTGTCTTTTTTATTTTAATTTCCCTAAGCTATAGGACCATAAGTGGAAGTGCCCTAGGCTCTGTTGATTTGTTTTTTCGATGTTTCAGGAAACACCATACACTTCTCCCGAGTGGTTGTTGGCAATTTACATACCGCCCATCAGCATAACAAGGCTCCCAGTTCTCCATGGCCTGTCCTGCCTTTCTGGATTTTACACTTTTTTCAGATGGCCCTTTTGACCAGGGGGAAGTGAGACTTCATTGTAGTGCAGATTTCCTTTGCAAGCTTGCTTGGTTGGCCAAAAAGTGCGTATGCGTTTTTTCCTGAATATATTCAGGAAAAAATGCATACGCCCTTTTTGGCCAAGTGCATCATTGTGGACGTTCTGCCTCTTTTCCTATGCTTTCAATGCAATTCCAGTCTACCTCCTGAAATCGGTTTCCTGCAATTCTGCCCCGCTTTCAAGTCCTCTTGGCAGCCTTACTTCAGTCTATTTTTGGACGATAGCTGTCATTTATAACTCTGCAGGTTTGTGAATTACAGTGCCCCTGAGCTCCTTTCTTCAACTCGCTTTCTTTTGAGCTGGCCGCAACACCGCAGGATGGCTTCAGGCCCTAATCTGGTTCCGGTACGGCACGCTGAGCCTTTGGTTATTTCCTCTTCCTGGTGGGAAATGAGAGTTAAATTTGCCCGTCCAGACACCTCCAGCTAGCCTCTCATTGGTTCTCGCTATTCCTATTCATCTTCCGCAGAAATTGCAAACTGGGCCAAACAGGAGGTTAAAGGGACTGACTCTCCAAGTGGGGAGAGTGTTAGTAAAGCGTCTGGAATGTTGCACCCGAGTACCAGGGGAGAAAACTGAGACATATTTGAACACGTCTCCCGATCACATGGTTGATCATACTCTGGGTTCCACATGCATGTTTTAGCTGAAGGAAGAATACCTAAAATCTGTGTAGTTGAAACCCGTGGAATGGGTACCATGCAATATGACTTCAAAGGTCTTCATTTGCTCACTGAACCTCTCCAATCCTATCACTGCTGCGTTTATGCCCCTGTACACATGCTTGATTCTCTTTCGGAGACATAGCAATCTATAGGTTTTAAGATACTTACTAGTCAGGTACATTCTTAGGCGTTTAATATGCGGTGTTGAGTCCACTTCGTTGAGCAAGGAGTAGCTCTTGTCTATTCCATATTTGGCTTAAGGAACTTTGTGCTCATTTCAATCTCTGGTTTTATGCAGCACCCCAACTCACCTTTCCCCTTAAGCAAGCATAAGTTGGTTTTCTAAATTTGAGACCCTGTTCTGTTCTGTAATTCAGTTCCTGTGTAGCCAAGTTTACATTCCGTGTATTACTGATATCTTATGATGTTTCTTTTTCTGTGTGACTTATTTCAGTTAGAATCACCATACCCGAATCCACTCATTATGCTGCTACGGGCCTGGTGACATAGATTTCATTGCTGAGTGATATTGCTTTGTACATGAGTACCACAACTTCTTTATCCATTTTTCACTTTCTGTGATATTGAACTTGTACGGTAAACGAGGTTCTTGTAAACAGAGGCGTCCCAAACTTTGGGGTGGCTGTGTCTTTTTGATTTTAATTTCCCTAAGCTATAGGACCATAAGTGGAAGTGCACTAGGCTCTGTTGCTTTGTTTTTTAGATGTTTCAGGAAACACCATACACTTCTCCCGAGTGGTTGTTGGCAATTTACATCCCGCCCATCAGCATAACAAGGCTCCCAGTTCTCCATGGCCTGTCCTGCCTTTCTGGATTTTACACTTTTTTCAGATGGCCCTTTTGACCGGGGGGAAGTGAGACTTCATTGTAGTGCAGATTTCCTTTGCAAGCTTGCTTGGTTGGCCAAAAAGGGCGTATGCGTTTTTTCCTGAATATATTCAGGAAAAAACGCATACGCCCTTTTTGGCCAAGTGCATCATTGTGGACGTTCTGCCTCTTTTCCTATGCTTTCAATGAAATTCCAGTCTACCTCCTGAAATCGGTTTCCTGCAATTCTGCCCCGCTTTCAAGTCCTCTTGGCAGCCTTACTTCAGTCTATTTTTGGACGATAGCTGTCATTTATAACTCTGCAGGTTTGTGAATTACAGTGCCCCTGAGCTCCTTTCTTCAACTCTCTTTCTTTTGAGCTGGCCGCAACACCGCAGGATGGCTTCAGGCCCTAATCTGGTTCCGGTACGGCACGCTGAGCCTTTGGTTATTTCCTCTTCCTGGTGGGAAATGAGAGTTAAATTTGCCCGTCCAGACACCTCCAGCTAGCCTCTCATTGGTTCTCGCTATTCCTGTTCATCTTCCGCAGAAATTGCAAACTGGGCCAAACAGGAGGTTAAAGGGACTGACTCTCCAAGTGGGGAGAGTGTTAGTAAAGCGTCTGGAATGTTGCACCCGAGTACCAGGGGAGGAAAACTGAGACATATTTGAACACGTCTCCCGATCACATGGTTGATCATACTCTGGGTTCCACATGCATGTTTTAGCTGAAGGAAGAATACCTAAAATTGCGTAGTTGAAATCCGTGGAATGGGTACCATGCAATATGACTTCAAAGGTCTTCATTTGCTCACTGAACCTCTCCAATCCTATCACTGCTGCGTTTATGCCCCTGTACACATGCTTGATTCTCTTTCGGAGACATAGCAATCTATAGGTTTTAAGATACTTACTAGTCAGGTACATTCTTAGGCGTTTAATATGCGGTGTTGAGTCCATTTCGTTGAGCAAGGAGTAGCTCTTGTCTATTCCATATTTGGCTTAAGGAACTTTGTGCTCATTTCAATCTCTGGTTTTATGCAGCACCCCAACTCACCTTTCCCCTTAAGCAAGCATAAGTTGGTTTTCTAAATTTGAGACCCTGTTCTGTTCTGTAATTCAGTTCCTGTGTAGCCAAGTTTACATTCCGTGTATTACTGATATCTTATGATGTTTCTTTTTCTGTGTGACTTATTTCAGTTAGAATCATCATACCTGAATCCACTCATTGTGCTGCTAAGGGCCTGATGACACAGATTTCATTGCTGAGTGATATTGCTTTGTAACTAAATACCACAACTTCTTTATCCATTTTTCACTTTCTGCAATGTTGAACTTGTACTGTAAACGAGGTTCTTGTAAACAGAGCCGTTCCAAACTTTGGGGTGGCTGTGTCTTTTTGATTTTAATTTCCCTAAGCTATAGGACCATAAGTGGAAGTGCCCTAGGTTCTGTTGCTTTGTTTTTTAGATGTTTCAGGAAACACCATACACTTCTCCCGAGTGGTTGTTGGCAATTTACATCCCGCCCATCAGCATAACAAGGCTCCCAGTTCTCCATGGCCTGTCCTGCCTTTCTGGATTTTACACTTTTTTCAGATGGCCCTTTTGACCGGGGGGAAGTGAGACTTCATTGTAGTGCAGATTTCCTTTGCAAGCTTGCTTGGTTGGCCAAAAAGGGCGTATGCGTTTTTTCCTGAATATATTCAGGAAAAAACGCATACGCCCTTTTTGGCCAAGTGCATCATTGTGGACGTTCTGCCTCTTTTCCTATGCTTTCAATGCCATTCCAGTCTACCTCCTGAAATCGGTTTCCTGCAATTCTGCCCCGCTTTCAAGTCCTCTTGGCAGCCTTACTTCAGTCTATTTTTGGATGATAGCTGTCTTTTATAACTCTGCAGGTTTGTGAATTACAGTGCCCCTGAGCTCCTTTCTTCAACTCGCTTTCTTTTGAGCTGGCCGCAACACCGCAGGATGGCTTCAGGCCCTAATCTGGTTCCGGTACGGCATGCTGAGCCTTTGGTTATTTCCTCTTCCTGGTGGGAAATGAGAGTTAAATTTGCCCGTCCAGACACCTCCAGCTAGCCTCTCATTGGTTCTCGCTATTCCTGTTCATCTTCCGCAGAAATTGCAAACTGGGCCAAACAGGAGGTTAAAGGGACTGACTCTCCAAGTGGGGAGAGTGTTAGTAAAGCGTCTGGAATGTTGCACCCGAGTACCAGGGGAGGAAAACTGAGACATATTTGAACACGTCTCCCGATCACATGGTTGATCATACTCTGGGTTCCACCTGCATGTTTTAGCTGAAGGAAGAATACCTAAAATCTGTGTAGTTGGAACCCGTGGAATGGGTACCATGCAATATGACTTCAAAGATCTTCATTTGCTCACTGAACCTCTCCAATCCTATCACTGCTGCGTTTATGCCCCTGTACACATGCTTGATTCTCTTTCGGAGACATAGCAATCTATAGGTTTTAAGATACTTACTAGTCAGGTACATTCTTAGGCGTTTAATATGCGGTGTTGAGTCCACTTCGTTGAGCAAGGAGTAGCTCTTGTCTATTCCATATTTGGCTTAAGGAACTTTGTGCTCATTTCAATCTCTGGTTTTATGCAGCACCCAAACTCACCTTTCCCCTTAAGCAAGCATAAGTTGGTTTTCTAAATTTGAGACCCTGTTCTGTTCTGTAATTCAGTTCCTGTGTAGCCAAGTTTACATTCCGTGTATTACTGATATCTTATGATGTTTCTTTTTCTGTGTGACTTATTTCAGTTAGAATCACCATACCCGAATCCACTCATTATGCTGCTACGGGCCTGGTGACATAGATTTCATTGCTGAGTGATATTGCTTTGTACATGAGTACCACAACTTCTTTATCCATTTTTCACTTTCTGTGATATTGAACTTGTACGGTAAACGAGGTTCTTGTAAACAGAGGCGTCCCAAACTTTGGGGTGGCTGTGTCTTTTTGATTTTAATTTCCCTAAGCTATAGGACCATAAGTGGAAGTGCACTAGGCTCTGTTGCTTTGTTTTTTAGATGTTTCAGGAAACACCATACACTTCTCCGGAGTGGCTGTTGGCAATTTACATCCCGCCCATCAGCATAACAAGGCTCCCAGTTCTCCATGGCCTGTCCTGCCTTTCTGGATTTTACACTTTTTTCAGACGGCCCTTTTGACCGGGGGGAAGTGAGACTTCATTGTAGTGCAGATTTCCTTTGCAAGCTTGCTTGGTTGGCCAAAAAGGGCGTATGCGTTTTTTCCTGAATATATTCAGGAAAAAACGCATACGCCCTTTTTGGCCAAGTGCATCATTGTGGACGTTCTGCCTCTTTTCCTATGCTTTCAATGCAATTCCAGTCTACCTCCTGAAATCGGTTTCCTGCAATTCTGCCCTGCTTTCAAGTCCTCTTGGCAGCCTTACTTCAGTCTATTTTTGGACGATAGCTGTCATTTATAACTCTGCAGGTTTGTGAATTACAGTGCCCCTGAGCTCCTTTCTTCAACTCGCTTTCTTTTGAGCTGGCCGCAACACCGCAGGATGGCTTCAGGCCCTAATCTGGTTCCGGTACGGCACGCTGAGCCTTTGGTTATTTCCTCTTCCTGGTGGGAAATGAGAGTTAAATTTGCCCGTCCAGACACCTCCAGCTAGCCTCTCATTGGTTCTCGCTATTCCTGTTCATCTTCCGCAGAAATTGCAAACTGGGCCAAACAGGAGGTTAAAGGGACTGACTCTCCAAGTGGGGAGAGTGTTAGTAAAGCGTCTGGAATGTTGCACCCGAGTACCAGGGGAGGAAAACTGAGACATATTTGAACACGTCTCCCGATCACATGGTTGATCATACTCTGGGTTCCACATGCATGTTTTAGCTGAAGGAAGAATACCTAAAATCTGCGTAGTTGAAACCCGTGGAATGGGTACCATGCTATATGACTTCAAAGGTCTTCATTTGCTCACTGAACCTCTCCAATCCTACCACTGCTGCGTTTATGCCCCTGTACACATGCTTGATTCTCTTTCGGAGACATAGCAATCTATAGGTTTTAAGATACTTACTAGTCAGGTACATTCTTAGGCGTTTAATATGCGGTGTTGAGTCCATTTCGTTGAGCAAGGAGTAGCTCTTGTCTATTCCATATTTGGCTTAAGGAACTTTGTGCTCATTTCAATCTCTGGTTTTATGCAGCACCCCAACTCACCTTTCCCCTTAAGCAAGCATAAGTTGGTTTTCTAAATTTGAGACCCTGTTCTGTTCTGTAATTCAGTTCCTGTGTAGCCAAGTTTACATTCCGTGTATTACTGATATCTTATGATGTTTCTTTTTCTGTGTGACTTATTTCAGTTAGAATCATCATACCTGAATCCACTCATTGTGCTGCTAAGGGCCTGATGACACAGATTTCATTGCTGAGTGATATTGCTTTGTAAGTAAATACCACAACTTCTTTATCCATTTTTCACTTTCTGCAATGTTGAACTTGTACTGTAAACGAGGTTCTTGTAAACAGAGCCGTTCCAAACTTTGGGGTGGCTGTGTCTTTTTTATTTTAATTTCCCTAAGCTATAGGACCATAAGTGGAAGTGCCCTAGGTTCTGTTGCTTTGTTTTTTAGATGTTTCAGGAAACACCATACACTTCTCCCGAGTGGTTGTTGGCAATTTACATCCCGCCCATCAGCATAACAAGGCTCCCAGTTCTCCATGGCCTGTCCTGCCTTTCTGGATTTTACACTTTTTTCAGATGGCCCTTTTGACCGGGGGGAAGTGAGACTTCATTGTAGTGCAGATTTCCTTTGCAAGCTTGCTTGGTTGGCCAAAAAGGGCGTATGCGTTTTTTCCTGAATATATTCAGGAAAAAACGCATACGCCCTTTTTGGCCAAGTGCATCATTGTGGACGTTCTGCCTCTTTTCCTATTCTTTCAATGCAATTCCAGTCTACCTCCTGAAATCGGATTCCTGCAATTCTGCCCCGCTTTCAAGTCCTCTTGGCAGCCTTACTTCAGTCTATTTTTGGACGATAGCTGTCATTTATAACTCTGCAGGTTTGTGAATTACAGTGCCCCTGAGCTCCTTTCTTCAACTCGCTTTCTTTTGAGCTGGCCGCAACACCGCAGGATGGCTTCAGGCCCTAATCTGGTTCCGGTACGGCACGCTGAGCCTTTGGTTATTTCCTCTTCCTGGTGGGAAATGAGAGTTAAATTTGCCCGTCCAGACACCTCCAGCTAGCCTCTCATTGGTTCTCGCTATTCCTGTTCATCTTCCGCAGAAATTGCAAACTGGGCCAAACAGGAGGTTAAAGGGACTGACTCTCCAAGTGGGGAGAGTGTTAGTAAAGCGTCTGGAATGTTGCACCCGAGTACCAGGGGAGGAAAACTGAGACATATTTGAACACGTCTCCCGATCACACGGTTGATCATACTCTGGGTTCCACATGCATGTTTTAGCTGAAGGAAGAATACCTAAAATCTGTGTAGTTGAAACCCGTGGAATGGGTACCATGCAATATGACTTCAAAGGTCTTCATTTGCTCACTGAACCTCTCCAATCCTATCACTGCTGCGTTTATGCCCCTGTACACATGCTTGATTCTCTTTCGGAGACATAGCAATCTATAGGTTTTAAGATACTTACTAGTCAGGTACATTCTTAGGCGTTTAATATGCGGTGTTGAGTCCACTTCGTTGAGCAAGGAGTAGCTCTTGTCTATTCCATATTTGGCTTAAGGAACTTTGTGCTCATTTCAATCTCTGGTTTTATGCAGCACCCCAACTCACCTTTCCCCTTAAGCAAGCATAAGTTGGTTTTCTAAATTTGAGACCCTGTTCTGTTCTGTAATTCAGTTCCTGTGTAGCCAAGTTTACATTCCGTGTATTACTGATATCTTATGATGTTTCTTTTTCTGTGTGACTTATTTCAGTTAGAATCACCATACCCGAATCCACTCATTATGCTGCTACGGGCCTGGTGACATAGATTTCATTGCTGAGTGATATTGCTTTGTACATGAGTACCACAACTTCTTTATCCATTTTTCACTTTCTGTGATATTGAACTTGTACGGTAAACGAGGTTCTTGTAAACAGAGGCGTCCCAAACTTTGGGGTGGCTGTGTCTTTTTGATTTTAATTTCCCTAAGCTATAGGACCATAAGTGGAAGTGCACTAGGCTCTGTTGCTTTGTTTTTTAGATGTTTCAGGAAACACCATACACTTCTCCGGAGTGGCTGTTGGCAATTTACATCCCGCCCATCAGCATAACAAGGCTCCCAGTCCTCCATGGCCTGTCCTGCCTTTCTGGATTTTACACTTTTTTCAGATGGCCCTTTTGACCGGGGGGAAGTGAGACTTCATTGTAGTGCAGATTTCCTTTGCAAGCTTGCTTGGTTGGCCAAAAAGGGCGTATGCGTTTTTTCCTGAATATATTCAGGAAAAAACGCATACGCCCTTTTTGGCCAAGTGCATCATTGTGGACGTTCTGCCTCTTTTCCTATGCTTTCAATGCAATTCCAGTCTACCTCCTGAAATCGGATTCCTGCAATTCTGCCCCGCTTTCAAGTCCTCTTGGCAGCCTTACTTCAGTCTATTTTTGGACGATAGCTGTCATTTATAACTCTGCAGGTTTGTGAATTACAGTGCCCCTGAGCTCCTTTCTTCAACTCGCTTTCTTTTGAGCTGGCCGCAACACCGCAGGATGGCTTCAGGCCCTAATCTGGTTCTGGTACGGCACGCTGAGCCTTTGGTTATTTCCTCTTCCTGGTGGGAAATGAGAGTTAAATTTGCCCGTCCAGACACCTCCAGCTAGCCTCTCATTGGTTCTCGCTATTCCTGTTCATCTTCCGCAGAAATTGCAAACTGGGCCAAACAGGAGGTTAAAGGGACTGACTCTCCAAGTGGGGAGAGTGTTAGTAAAGCGTCTGGAATGTTGCACCCGAGTACCAGGGGAGGAAAACTGAGACATATTTGAACACGTCTCCCGATCACATGGTTGATCATACTCTGGGTTCCACATGCATGTTTTAGCTGAAGGAAGAATACCTAAAATCTGCGTAGTTGAAACCCGTGGAATGGGTACCATGCAATATGACTTCAAAGGTCTTCATTTGCTCACTGAACCTCTCCAATCCTATCACTGCTGCGTTTATGCCCCTGTACACATGCTTGATTCTCTTTCGGAGACATAGCAATCTATAGGTTTTAAGATACTTACTAGTCAGGTACATTCTTAGGCGTTTAATATGCGGTGTTGAGTCCATTTCGTTGAGCAAGGAGTAGCTCTTGTCTATTCCATATTTGGCTTAAGTAACTTTGTGCTCATTTCAATCTCTGGTTTTATGCAGCACCCCAACTCACCTTTCCCCTTAAGCAAGCATAAGTTGGTTTTCTAAATTTGAGACCCTGTTCTGTTCTGTAATTCAGTTCCTGTGTAGCCAAGTTTACATTCCGTGTATTACTGATATCTTATGATGTTTCTTTTTCTGTGTGACTTATTTCAGTTAGAATCATCATACCTGAATCCACTCACTGTGCTGCTAAGGGCCTGATGACACAGATTTCATTGCTGAGTGATATTGCTTTGTAAGTAAATACCACAACTTTTTTATCCATTTTTCACTTTGTGCGATGTTGAACTTGTACTGTAAACGAGGTTCTTGTAAACAGAGCCGTTCCAAACTTTGGGGTGGCTGTGTCTTTTTGATTTTAAATTCCCTAAGCTATAGGACCATAAGTGGAAGTGCCCTAGGCTCTGTTGCTTTGTTTTTTAGATGTTTCAGGAAACACCATACACTTCTCCCAAGTGGTTGTTGGCAATTTACATCCCGCCCTTCAGCAGAACAAGGCTCCCAGTTCTCCATGGCCTGTCCTGCCTTTCTGGATTTTACACTTTTCTCAGATGGCCCTTTTGACCGGGGGGAAGTGAGACTTCATTGTAGTGCAGATTTCCTTTGCAAGCTTGCTTGGTTGGCCAAAAAGGGCGTATGCGTTTTTTCCTGAATATATTCAGGAAAAAACGCATACGCCCTTTTTGGCCAAGTGCATCATTGTGGACGTTCTGCCTCTTTTCCTATGCTTTCAATGCAATTCCAGTCTACCTCCTGAAATCGGTTTCCTGCAATTCTGCCCCGCTTTCAAGTCCTCTTGGCAGCCTTACTTCAGTCTATTTTTGGACGATAGCTGTCATTTATAACTCTGCAGGTTTGTGAATTACAGTGCCCCTGAGCTCCTTTCTTCAACTCGCTTTCTTTTGAGCTGGCCGCAACACCGCAGGATGGCTTCAGGCCCTAATCTGGTTCCAGCACGGCACGCTGAGCCTTTGGTTATTTCCTCTTCCTGGTGGGAAATGAGAGTTAAATTTGCCCGTCCAGACACCTCCAGCTAGCCTCTCATTGGTTCTCGCTATTCTTGTTCGTCTTCCGCAGAAATTGCAAACTGGGCCAAACAGGAGGTTAAAGGCGCTGATTCTCCAAGTGGGGAGAGTGTTAGTAAAGCATCTGGAATGTTGCACCCGAGTACCAGGGGAGGAAAACTGAGACATATTTGAACACGTTTCCCGTTCACATGGTTGATCATACTTGGGTTCCACATGCATGTTTTAGCTGAAGGAAGAATATCTTAAACCTGGAGAGTTGAGACCCGTGTAATGGGGACCATGCAATATGACTTCAAAGGGTCTTCATTTGCTCACCGAACCTCTCCAATCCTATCACTGCTGCGTTTATGCCCCTGTACACACGCTTGATTCTCTTTCGGAGACATAGCAATCCATAGGTTTTAAGATACTTACTAGTCAGGTACATTCTTAGGCGTTTAATATGCGGTGTTGAGTCCATTTCGTTGAGCAAGGAGTAGCTCTTGTCTATTCCATATTTGGCTTAAGGAACTTTATCTGTGCTCATTTCAATCTCTGGTTTTATGCAGCACCCCAACTCACCTTTCCCCTTAAGCAAGCATAAGTTGGTTTTCTAAATTTGAGACCCTGTTCTGTTCTGTAATTCAGTTCCTGTGTAGCCAAGTTTACATTCCGTGTATTACTGATATCTTATGATGTTTCTTTTTCTGTGTGACTTATTTCAGTTAGAATCATCATACCTGAATCCACTCATTGTGCTGCTAAGGGCCTGATGACACAGATTTCATTGCTGAGTGATATTGCTTTGTAAGTAAATACCACAACTTCTTTATCCATTTTTCACTTTCTGCGATGTTGAACTTGTACTGTAAACGAGGTTCTTGTAAACAGAGCCGTTCCAAACTTTGGGGTGGTTGTGTCTTTTTGATTTTAATTTCCCTAAGCTATAGGACCATAAGTGGAAGTGCCCTAGGTTCTGTTGCTTTGTTTTTTAGATGTTTCAGGAAACACCATACACTTCTCCCAAGTGGTTGTTGGCAATTTACGTCCCGCCCATCAGCATAACAAGGCTCCCAGTACTCCATGGCCTGTCCTGCCTTTCTGGATTTTACACTTTTTTCAGAGGGCCCTTTTGACCGGGGGGAAGTGAGACTTCATTGTAGTGCAGATTTCCTTTGCAAGCTTGCTTGGTTGGCCAAAAAGGGCGTATGCGTTTTTTCCTGAATATATTCAGGAAAAAACGCATACGCCCTTTTTGGCCAAGTGCATCATTGTGGACGTTCGGCCTCTTTTCCTATGCTTTCAATGCAATTCCAGTCTACCTCCTGAAATCGGTTTCCTGCAATTCTGCCCCGCTTTCAAGTCCTCTTGGCAGCCTTACTTCAGTCTATTTTTGGACGATAGCTGTCATTTATAACTCTGCAGGTTTGTGAATTACAGTGCCCCTGAGCTCCTTTCTTCAACTCGCTTTCTTGTGAGCTGGCTGCAACACCGCAGGATGGCTTCAGGCCCTAATCTGGTTCCGGCACGGCACGCTGAGCCTTTGGTTATTTCCTCTTCCTGGTGGGAAATGAGAGTTAAATTTGCCCGTCCAGACACCTCCAGCTAGCCTCTCATTGGTTCTCACTATTCCTGTTCATCTTCCGCAGAAATTGCAAACTGGGCCAAACAGGAGGTTAAAGGGACTGACTCTCCAAGTGGGGAGAGTGTTAGTAAAGCATCTGGAATGTTTCACCCGAGTACCAGGGGAGGAAAACTGAGACATATTTGAACACGTCTCCCGTTCACATGGTTGATCATACTTGGGTTCCACATGTATGTTTTAGCTGAAGGAAGAATACCTAAAACCTGGGTAGTTGAAACCCGTGGAATGGGTACCATGCAATATGACTTCAAAGGGTCTTCATTTGCTCACCGAACCTCTCCAATCCTATCACTGCTGCGTTTATGCCCCTGTACACATGCTTGATTCTCTTTCGGAGACATAGCAATCCATAGGTTTTAAGATACTTACTAGTCAGGTACATTCTTAGGCGTTTAATATGCGGTGTTGAGTCCATTTCGTTGAGCAAGGAGTAGCTCTTGTCTATTCCATATTTGGCTTAAGGAACTTTATCTGTGCTCATTTCAATCTCTGGTTTTATGCAGCACCCCAACTCACCTTTACCCTTAAGCAAGCATAAGTTGGTTTTCTAAATTTGAGACCCTGTTCTGTTCTGTAATTCAGTTCCTGTGTAGCCAAGTTTACATTCCGTGTATTACTGATATCTTATGATGTTTCTTTTTCTGTGTGACTTATTTCAGTTAGAATCACCATACCCGAATCCACTCATTATGCTGCTACGGGCCTGGTGACATAGATTTCATTGCTGAGTGATATTGCTTTGTACATGAGTACCACAACTTCTTTATCCATTTTTCACTTTCTGTGATATTGAACTTGTACGGTAAACGAGGTTCTTGTAAACAGAGGCGTCCCAAACTTTGGGGTGGCTGTGTCTTTTTGATTTTAATTTCCCTAAGCTATAGGACCATAAGTGGAAGTGCCCTAGGCTCTGTTGCTTTGTTTTTTAGATGATTCAGGAAACACCATACACTTCTCCCGAGTGTCTGTTGGCAATTTACATCCCGCCCATCAGCATAACAAGGCTCCCAGTTCTCCATGGCCTGTCCTGCCTTTCTGGATTTTACACTTTTTTCAGATGGCCCTTTTGACCGGGGGGAAGTGAGACTTCATTGTAGTGCAGATTTCCTTTGCAAGCTTGCTTGGTTGGCCAAAAAGGGCGTATGCGTTTTTTCCTGAATATATTCAGGAAAAAACGCATACGCCCTTTTTGGCCAAGTGCATCATTGTGGACGTTCTGCCTCTTTTCCTATGCTTTCAATGCAATTCCAGTCTACCTCCTGAAATCGGTTTCCTGCAATTCTGCCCCGCTTTCAAGTCCTCTTGGCAGCCTTACTTCAGTCTATTTTTGGACGATAGCTGTCATTTATAACTCTGCAGGTTTGTGAATTACAGTGCCCCTGAGCTCCTTTCTTCAACTTGCTTTCTTGTGACCTGGCCGCAACACCGCAGGATGGCTTCAGGCCCTAATCTGGTTCCGGCACGGCACGCTGAGCCTTTGGTTATTTCCTCTTCCTGGTGGGAAATGAGAGTTAAATTTGCCCGTCCAGACACCTCCAGCTAGTCTCTCATTGGTTCTCGCTATTCACGTTCATCTTCCGCAGAAATTGCAAACTGGGCCAAACAGGAGGTTAAAGGTGCTGACTCTCCTAGTGGGGAGAGTGTTAGTAAAGCGTCTGGAATGTTGCACCTGAGTACCAGGGGAGGAAAACTGACACATATTTGAACACGTCTCCCGTTCACATGGTTGATCATACTTGGGTTCCACATGCATGTTTTAGCTGAAGGAAGAATACCTTAAACCTGGAGAGTTGAGATCCGTGTAATGGGTACCATGCAATATGACTTCAAAGGGTCTTCATTTGCTAACTGAACCTCTCCAATCCTATCACTGCTGCGTTTATGCCCCTGAATACATGCTTGATTCTCTTTCGGAGACATAGCAATCCATAGGTTTTAAGATACTTACTAGTCAGGTACATTCTTAGGCGTTTAATATGCGGTGTTGAGTCCATTTCGTTGAGCAAGGAGTAGCTCTTGTCTATTCCATATTTGGCTTAAGGAACTTTATCTGTGCTCATTTCAATCTCTGGTTTTATGCAGCACCCAAACTCACCTTTCCCCTTAAGCAAGCATAAGTTGGTTTTCTAAATTTGAGACCCTGTTCTGTTCTGTAATTCAGTTCCTGTGTAGCCAAGTTTACATTCCGTGTATTACTGATATCTTATGATGTTTCTTTTTCTGTGTGACTTATTTCAGTTAGAATCATCATACCTGAACCCACTCATTGTGATGCTAAGGGCCTGATGACACAGTTTTCATTGCTGAGTGATATTGCTTTGTAAGTAAATACCACAACTTCTTTATCCATTTTTCACTTTCTGCGATGTTGAACTTGTACTGTAAACGAGGTTCTTGTAAACAGAGGCGTCCCAAACTTTTGGGTGGCTGTGTCTTTTTGATTTTAATTTCCCTAAGCTATAGGACCATAAGTGGAAGTGCCCTAGGCTCTGTTGCTTTGTTTTTTAGATGTTTCAGGAAACACCATACACTTCTCCCGAGTGTCTGTTGGCAATTTACATCCCGCCCATCAGCATAACAAGGCTCCCAGTTCTCCATGGCCTGTCCTGCCTTTCTGGATTTTACACTTTTTTCAGATGGCACTTTTGACCGGGGGTGAAGTGAGACTTCATTGTAGTGCAGATTTCCTTTGCAAGCTTGCTTGGTTGGCCAAAAAGGGCGTATGCTTTTTTTCCTGAATATATTCAGGAAAAAACGCATACGCCCTTTTTGGCCAAGTTCATCATTGTGGACGTTCTGCCTCTTTTCCTATGCTTTCAATGCAATTCCAGTCTACCTCCTGAAATCGGTTTCCTGCAATTCTGCCCCGCTTTCAAGTCCTCTTGGCAGCCTTACTTCAGTCTATTTTTGGACGATAGCTGTCATTTATAACTCTGCAGGTTTGTGAATTACAGTGCCCCTGAGCTCCTTTCTTCAACTCGCTTTCTTGTGACCTGGCCGCAACACTGCAGGATGGCTTCAGGCCCTAATCTGGTTTCGGCACGGTACGCTGAGCCTTTGGTTAATTCCTCTTCCTGGTGGGAAATGAGAGTTAAATTTGCCCGTCCAGACACCTCCAGCTAGTCTCTCATTGGTTCTCGCTATTCCTGTTCATCTTCCGCAGAAATTGCAAACTGGGCCAAACAGGAGGTTAAAGGGACTGACTCTCCAAGTCGGGAGAGTGTTAGTAAAGCGTCTGGAATGTTGCACCCGAGTACCAGGGTACGAAAACTGAGACATATTTGAACACGTCTCCCGATCACATGGTTGATCATACTCTAGGTTCCACATGCATGTTTTAGCTGAAGGAAGAATACCTTAAACCTGGGTATATGAAACCCGTGGAATGGGTACCATGCTATATGACTTCAAAGGGTCTTCATTTGCTCACCGAACCTCTCCAATCCTATCACTGCTGCGTTTATGCCCCTGTACACATGCTTGATTCTCTTTCGGAGACATAGCAATCCATAGGTTTTAAGATACTTACTAGTCAGGTACATTCTTAGGCGTTTAATATGCGGTGTTGAGTCCATTTCGTTGAGCAAGGAGTAGCTCTTGTGTATTCCATATTTGGCTTAAGGAACTTTATCTGTGCTCATTTCAATCTCTGGTTTTATGCACCACCCCAACTCACCTTTACCCTTAAGCAAGCATAGGTTGATTTTCTAAATTTGAGACCCTGTTCTGTTCTGTAATTCAGTTCCTGTGTAGCCAAGTTTACATTCCGTGTATTACTGATATCTTATGATGTTTCTTTTTCTGTGTGACTTATTTCAGTTAGAATCATCATACCTGAACCCACTCATTGTGATGCTAAGGGCCTGATGACACAGTTTTCATTGCTGAGTGATATTGCTTTGTAAGTAAATACCACAACTTCTTTATCCATTTTTCACTTTCTGCGATATTGAACTTGTACTGTAAACGATGTTCTTGTAAACAGAGCCATTCCAAACTTTGGGGTGGCTGTGTCTTTTTGATTTTAATTTCCCTAAGCTATAGGACCATAAGTGGAAGTGCCCTAGGTTCTGTTGCTTTGTTTTTTAGATGATTCAGGAAACACCATACACTTCTCCCGAGTGGTTGTTGGCAATTTACATCCCGCCCGTCAGCATAACAAGGCTCCCAGTTCTCCATGGCCTGTCCTGCCTTTCTGGATTTTACACTTTTTTCAGATGGCCCTTTTGACCGGGGGGAAGTGAGACTTCATTGTAGTGCAGATTTCCTTTGCAAGCTTGCTTGGTTGGCCAAAAAGGGCGTATGCGTTTTTTCCTGAATATATTCAGGAAAAAACGCATACGCCCTTTTTGGCCAAGTGCATCATTGTGGACGTTCTGCCTCTTTTCCTATGCTTTCAATGCAATCCCAGTCTACCTCCTGAAATCGGTTTCCTGCAATTCTGCCCCGCTTTCAAGTCCTCTTGGCAGCCTTACTTCAGTCTATTTTTGGACGATAGCTGTCATTTATAACTCTGCAGGTTTGTGAATTACAGTGCCCCTGAGCTCCTTTCTTCAACTTGCTTTCTTGTGACCTGGCCGCAACACCGCAGGATGGCTTCAGGCCCTAATCTGGTTCCGGCACGGCACGCTGAGCCCTTGGTTATTTCCTCTTCCTGGTGGGAAATGAGAGTTAAATTTGCCCGTCCAGACACCTCCAGCTAGTCTCTCATTGGTTCTCGCTATTCACGTTCATCTTCCGCAGAAATTGCAAACTGGGCCAAACAGGAGGTTAAAGGTGCTGACTCTCCTAGTGGGGAGAGAGTTAGTAAAGCGTCTGGAATGTTGCACCTGAGTACCAGGGGAGGAAAACTGAGACATATTTGAACACGTCTCCCGTTCACATGGTTGATCATACTTGGGTTCCACATGCATGTTTTAGCTGAAGGAAGAATACCTTAAACCTGGAGAGTTGAGACCCGTGTAATGGGTACCATGCAATATGACTTCAAAGGGTCTTCATTTGCTCACTGAACCTCTCCAATCCTATCACTGCTGCGTTTATGCCCCTGAATACATGCTTGATTCTCTTTCGGAGACATAGCAATCCATAGGTTTTAAGATACTTACTAGTCAGGTACATTCTTAGGCGTTTAATATGCGGTGTTGAGTCCATTTCGTTGAGCAAGGAGTAGCTCTTGTCTATTCCATATTTGACTTAAGGAACTTTATCTGTGCTCATTTCAATCTCTGGTTTTATGCAGCACCCCAACTCACCTTTCCCCTTAAGCAAGCATAAGTTGGTTTTCTAAATTTGAGACCCTGTTCTGTTCTGTAATTCAGTTCCTGTGTAGCCAAGTTTACATTCCGTGTATTACTGATATCTTATGATGTTTCTTTTTCTGTGTGACTTATTTCAGTTAGAATCATCATACCTGAACCCACTCATTGTGATGCTAAGGGCCTGATGACACAGTTTTCATTGCTGAGTGATATTGCTTTGTAAGTAAATACCACAACTTCTTTATCCATTTTTCACTTTCTGCGATGTTGAACTTGTACTGTAAACGAGGTTCTTGTAAACAGAGGCGTCCCAAACTTTTGGGTGGCTGTGTCTTTTTGATTTTAATTTCCCTAAGCTATAGGACCATAAGTGGAAGTGCCCTAGGCTCTGTTGCTTTGTTTTTTAGATGTTTCAGGAAACACCATACACTTCTCCCGAGTGTCTGTTGGCAATTTACATCCCGCCCATCAGCATAACAAGGCTCCCAGTTCTCCATGGCCTGTCCTGCCTTTCTGGATTTTACACTTTTTTCAGATGGCCCTTTTGACCGGGGGTGAAGTGAGACTTCATTGTAGTGCAGATTTCCTTTGCAAGCTTGCTTGGTTGGCCAAAAAGGGCGTATGCGTTTTTTCCTGAATATATTCAGGAAAAAACGCATACGCCCTTTTTGGCCAAGTGCATCATTGTGGACGTTCTGCCTCTTTTCCTATGCTTTCAATGCAATTCCAGTCTACCTCCTGAAATCGGTTTCCTGCAATTCTGCCCCACTTTCAAGTCCTCTTGGCAGCCTTACTTCAGTCTATTTTTGGACGATAGCTGTCATTTATAACTCTGCAGGTTTGTGAATTACAGTGCCCCTGAGCTCCTTTCTTCAACTCGCTTTCTTGTGACCTGGCCGCAACACTGCAGGATGGCTTCAGGCCCTAATCTGGGTTCGGCACGGTACGCTGAGCCTTTGGTTAATTCCTCTTCCTGGTGGGAAATGAGAGTTAAATTTGCCCGTCCAGACACCTCCAGCTAGTCTCTCATTGGTTCTCGCTATTCCTGTTCATCTTCCGCAGAAATTGCAAACTGGGCCAAACAGGAGGTTAAAGGGACTGACTCTCCAAGTCGGGAGAGTGTTAGTAAAGCGTCTGGAATGTTGCACCCGAGTACCAGGGTACGAAAACTGAGACATATTTGAACACGTCTCCCGATCACATGGTTGATCATACTCTAGGTTCCACATGCATGTTTTAGCTGAAGGAAGAATACCTTAAACCTGGGTATATGAAACCCGTGGAATGGGTACCATGCTATATGATTTCAAGGGGTCTTCATTTGCTCACCGAACCTCTCCAATCCTATCACTGCTGCGTTTATGCCCCTGTACACATGCTTGATTCTCTTTCGGAGACATAGCAATCCATAGGTTTTAAGATACTTACTAGTCAGGTACATTCTTAGGCGTTTAATATGCGGTGTTGAGTCCATTTCGTTGAGCAAGGAGTAGCTCTTGTGTATTCCATATTTGGCTTAAGGAACTTTATCTGTGCTCATTTCAATCTCTGGTTTTATGCACCACCCCAACTCACCTTTACCCTTAAGCAAGCATAGGTTGATTTTCTAAATTTGAGACCCTGTTCTGTTCTGTAATTCAGTTCCTGTGTAGCCAAGTTTACATTCCGTGTATTACTGATATCTTATGATGTTTCTTTTTCTGTGTGACTTATTTCAGTTAGAATCATCATACCTGAACCCACTCATTGTGATGCTAAGGGCCTGATGACACAGTTTTCATTGCTGAGTGATATTGCTTTGTAAGTAAATACCACAACTTCTTTATCCATTTTTCACTTTCTGCGATATTGAACTTGTAATGTAAACGATGTTCTTGTAAACAGAGCCGTTCCAAACTTTGGGGTGGCTGTGTCTTTTTGATTTTAATTTCCCTAAGCTATAGGACCATAAGTGGAAGTGCCCTAGGTTCTGTTGCTTTGTTTTTTAGATGTTTCAGGAAACACCATACACTTCTCCCGAGTGGTTGTTGGCAATTTACATCCCGCCCGTCAGCATAACAAGGCTCCCAGTTCTCCATGGCCTGTCCTGCCTTTCTGGATTTTACACTTTTTTCAGATGGCCCTTTTGACCGGGGGGAAGTGAGACTTCATTGTAGTGCAGATTTCCTTTGCAAGCTTGCTTGGTTGGCCAAAAAGGGCGTATGCGTTTTTTCCTGAATATATTCAGGAGAAAACGCATACGCCCTTTTTGGCCAAGTGCATCATTGTGGACGTTCTGCCTCTTTTCCTATGCTTTCAATGCAATCCCAGTCTACCTCCTGAAATCGGTTTCCTGCAATTCTGCCCCGCTTTCAAGTCCTCTTGGCAGCCTTACTTCAGTCTATTTTTGGACGATAGCTGTCATTTATAACTCTGCAGGTTTGTGAATTACAGTGCCCCTGAGCTCCTTTCTTCAACTTGCTTTCTTGTGACCTGGCCGCAACACCGCAGGATGGCTTCAGGCCCTAATCTGGTTCCGGCACGGCACGCTGAGCCTTTGGTTATTTCCTCTTCCTGGTGGGAAATGAGAGTTAAATTTGCCCGTCCAGACACCTCCAGCTAGTCTCTCATTGGTTCTCGCTATTCACGTTCATCTTCCGCAGAAATTGCAAACTGGGCCAAACAGGAGGTTAAAGGTGCTGACTCTCCTAGTGGGGAGAGTGTTAGTAAAGCGTCTGGAATGTTGCACCTGAGTACCAGGGGAGGAAAACTGAGACATATTTGAACACGTCTCCCGTTCACATGGTTGATCATACTTGGGTTCCACATGCATGTTTTAGCTGAAGGAAGAATACCTTAAACCTGGAGAGTTGAGACCCGTGTAATGGGTACCATGCAATATGACTTCAAAGGGTCTTCATTTGCTCACCGAACCTCTCCAATCCTATCACTGCTGCGTTTATGCCCCTGAATACATGCTTGATTCTCTTTCGGAGACATAGCAATCCATAGGTTTTAAGATACTTACTAGTCAGGTACATTCTTAGGCGTTTAATATGCGGTGTTGAGTCCATTTCGTTGAGCAAGGAGTAGCTCTTGTCTATTCCATATTTGACTTAAGGAACTTTATCTGTGCTCATTTCAATCTCTGGTTTTATGCAGCACCCCAACTCACCTTTCCCCTTAAGCAAGCATAAGTTGGTTTTCTAAATTTGAGACCCTGTTCTGTTCTGTAATTCAGTTCCTGTGTAGCCAAGTTTACATTCCGTGTATTACTGATATCTTATGATGTTTCTTTTTCTGTGTGACTTATTTCAGTTAGAATCATCATACCTGAACCCACTCACTGTGATGCTAAGGGCCTGATGACACAGTTTTCATTGCTGAGTGATATTGCCTTGTAAGTAAATACCACAACTTCTTTATCCATTTTTCACTTTCTGCGATGTTGAACTTGTACTGTAAACGAGGTTCTTGTAAACAGAGGCGTCCCAAACTTTTGGGTGGCTGTGTCTTTTTTATTTTAATTTCCCTAAGCTATAGGACCATAAGTGGAAGTGCCCTAGGCTCTGTTGCTTTGTTTTTTAGATGTTTCAGGAAACACCATACACTTCTCCTGAGTGTCTGTTGGCAATTTACATCCCGCCCATCAGCATAACAAGGCTCCCAGTTCTCCATGGCCTGTCCTGCCTTTCTGGATTTTACACTTTTTTCAGATGGCCCTTTTGACCGGGGGTGAAGTGAGACTTCATTGTAATGCAGATTTCCTTTGCAAGCTTGCTTGGTTGGCCAAAAAGGGCGTATGCGTTTTTTCCTGAATATATTCAGGAAAAAACGCATACGCCCTTTTTGGCCAAGTGCATCATTGTGGACGTTCTGCCTCTTTTCCTATGCTTTCAATGCAATCCCAGTCTACCTCCTGAAATCGGTTTCCTGCAATTCTGCCCCGCTTTCAAGTCCTCTTGGCAGCCTTACTTCAGTCTATTTTTGGACGATAGCTGTCATTTATAACTCTGCAGGTTTGTGAATTACAGTGGCCCTGAGCTCCTTTCTTCAACTCGCTTTCTTGTGACCTGGCCGCAACACTGCAGGATGGATTCAGGCCCTAATCTGGTTTCGGCACGGTACGCTGAGCCTTTGGTTAATTCCTCTTCCTGGTGGGAAATGAGAGTTAAATTTGCCCGTCCAGACACCTCCAGCTAGTCTCTCATTGGTTCTCGCTATTCCTGTTCATCTTCCGCAGAAATTGCAAACTGGGCCAAACAGGAGGTTAAAGGGACTGACTCTCCAAGTCGGGAGAGTGTTAGTAAAGCGTCTGGAATGTTGCACCCGAGTACCAGGGTACGAAAACTGAGACATATTTGAACACGTCTCCCGATCACATGGTTGATCATACTCTAGGTTCCACATGCATGTTTTAGCTGAAGGAAGAATACCTTAAACCTGGGTATATGAAACCCGTGGAATGGGTACCATGCTATATGACTTCAAAGGGTCTTCATTTGCTCACCGAACCTCTCCAATCCTATCACTGCTGCGTTTATGCCCCTGTACACATGCTTGATTCTCTTTCGGAGACATAGCAATCCATAGGTTTTAAGATACTTACTAGTCAGGTACATTCTTAGGCGTTTAATATGCGGTGTTGAGTCCATTTCGTTGAGCAAGGAGTAGCTCTTGTGTATTCCATATTTGGCTTAAGGAACTTTATCTGTGCTCATTTCAATCTCTGGTTTTATGCAGCACCCCAACTCACCTTTACCCTTAAGCAAGCATAGGTTGGTTTTCTAAATTTGAGACCCTGTTCTGTTCTGGAATTCAGTTCCTGTGTAGCCAAGTTTACATTCCGTGTATTACTGATATCTTATGATGTTTCTTTTTCTGTGTGACTTATTTCAGTTAGAATCATCATACCTGAACCCACTCATTGTGATGTTAAGGGCCTGATGACACAGTTTTCATTGCTGAGTGATATTGCTTTGTAAGTAAATACCACAACTTCTTTATCCATTTTTCACTTTCTGCGATATTGAACTTGTAGTGTAAACAATGTTCTTGTAAACAGAGCCGTTCCAAACTTTGGGGTGGCTGTGTCTTTTTGATTTTAATTTCCCTAAGCTATAGGACCATAAGTGGAAGTGCCCTAGGTTCTGTTGCTTTGTTTTTTAGATGTTTCAGGAAACACCATACACTTCTCCCGAGTGGTTGTTGGCAATTTACATCCCGCCCGTCAGCATAACAAGGCTCCCAGTTCTCCATGGCCTGTCCTGCCTTTCTGGATTTTACACTTTTTTCAGATGGCCCTTTTGACCGGGGGGAAGTGAGACTTCATTGTAGTGCAGATTTCCTTTGCAAGCTTGCTTGGTTGGCCAAAAAGGGCGTATGCGTTTTTTCCTGAATATATTCAGGAAAAAACGCATACGCCCTTTTTGGCCAAGTGCATCATTGTGGACGTTCTGCCTCTTTTCCTATGCTTTCAATGCAATCCCAGTCTACCTCCTGAAATCGGTTTCCTGCAATTCTGCCCCGCTTTCAAGTCCTCTTGGCAGCCTTACTTCAGTCTATTTTTGGACGATAGCTGTCATTTATAACTCTGCAGGTTTGTGAATTACAGTGCCCCTGAGCTCCTTTCTTCAACTTGCTTTCTTGTGACCTGGCCGCAACACTGCAGGATGCCTTCAGGCCCTAATCTGGTTCCGGTACGGTACGCTGAGCCTTTGGTTAATTCCTCTTCCTGGTGGGAAATGAGAGTTAAATTTGCCCGTCCAGACACCTCCAGCTAGTCTCTCATTGGTTCTCGCTATTCCTGTTCATCTTCCGCAGAAATTGCAAACTGGGCCAAACAGGAGGTTAAAGGGACTGACTCTCCAAGTCGGGAGAGTGTTAGTGAAGCGTCTGGAATGTTGCACCCGAGTACCAGGGTACGAAAACTGAGACATATTTGAACACGTCTCCCGATCACATGGTTGATCATACTCTGGGTTCCACATGCATGTTTTAGCTGAAGGAAGAATACCTAAAACCTGGGTAGTTGAAACCCGTGGAATGGGTACCATGCAATATGACTTCAAAGGGTCTTCATTTGCTCACCGAACCTCTCCAATCCTATCACTGCTGCGTTTATGCCCCTGTACACATGCTTGATTCTCTTTCGGAGACATAGCAATCCATAGGTTTTAAGATACTTACTAGTCAGGTACATTCTTAGGCGTTTAATATGCGGTGTTGAGTCCATTTCGTTGAGCAAGGAGTAGCTCTTGTGTATTCCATATTTGGCTTAAGGAACTTTATCTGTGCTCATTTCAATCTCTGGTTTTATGCAGCACCCCAACTCACCTTTACCCTTAAGCAAGCATAGGTTGGTTTTCTAAATTTGAGACCCTGTTCTGTTCTGTAATTCAGTTCCTGTGTAGCCAAGTTTCCATTCCGTGTATTACTGATATCTTATGATGTTTCTTTTTCTGTGTGACTTATTTCAGTTAGAATCATCATACCTGAATCCACTCATTGTGCTGCTAAGGGCCTGATGACACAGATTTCATTGCTGAGTGATATTGCTTTGTAAGTAAATACCACAACTTTTTTATCCATTTTTCACTTTCTGTGATGTTGAACTTGTACTGTAAACGAGGTTCTTGTAAACAGAGCCGTTCCAAACTTTGCGGTGTCTGTGTCTTTTTGATTTTAAATTGCCTAAGCTATAGGACCGTAAGTGGAAGTGCCCTAGGCTCTGTTGCTTTGTTTTTTAGATGTTTCAGGAAACACCATACACTTCTCCCGAGTGGTTGTTGGCAATTTACATCCCGCCCTTCAGCATAACAAGGCTCCCAGTTCTCCATGGCCTGTCCTGCCTTTCTGGATTTTACACTTTTTTCAGATGACCCTTTTGACTGGGGGGAAGTGAGACTTCATTGTAGTGCAGATTTCCTTTGCAAGCTTGCTTGGTTGGCCAAAAAGGGCGTATGCGTTTTTTCCTGAATATATTCAGGAAAAAACGCATACGCCCTTTTTGGCCAAGTGCATCATTGTGGACGTTCTGCCTCTTTTCCTATGCTTTCAATGCAATTCCAGTCTACCTCCTGAAATCGGTTTCCTGCAATTCTGCCCCGCTTTCAAGTCCTCTTGGCAGCCTTACTTCAGTCTATTTTTGGACGATAGCTGTCATTTATAACTCTGCAGGTTTGTGAATTACAGTGCCCCTGAGCTCCTTTCTTCAACTCGCTTTCTTGTGACCTGGCCGCAACACCGCAGGATGGCTTCAGGCCCTAATCTGGTTCCGGCCCGGCATGCTGAGCCTTTGGTTAATTCCTCTTCCTGGTGGGAAATGAGAGTTAAATTTGCCCGTCCAGCCACCTCCAGCTAGCCTCTCATTGGTTCTCGCTATTCCTGTTCATCTTCCGCAGAAATTGCAAACTGGGCCAAACAGGAGGTTAAAGGGACTGACTCTCCAATTCGGGAGAGTGTTAGTAAAGCGTCTGGAATGTTGCACCCGAGTACCAGGGTACGAAAACTGAGACATATTTGAACACGACTCCCGTTCACATGGTTGATCATACTCTGGGTTCCACATGCATGTTTTAGCTGAAGAAGAATACCTTAAACCTGGAGAGTTGAGACCCGTGTAATGGGTACCATGCAATATGACTTCAAATGGTCTTCATTTGCGCACCGATCCTCTCCAATCCTATCACTGCTGCGTTTATGCCCCTGTACACATGCTTGATTCTCTTTCAGAGACATAGCAATCCATAGGTTTTAAGATATTTACTAGTCAGGTACATTCTTAGACGTTTAATATGCGGTGTTGAGTCTATTTCGTTGAGCAAGGAGTAGCACTTGTCTATTCCATACTTGTATTAAGGAACTTTATCTGTGCTCATTTCAATCTCTGGTTTTATGCAGCACCCCAACTCACATTTACCCTTAAGCAAGCATAAGTTGGTTTTCTAAATTTGAGACCCTGTTCTGTTCTGTAATTCAGTTCCTGTGTAGCCAAGTTTACATTCCGTGTATTACTGATATCTTATGATGTTTCTTTTTCTGTGTGACTTATTTCAGTTAGAATCATCATACCTGAATCCACTCATTGTGCTGCTAAGGGCCTGATGACATAGATTTCATTGCTGAGTGATATTGCTTTGTAAGTGAATACCGCAACTTCTTTATCCATTTTTCACTTTCTGCGATGTTGAACTTGTACTGTAAACGAGGTTCTTGTAAACAGAGCCGTTCCAAACTTTGGGGTGGCTGTGTCTTTTTGATTTTAATTTCCCTAAGCTATAGGACCATAAGTGGAAGTGCCCTAGGCTCTGTTGCTTTGTTTTTTAGATGTTTCAGGAAACACCATACACTTCTCCCAAGTGTCTGTTGGCAATTTACATCCCACCCATCAGCATAACAATGCTCCCAGTTCTCAATGGCCTGTTGCCTTTCTGGATTTTACACTTTTTTCAGATGGCCCTTTTGACCGGGGGGAAGTGAGACTTCATTGTAGTGCAGATTTCCTTTGCAAGCTTGCTTGGTTGGCCAAAAAGGGCGTATGCGTTTTTTCCTGAATATATTCAGGAAAAAACGCATACGCCCTTTTTGGCCAAGTGCATCATTGTGGACGTTCTGCCTCTTTTCCTATGCTTTCAATGCAATTCCAGTCTACCTCCTGAAATCGGTTTCCTGCAATTCTGCCCCGCTTTCAAGTCCTCTTGGCAGCCTTACTTCAGTCTATTTTTGGACGATAGCTGTCATTTATAACTCTGCAGGTTTGTGAATTACAGTGCCCCTGAGCTCCTTTCTTCAACTCACTTTCTTGTGACCTGGCCGCAACACCGCAGGATGGCTTCAGGCCCTAATCTGGTTCCGGACCGGCATGCTGAGCCTTTGGTTAATTCCTCTTCCTGGTGGGAAATGAGAGTTAAATTTGCCCGTTCAGACACCTCCAGCTAGCCTCTCATTGGTTCTCGCTATTCCTGTTCATCTTCCACAGAAATTGCAAACTGGGCCAAACAGGAGGTTAAAGGCACTGACTCTCCAAGTCGGGAGAGTGTTAGTAAAGCATCTGGAATGTTGCACCCGAGTACCAGGGTACGAAAACTGAGACATATTTGAACACGTCTTCCGATCACATGGTTGATCATACTCTAGGTTCCACATGCATGTTTTAGCTGAAGGAAGAATACCTTAAACCTGGGTAGTTGAAACCCGTGGAATGGGTACCATGCAATATGACTTCAAAGGGTCTTCATTTGCTCACGAACCTCTGCAATCCTATCACTGCTGCGTTTATGACCCTGTACACATGCTTGATTCTCTTTCGGAGACATAGCAATCCATAGGTTTTAAGATACTTACTAGTCAGGTACATTCTTAGACGTTTAATATGCGGTGTTGAGTCCATTTCGTTGAGCAACGAGTAGCTCTTGTCTATTCCATATTTGGCTTAAGGAACTTTATCTGTGCTCATTTCAATCTCTGGTTTTATGCAGCACCCCAACTCACCTTTCCCCTTAAGCAAGCATAAGTTGGTTTTCTAAATTTGAGACCCTGTTCTGTTCTGTAATTCAATTCCTGCGTAGCCAAGTTTACATTCCGTGTATTACTGATATCTTATGATGTTTCTTTTTCTGTGTGACTTATTTCAGTTAGAATCATCATACCTGAATCCACTCATTATGCTGCTAAGGGCCTGATGACATAGATTTCTTTGCTGAGTGATACTGTATTGTACGTAAGTACCTCAAGTTCTTTATCCATTTTTCACTTTCTGTGATATTGAACTTGTACGGTAAACGAGGCTCTTGTAAACGGAGGCGTCCCAAACTTTGGGGTGGCTCTGTCTTTTTGATTTTAATTTCCCTAAGCTATAGGACCATAAGTGGAAGTGCCCTAGGCTCTGTTGCTTAGTTTTTTAGATGTTTCAGGAAACACCATACACTTCTCCAGAGTGGCTGTTGGCAATTTACATCCCGCCCATCAGCATAAGAAGGCTCCCAGTTCTCCATGGCCTGTCGTGCCTTTATGGATTTTACACTTTTTTCAGATGGCCCTTTTGACCAGGTGGAAGTGAGACTTCATTGTAGTGCAGATTTCCTTTGCAAGCTTGCTTGGTTGGCCAAAAAGGGCGTATGCGTTTTTTCCTGAATATATTCAGGAAAAAACGCATACGCCCTTTTTGGCCAAGTGCATCATTGTGGACGTTCTGCCTCTTTTCCTATGCTTTCAATGCAATTCCAGTCTACCTCCTGAAATCGGTTTCCTGCAATGCTGCCCCGCTTTCAAGTCCTCTTGGCAGCCTTACTTCAGTCTATTTTTGGACGATAGCTGTCATTTATAACTCTGCAGGTTTGTGAATTACAGTGCCCCTGAGCTCCTTTCTTCAACTCGCTTTCTTGTGACCTGACCGCAACACCGCAGGATGGCTTCAGGCCCTAATCTGGTTCTTGCATGGCCCGCTGAGCCTTTGGTTAATTCCTCTTCCTGGTGGGAAATGAGAGTTAAATTTGCCCGTCCAGACACCTCCAGCTAGTCTCTCATTGGTTCTCGCTATTCCTGTTCATCTTCCGCAGAAATTGCAAACTGGGCCAAACAGGAGGTTAAAGGGACTGACTCTCCAAGTCGGGAGAGTGTTAGTAAAGCGTCTGGAATGTTGCACCCGAGTACCAGGGTACGAAAACTGAGACATATTTGAACACGTTTCCCGATCACATGGTTGATCATACTCTGGGTTCCACATGCATGTTTTAGCTGAAGGAAGAATACCTTAAACCTGAGTAGTAGAAACCCGTGGAATGGGTACCATGCAATATGACTTCAAAGGGTCTTCATTTGCTCACCGAACCTCTCCAATCCTATCACTGCTGCGTTTATGCCCCTGTACACATGCTTGATTCTCTTTCGGAGACATAGCAATCCATAGGTTTTAAGATACTTACTAGTCAGGTACATTCCTAGGCGTTTAATATGCGGTGTTGAGTCCAATTCGTTGAGCAAGGAGTAGCTCTTTTCTATTCCATATTTGGCTTAAGGAACTTTATCTGTGCTCATTTCAATCTCTGGTTTTATGCAGCACCCCAACTCACCTTTACCCTTAAGCAAGTATAAGTTGGTTTTCTAAATTTGAGACCCTGTTCTGTTCTGTAATTCAGTTCCTGTGTAGCCAAGTTTACATTCCGTGTATTACTGATATCTTATGATGTTTCTTTTTCTGTGTGACTTATTTCAGTTAGAATCATCATACCTGAATCCACTCATTGTGCTGCTAAGGGCCTGATGACACAGATTTCATTGCTGAGTGATATTGCTTTGTAAGTAAATACCACAACTTCTTTATCCATTTTTCACTTTCTGCGATGTTGAACTTGTACTGTAAACGAGGTTCTTGTAAACAGAGACGTTCCAAACTTTGGGGTGGCTATGTCTTTTTGATTTTAAATTCCCTAAACTATAGGACCATAAGTGGAAGTGCCCTAGGCTCTGTTGCTTTGTTTTTTAGATGTTTCAGGAAACACCATACACTTCTCCCAAGTGGTTGTTGGCAATTTACATCCCGCCCATCAGCATAACAAGGCTCCCAGTTCTCCATGGCCTGTCCTGCCTTTCTGGATTTTACACTTTATTCAGATGGCCCTTTTGACCAGGGGGAAGTGAGACTTCATTGTAGTGCAGGTTTCCTTTGCAAGCTTGCTTGGTTGGCCAAAAACTGCGTATGCGTTTTTTCCTGAATATATTCAGGAAAAAACGCATACGCCCTTTTTGGCCAAGTGCATCATTGTGGACGTTCTGCCTCTTTTCCTATGCTTTCAATGCAATTCCAGTCTACCTCCTGAAATCGGTTTCCTGCAATTCTGCCCCGCTTTCAAGTCCTCTTGGCAGCCTTACTTCAGTCTATTTTTGGACGATAGCTGTCATTTATAACTCTGCAGGTTTGTGAATTACAGTGCCCCTGAGCTCCTTTCTTCAACTCGCTTTCTTGTGAGCTGGCCGCAACACCGCAGGATGGCTTCAGGCCCTAATCTGGTTCCGGCACGGCACGCTGAGCCTTTGGTTAATTCCTCTTCCTGGTGGGAAATGAGAGTTAAATTTGCCCGTCCAGACACCTCCAGCTAGTCTCTCATTGGTTCTCACTATTCCTGTTCATCTTCCGCAGAAATTGCAAACTGGGCCAAACAGGAGGTTAAAGGGACTGACTCTCCAAGTCGGGAGAGTGTTAGTAAAGCGTCTGGAATGTTGCACCCGAGTACCAGGGTACGAAAACTGAGACATATTTGAACACGTCTCCCGATCACATGGTTGATCATACTCTGGGTTCCACATGCATGTTTTAGCTGAAGGAAGAATACCTAAAACCTGGGTAGTTGAAACCCGTGGAATGGGTACCATGCAATATGACTTCAAAGGGTCTTCATTTGCTCACCGAACCTCTCCAATCCTATCACTGCTGCGTTTATGCCCCTGTACACATGCTTGATTCTCTTTCGGAGACATAGCAATCCATAGGTTTTAAGATACTTACTAGTCAGGTACATTCTTAGGCGTTTAATATGCGGTGTTGAGTCCATTTCGTTGAGCAAGGAGTAGCTCTTGTCTATTCCATATTTGGCTTAAGGAACTTTATCTGTGCTCATTTCAATCTCTGGTTTTATGCAGCACCCCAACTCATCTTTACCCTTAAGCAAGTATAAGTTGGTTTTCTAAATTTGAGACCCTGTTCTGTTTTGGAATGCAGTTCCTGTGTAGCCAAGTTTACATTCCGTGTATTACTGATATCTTATGATGTTTCTTTTTCTGTGTGACTTATTTCAGTTAGAATCATCATAACTGAATCCACTAATTTTGCTGCTAAGGGCCTGATGACACAGATTTTATTGCTGAGTGATATTGCTTTGTAAGTAAATACCACAACTTCTTTATCCATTTTTCACTTTCTGCGATGTTGAACTTGTACTGTAAACGAGGTTCTTGTAAACAGAGCCGTTCCAAACTTTGGGGTGGCTGTGTCTTTTTGATTTTAAATTCCCTAAGCTATAGGACCATAAGTGGAAGTGCCCTAGGCTCTGTTGCTTTGTTTTTTAGATGTTTCAGGAAACACCATACACTTCTCCCAAGTGGTTGTTGGCAATTTACATCCCGCCCATCAGCATAACAAGGCTCCCAGTTCTCCATGGCCTGTCCTGCCTTTCTGGATTTTACACTTTTTTCAGATGGCCCTTTTGACAGGGGGGAAGTGAGACTTCATTGTAGTGCAGATTTCCTTTGCAAGCTTGCTTGGTTGGCCAAAAAGGGCGTATGCCTTTTTTCCTGAATATATTCAGGAAAAAACGCATACGCCCTTTTTGGCCAAGTGCATCATTGTGGACGTTCTGCCTCTTTTCCTATGCTTTCAATGGAATTCCAGTCTACCTCCTGAAATCGGTTTCCTGCAATGCTGCCCCGCTTTCAAGTCCTCTTGGCAGCCTTACTTCAGTCTATTTTTGGACGATAGCTGTCATTTATAACTCTGCAGGTTTGTGAATTACAGTGCCCCTGAGCTCCTTTCTTCAACTCGCTTTCTTGTGAGCTGGCCGCAACACCGCAGGATGGCTTCAGGCCCTAATCTGGTTCCGGCACGGCACGCTGAGCCTTTGGTTATTTCCTCTTCCTGGTGGGAAATGAGAGTTAAATTTGCCCGTCCAGACACCTCCAGCTAGTCTCTCATTGGTTCTCGCTATTCCTGTTCATCTTCCGCAGAAATTGCAAACTGGGCCAAACAGGAGGTTAAAGGGACTGACTCTCCAAGTCGGGAGAGTGTTAGTAAAGCGTCTGGAATGTTGCACCCGAGTACCAGGGTACAAAAACTGAGACATATTTGAACACGTCTCCCGTTCACACGGATGATCATACTCTGGGTTCCACATGCATGTTTTAGCTGAAGGAAGAATACCTTAAACCAGGGTAGTTGAAACCCGTGGAATGGGTACCATGCAATATGACTTCAAAGGGTCTTCATTTGCTCACTGAACCTCTCCAATCCTATCACTGCTGCGTTTATGCCCCTGTACACATGCTTGATTCTCTTTCGGAGACATAGCAATCCATAGGTTTTAAGATACTTACTAGTCAGGTACATTCTTAGGCGTTTAATATGCGGTGTTGAGTCCATTTCGTTGAGCAAGGAGTAGCTCTTGTCTATTCCATATTTGACTTAAGGAACTTTATCTGTGCTCATTTCAATCGCTGGTTTTATGCAGCACCCCAACTCACCTTTCCCCTTAAGCAAGCATAAGTTGGTTTTCTAAATTTGAGACCCTGTTCTGTTCTGTAATTCAGTTCCTGTGTAGCCAAGTTTACATTCCGTGTATTAGTGATATCTTATGATGTTTCTTTTTCTGTGTGACTTATTTCAGTTAGAATCATCATACCTGAATCCACTCATTGTGCTGCTAAGGGCCTGATGACATAGGTTTCATTGCTGAGTGTTATTGCTTTGTAAGTAAATACGACAGCTTCTTTATCCATTTTTCATTTTCTGCGATGTTGAACTTGTACTGTAAACGAGGTTCTTGTAAACAGAGGCGTCCCAAACTTTGGGGTGGCTGTGTCTTTTTGATTTTAATTTCCCTAAGCTATAGGACCGTAAGTGGAAGTGCCCTAGGCTCTGTTGCTTTGTTTTTTCGATGTTTCAGGAAACACCATACACTTCTCCCGAGTGTCTGTTGGCAATTTACATCCCGCCCATCAGCATAACAAGGCTCCCAGTTCTCCATGGGCTGTCCTGCCTTTCTGGATTTTACACTTTTTTCAGATGGCCCTTTTGACAGGGGGGAAGTGAGACTTCATTGTAGTGCAGATTTCCTTTGCAAGCTTGCTTGGTTGGCCAAAAAGGGTGTATGCCTTTTTTCCTGAATATATTCAGGAAAAAACGCATACGCCCTTTTTGGCCAAGTGCATCATTGTGGACGTTCTGCCTCTTTTCCTATGCTTTCAATGGAATTCCAGTCTACGTCCTGAAATCGGTTTCCTGCAATGCTGCCCCGCTTTCAAGTCCTCTTGGCAGCCTTACTTCAGTCTATTTTTGGACGATAGCTGTCATTTATAACTCTGCAGGTTTGTGAATTACAGTGCCCCTGAGCTCCTTTCTTCAACTCGCTTTCTTGTGAGCTGGCCGCAACACCGCAGGATGGCTTCAGGCCCTAATCTGGTTCCGGCACGGCACGCTGAGCCTTTGGTTATTTCCTCTTCCTGGTGGGAAATGAGAGTTAAATTTGCCCGTCCAGACACCTCCAGCTAGTCTCTCATTGGTTCTCGCTATTCCTGTTCATCTTCCGCAGAAATTGCAAACTGGGCCAAACAGGAGGTTAAAGGCGCTGACTCTCCAAGTCGGGAGAGTGTTAGTAAAGCGTCTGGAATGTTGCACCCGAGTACCAGGGTACAAAAACTGAGACATATTTGAACACGTCTCCCGTTCACACGGATGATCATACTCTGGGTTCCACATGCATGTTTTAGCTGAAGGAAGAATACCTTAAACCAGGGTAGTTGAAACCCGTGGAATGGGTACCATGCAATATGACTTCAAAGGGTCTTCATTTGCTCACCGAACCTCTCCAATCCTATCACTGCTGCGTTTATGCCCCTGTACACATGCTTGATTCTCTTTCGGAGACATAGCAATCCATAGGTTTTAAGATACTTACTAGTCAGGTACATTCTTAGGCGTTTAATATGCGGTGTTGAGTCCATTTCGTTGAGCAAGGAGTAGCTCTTGTCTATTCCATATTTGACTTAAGGAACTTTATCTGTGCTCATTTCAATCTCTGGTTTTATGCAGCACCCCAACTCACCTTTCCCCTTAAGCAAGCATAAGTTGGTTTTCTAAATTTGAGACCCTGTTCTGTTCTGTAATTCAGTTCCTGTGTAGCCAAGTTTACATTCCGTGTATTAGTGATATCTTATGATGTTTCTTTTTCTGTGTGACTTATTTCAGTTAGAATCATCATACCTGAATCCACTCATTGTGCTGCTAAGGGCCTGATGACATAGATTTCATTGCTGAGTGTTATTGCTTTGTAAGTAATTACCACAGCTTCTTTATCCATTTTTCATTTTCTGCGATGTTGAACTTGTACTGTAATCGAGGTTCTTGTAAACAGAGGCGTCCCAAACTTTGGGGTGGCTGTGTCTTTTTGATTTTAATTTCCCTAAGCTATAGGACCGTAAGTGGAAGTGCCCTAGGCTCTGTTGCTTTGTTTTTTCGATGTTTCAGGAAACACCATACACTTCTCCCGAGTGTCTGTTGGCAATTTACATCCCGCCCATCAGCATAACAAGGCTCCCAGTTCTCCATGGCCTGTCCTGCCTTTCTGGATTTTACACTTTTTTCAGATGGCCCTTTTGACCGGGGGGAAGTGAGACTTCATTGTAGTGCAGATTTCCTTTGCAAGCTTGCTTGGTTGGCCAAAAAGGGCGTATGCGTTTTTTCCTGAATATATTCAGGAAAAAACGCATACGCCCTTCTTGGCCAAGTGCATCATTGTGGACGTTCTGCCTCTTTTCCTATGCTTTCAATGCAATTCCAGTCTACCTCCTGAAATCGGTTTCCTGCAATTCTGCCCCGCTTTCAAGTCCTCTTGGCAGCCTTACTTCAGTCTATTTTTGGACGATAGCTGTCATTTATAACTCTGCAGGTTTGTGAATTACAGTGCCCCTGAGCTCCTTTCTTCAACTCGCTTTCTTGTGAGCTGGCCGCAACACCGCAGGATGGCTTCAGGCCCTAATCTGGATCCGGCACGGCACGCTGAGCCTTTGGTTATTTCCTCTTTCTGGTGGGAAATGAGAGTTAAATTTGCCCGTCCAAACACCTCCAGCTAGTCTCTCATTGGTTCTCCCTATTCCTGTTCATCTTCCGCAGAAATTGCAAACGGGGCCAAACAGGAGGTTAAAGGTGCTGACTCTCCAAGTGGGGAGAGTGTTAGTAAAGCGTCTGGAATGTTGCACCCGAGTACCAGGGGAGGAAAACTGAGACATATTTGAACATGTCTCCCATTCACACTGTTGATCATACTCTGGGTTCCACATGCATGTTTTAGCTGAAGGAAGAATACCTTAAACCTGGAGAGTTGAGACCCGTGTAATGGGTACCATGCAATATGACTTCAAACGGTCTTCATTTGCTCACGAACCTCTCCAATCCTATCACTGCTGCGTTTATGCCCCTGTACACATGCTTGATTCTCTTTCGGAGACATAGCAATCCATAGGTTTTACGATACTTACTAGTCAGGCACATTCTTAGGCGTTTAATATGCGGTGTTGAGTCCATTTCGTTGAGCAAGGAGTAGCTCTTGTCTATTCCATATTTGGCTTAAGGAACTTTATCTGTGCTCATTTCAATCTCTGGTTTTATGCAGCACCCCAACTCACCTTTCCCCTTAAGCAAGCATAAGTTGCTTTTCTAAATTTGAGACCCTGTTCTGTTTTGGAATGCAGTTCCTGTGTAGCCAAGTTTACATTCCGTGTATTACTGATATCTTATGATGTTTCTTTTTCTGTGTGACTTATTTCAGTTAGAATCATCGTACCTGAATCCACTCATTATGCTGCTACGGGCCTGATGACATAGATTTCATTGCTGAGTGATACTGCATTGTACGTAAGTACCACAAGTTCTTTATCCATTTTTCACTTTCTGTGATATTGAACTTGTACGGTAAACGAGGTTCTTATAAACGGAGGCGTCCCAAACTTTGGGGTGGCTGTGTTTTTGATTTTAATTTCCCTAAGCTAGAGGACCATAAGTGGAAGTGCCCTTGGCTCTGTTGCTTTGTTTTTTAGATGTTTCAGGAAACACCATACACTTCTCCTGAGTGTCTGTTGGCAATTTACATCCCGCCCATCAGCATAACAAGGCTCCCAGTTCTCCATGGCCTGTCCTGCCTTTCTGGATTTTACACTTTTTTCAGATGGCCCTTTTGACCGGGGGGAAGTGAGACTTCACTGTAGTGCAGATTTCCTTTGCAAGTTTGCTTGGTAGGCCTAAAACGGCGTATGCGTTTTTTCCTGAATATATTCAGGAAAAAACGCATACGCCCTTTTTGGCCAAGTGCATCATTGTGGACGTTCTGCCTCTTTTCCTATGCTTTCAATGCAATTCCAGTCTACCTCCTGAAATCGGTTTCCTGCAATTCTGCCCCGCTTTCAAGTCCTCTTGGCAGCCTTACTTCAGTCTATTTTTGGACGATAGCTGTCATTTATAACTCTGCAGGTTTGTGAATTACAGTGCCCCTGAGCTCCTTTCTTCAACTCGCTTTCCTGTGACCTGGCCGCAACACCGCAGGATGTCTTCAGGCCCTAATCTGGTTCTGGCACGGCATTCTGAGCCTTTGGTTAATTCCTCTTCCTGGTGGGAAATGAGAGTTAAATTTGCCCGTCCAGACACCTCCAGCTAGTCTCTCATTGATTATCGCAATTCCTGTTCATCTTCCGCAGAAATTGCAAACTGGGCCAATCAGGAGGTTAAAGGCGCTGACTCTCCAAGTGGGGAGAGTGTAAGTAAGCGTCTGGAATGTTGCACGCAAGTACCAGGGTACGAAAACTGAGACATATTTGAACACGTCTCCCGATCACATGGTTGATCATACTCTAGGTTCCACATGCATGTTTTAGCTGAAGGAAGAATACCTTAAACCTGGGTAGTTGAAACCCGTGGAATGGGTACCATGCAATATGACTTCAAAGGGTCTTCATTTGCTCACGAACCTCTCCAGTCCTATCACTGCTGCGTTTATGCCCCTGTACACATGCTTGATTCTCTTTCGGAGACATAGCAATCCATAGGTTTTAAGATACTTACTAGTCAGGTACATTCTTAGGCGTTTAATATGCGGGGTTGAGTCCATTTCGTTGAGCAAGGAGTAGCTCTTGTCTATTCCATATTTGGCTTAAGGAACTTTATCTGTGCTCATTTCAATCTCTGGTTTTATGCAGCACCCCAACTCACCTTTCCCCTTAAGCAAGCATAAGTTGGTTTTCTAAATTTGAGACCCTGTTCTGTTCTGGAATTCAGTTCCTGTGTAGCCAAGTTTACATTCCGTGTATTACTGATATCTTATGATGTTTCTTTTTCTGTGTGACTTATTTCAGTTAGAATCATCATACCTGAATCCACTCATTGTGCTGCTAAGGGCCTGATGACACAGATTTCATTGCTGAGTGATATTGCTTTGTAAGTAAATACCACAACTTCTTTATCCATTTTTCACTTTCTGCGATGTTGAACTTGTACTGTAAACGAGGTTCTTGTAAACAGAGCCATTCCAAACTTTGGGGTGGCTGTGTCTTTTTGATTTTAATTTCCCTAAGCTATAGGACCATAAGTGGAAGTGCCCTAGGTTCTGTTGCTTTGTTTTTTAGATGTTTCAGGAAACACCATACACTTCTCCGGAGTGGTTGTTGGCAATTTACATCCCGCCCATCAGCATAACAAGGCTCCCAGTTCTCCATGGCCTGTCCTGCCTTTCTGGATTTTACACTTTTTTCAGATGGCCCTTTTGACCGGGGGGAAGTGAGACTTCATTGTAGTGCAGATTTCCTTTGCAAGCTTGCTTGGTTGGCCAAAAAGGGCGTATGCGTTTTTTCCTGAATATATTCAGGAAAAAACGCATACGCCCTTTTTGGCCAAGTGCATCATTGTGGACGTTCTGCCTCTTTTCCTATGCTTTCAATGCAATTCCAGTCTACCTCCTGAAATCGGTTTCCTGCAATTCTGCCCCGCTTTCAAGTCCTCTTGGCAGCCTTACTTCAGTCTATTTTTGGACGATAGCTGTCATTTATAACTCTGCAGGTTTGTGAATTACAGTGCCCCTGAGCTCCTTTCTTCAACTCGCTTTCTTGTGACCTGGCCGCAACACCGCAGGATGTCTTCAGGCCCTAATCTGGTTCTGGCACGGCATTCTGAGCCTTTGGTTAATTCCTCTTCCTGGTGGGAAATGAGAGTTAAATTTGCCCATCCAGACACCTCCAGCTAGTCTCTCATTGATTTTCGCTATTTCTGTTCATCTTCCGCAGAAATTGCAAACTGGGCCAAACAGGATGTTAAAGGGACTGACTCTCCAAGTGGGGAGAGTGTTAGTAAGCGTCTGGAATGTTGCACCCAAGTACCAGGGTACGAAAACTGAGACATATTTGAACACGTCTCCCGATCACATGGTTGATCATACTCTAGGTTCCACATGCATGTTTTAGCTGAAGGAAGAATACCTTAAACCTGGGTAGTTGAAACCCGTGGAATGGGTACCATGCAATATGACTTCAAAGTGTCTTCATTTGCTCACGAAACTCTCCAGTCCTATCACTGCTGCGTTTATGCCCCTGTACACATGCTTGATTCTCTTTTGGAGACATAGCAATCCATAGGTTTTAAGATACTTACTAGTCAGGTACATTCTTAGGCGTTTAATATGCGGTGTTGTGTCCATTTCGTTGAGCAAGGAGTAGCTCTTGTCGATTCCATATTTGGCTTAAGGAACTTTATCTGTGCTCATTTCAATCTCTGGTTTTATGCAGCACCCCAACTCACCTTTCCCCTTAAGCAAGCATAAGTTGGTTTTCTAAATTTGAGACCCTGTTCTGTTCTGTAATTCAGTTCCTGTGTAGCCAAGTTTACATTCCGTGTATTACTGATATCTTATGATGTTTCTTTTTCTGTGTGACTTATTTCAGTTAGAATCAGGGTACCTGAATCCACTCATTATGCTGCTACGGTCCTGATGACATAGATTTCATTGCTGAGTGATACTGCATTGTACGTAAGTACCACAAGTTCTTTATCCATTTTTCACTTTCTGTGATATTGAACTTGTACTGTAAACGAGGTTCTTGTAAACGGAGGCATCCCAAACTTTGGGGTGGCTGTGTCTTTTTGATTTTAATTTCCCTAAGCTATAGGACCATAAGTGGAAGTGCCCTAGGCTCTGTTGCTTTGTTTTTTAGATGTTTCAGGAAACACCATACACTTCTCCTGAGTGTCTGTTGGCAATTTATATCCCGCCCATCAGCATAACAAGGCTCCCAGTTCTCCATGGCCTGTCCTGCCTTTCTGGATTTTACACTTTTTTCAGATGGCCCTTTTGACCGGGGAGAAGTGAGACTTCATTGTAGTGCAGATTTCCTTTGCAAGCTTGCTTGGTTGGCCAAAAAGGGCGTATGCGTTTTTTCCTGAATATATTCAGGAAAAAACGCATACGCCCTTGTTGGCTAAGTGCATCATTGTGGACGTTCTGCCTCTTTTCCTATGCTTTCAATGCAATTCCAGTCTACCTCCTGAAATTCTTTCCTGCAATTCTGCCCCGCTTTCAAGTCCTCTTGGCAGCCTTACTTCAGTATATTTTTGGACGATAGCTGTCATTTATAACTCTGCAGATTTGTGAATTACAGTGCCCCTGAGCTCCTTTCTTCAACTCGCTTTCTTGTGACCTGGCCGCAAAACCGCAGGATGGCTTCAGGCCCTAATCTGGTTCTGGCATGGCACGCTGAGCCTTTGGTTAATTCCTCTTCCTGGTGGGAAATGAGAGTTAAATTTGCCCGTTCAGACACCTCCAGCTAGCCTCTCATTGGTTCTCGCTATTCCTGTTCATCTTCCACAGAAATTGCAAACTGGGCCAAACAGGAGGTTAAAGGCACTGACTCTCCAAGTCGGGAGAGTGTTAGTAAAGCGTCTGGAATGTTGCACCCGAGTACCAGGGTACGAAAACTGAGACATATTTGAACACGTCTCCCGATCACATGGTTGATCATACTCTAGGTTCCACATGCATGTTTTAGCTGAAGGAAGAATACCTTAAACCTGGGTAGTTGAATCCCGTGGAATGGGTACCATGCAATATGACTTCAAAGGGTCTTCATTTGCTCACGAACCTCTCCAATCCTATCACTGCTGCGTTTATGACCCTGTACACATGCTTGATTCTCTTTCGGAGACATAGCAATCCATAGGTTTTAAGATACTTACTAGTCAGGTACATTCTTAGACGTTTAATATGCGGTGTTGAGTCCATTTCGTTGAGCAACGAGTAGCTCTTGTCTATTCCATATTTGGCTTAAGGAACTTTATCTCTGCTCATTTCAATCTCTGGTTTTATGCAGCACCCCAACTCACCTTTACCCTTAAGCAAGCATAAGTTGGTTTTCTAAATTTGAGACCCTGTTCTGTTCTGTAATTCAGTTCCTGTGTAGCCAAGTTTACATTCCGTGTATTACTGATATCTTATGATGTTTCTTTTTCTGTGTGACTTATTTCAGTTAGAATCATCATACCTGAATCCACTCATTGTGCTGCTAAGGGCCTGATGACATAGATTTCATTGCTGAGTGATATTGCTTTGTAAGTGAATACCACAACTTCTTTATCCATTTTTCACTTTCTGCGATGTTGAACTTGTACTGTAAACGAGGTTCTTGTAAACAGAGCCGTTCCAAACTTTGGGGTGGCTGTGTCTTTTTGATTTTAATTTCCCTAAGCTATAGGACCATAAGTGGAAGTGCCCTAGGCTCTGTTGCTTTGTTTTTTAGATGTTTCAGGAAACACCATACACTTCTCCCGAGTGTCTGTTGGCAATTTACATCCCACCCATCAGCATAACAAGGCTCCCAGTTCTCAATGGCCTGTTGCCTTTCTGGATTTTACACTTTTTTCAGATGGCCCTTTTGACCTGGGGAAGTGAGACTTCATTGTAGTGCAGATTTCCTTTGCAAGCTTGCTTGGTTGGCCAAAAAGGGCGTATGCGTTTTTTCCTGAATATATTCAGGAAAAAACGCATACGCCCTTTTTGGCCAAGTGCATCATTGTGGACGTTCTGCCTCTTTTCCTATGCTTTCAATGCAATTCCAGTCTACCTCCTGAAATCGGTTTCCTGCAATTCTGCCCCGCTTTCAAGTCCTCTTGGCAGCCTTACTTCAGTCTATTTTTGGACGATAGCTGTCATTTATAACTCTGCAGGTTTGTGAATTACAGTGCCCCTGAGCTCCTTTCTTCAACTCGCTTTCTTGTGACCTGGCCGCAACACCGCAGGATGGCTTCAGGCCCTAATCTGGTTCCGGCCCGGCATGCTGAGCCTTTGGTTAATTCCTCTTCCTGGTGGGAAATGAGAGTTAAATTTGCCCGTTCAGACACCTCCAGCTAGCCTCTCATTGGTTCTCGCTATTCCTGTTCATCTTCCGCAGAAATTGCAAACTGGGCCAAACAGGAGGTTAAAGGCACTGACTCTCCAAGTCGGGAGAGTGTTAGTAAAGCGTCTGGAATGTTGCACCCGAGTACCAGGGTACGAAAACTGAGACATATTTGAACACGTCTCCCGATCACATGGTTGATCATACTCTGGGTTCCACATGCATGTTTTAGCTGAAGGAAGAATACCTAAAACCTGGGTAGTTGAAACCCGTGGAATGGGTACCATGCAATATGACTTCAAAGGGTCTTCATTTGCTCACCGAACCTCTCCAATCCTATCACTGCTGCGTTTATGCCCCTGTACACATGCTTGATTCTCTTTCGGAGACATAGCAATCCATAGGTTTTAAGATACTTACTAGTCAGGTACATTCTTTGGCGTTTAATATGCGGTGTTGAGTCCATTTCGTTGAGCAAGGAGTAGCTCTTGTCTATTCCATATTTGACTTAAGGAACTTTATCTGTGCTCATTTCAATCTCTGGTTTTATGCAGCACCCCAACTCACCTTTCCCCTTAAGCAAGCATAAGTTGGTTTTCTAAATTTGAGACCCTGTTCTGTTCTGTAATTCAGTTCCTGTGTAGCCAAGTTTACATTCCGTGTATTAGTGATATCTTATGATGTTTCTTTTTCTGTGTGACTTATTTCAGTTAGAATCATCATACCTGAATCCACTCATTGTGCTGCTAAGGGCCTGATGACATAGATTTCATTGCTGAGTGATACTGCATTGTACGTAAGTACCACAAGTTCTTTATCCATTTTTCACTTTCTGTGATATTGAACTTGTACGGTAAACGAGGTTCTTGTAAACGGAGGCGTCCCAAACGTTGGGGTGGCTGTCTTTTTGATTTTAATTTCCCTAAGCTATAGGACCATAAGTGGAAGTGCCCTAGGCTCTGTTGCTTTGTTTTTTAGATGTTTCAGGAAACACCATACACTTCAACCGAGTGTCTGTTGGCAATTTACATCCCGCCCATCAGCATAACAAGGCTCCCAGTTCTCCATGGCCTGTCCTGCCTTTCTGGATTTTACACTTTTTTCAGATGGCCCTTTTAACCGGGGAGAAGTGAGACTTCATTGTAGTGCAGATTTCCTTTGCAAGTTTGCTTGGTTGGCCAAAAAGGGCGTATGCGTTTTTTCCTGAATATATTCAGGAAAAAACGCATACGCCCTTTTTGGCCAAGTGCATCATTGTGGACGTTCTGCCTCTTTTCCTATGCTTTCAATGCAATTCCAGTCTACCTCCTGAAATCGGTTTCCTGCAATTCTGCCCCGCTTTCAAGTCCTCTTGGCAGCCTTACTTCAGTCTATTTTTGGACGATAGCTGTCATTTATAACTCTGCAGGTTTGTGAATTACAGTGCCCCTGAGCTCCTTTCTTCAACTCGCTTTCTTGTGACCTGGCCGCAACACCGCAGGATGTCTTCAGGCCCTAATCTGGTTCTGGCACGGCATTCTGAGCCTTTGGTTAATTCCTCTTCCTGGTGGGAAATGAGAGTTAAATTTGCCCATCCAGACACCTCCAGCTAGTCTCTCATTGATTATCGCTATTCCTGTTCATCTTCCGCAGAAATTGCAAACTGGGCCAAACAGGAGGTTAAAGGCGCTGACTCTCCAAGTGGGGAGAGTGTTAGTAAGCGTCTGGAATGTTGCACCCAAGTACCAGGGTACGAAAACTGAGACATATTTGAACACGTCTCCCGATCACATGGTTGATCATACTCTAGGTTCCACATGCATGTTTTAGCTGAAGGAAGAATACCTTAAACCTGGGTAGTTGAAACCCGTGGAATGGGTACCATGCAATATGACTTCAAAGGGTCTTCATTTGCTCACGAACCTCTCCAGTCCTATCACTGCTGCGTTTATGCCCCTGTACACATGCTTGATTCTCTTTCGGAGACATAGCAATCCATAGGTTTTAAGATACTTACTAGTCAGGTACATTCTTAGGCGTTTAATATGGGGTGTTGAGTCCATTTCGTTGAGCAAGGAGTAGCTCTTGTCTATTCCATATTTGGCTTAAGGAACTTTATCTGTGCTCATTTCAATCTCTGGTTTTATGCAGCACCCCAACTCACCTTCCCCCTTAAGCAAGCATAAGTTGGTTTTCTAAACTTGAGACACTGTTCTGTTTTGTAATTCAGTTCATGTGTAGCCAAGTTCACATTCTGTGTATTAGTGATACCTTATGATGTTTCTTTTCTGTGTGACTTATTTCAGTTCGAATCATCATACCTGAATCCACTCATTATGCTGCTACGGGCCTGATGACATAGATTTCATTGCTGAGTGATATTGCATTGTACGTAAGTACCACAAGTTCTTTATCCATTTTTCACTTTCTGCGATATTGAACTTGTACTGTAAACGAGGTTCTTGTAAACAGAGCCGTCCCAAACTTTGGGGTGGCTGTGTCTTTTTGATTTTAATTTCCCTAAGCTATAGGACCATAAGTGGAAGTGCCCTAGGCTCTGTTGCTTTGTTTTTTCGATGTTTCAGGAAACACCATACACTTCTCCAGAGTGGCTGTTGGCAATTTACATCCCGCCCATCAGCATAAGAAGGTTCCCAGTTCTCCATGGCCTGTCGTGCCTTCCTGGATTTTACACTTTTTTCAGATGGCCCTTTTGACCAGGTGGAAGTGAGACTTCATTGTAGTGCAGATTTCCTTTGCAAGCTTGCTTGGTTGGCCAAAAAGTGCGTATGCGTTTTTTCCTGAATATATTCAGGAAAAAACACATACGCCCTTTTTTGCCAAGTGCATCATTGTCGAGTTTCTGACTCTCTTCATATGCTTTCAATGCAATTCCAGTCTACCTCCTGAAATCGGTTTCCTGCAATTCTGCCTTGCTTTCAATGCCTCTTCATAGCCTTACCTCAATATATTTTTTAAAAATAGTTGGCCTTTATAACTCTGCAGGTTTTTGAATTGCAGTGGCCCTTAGCTCCATTTTTTAGCTCTTATTTTTGTGGTATTGCCCCATAACCACAGGATTCCTTGAAGCCCTATTTTTCTTCTGGGGCACCTGCTGTGCCTTTGGTTAATTCTTCTTACTGATGTGATATTAGAGTGACATGTGCCCATTGAAACCGCTACAGCTAGTTTCTCACTGGTTCCCCCTATTCCCATTCATCCTCTGCACTAACTGCAGACTGTGCGATACCAGAACTTAAAGGCATTGACTCCATGTGGGGATGTTGTTAGTAAAGCGGCTGGAATGTCGATCCGGAGCCCCAGGAGAGGAAAAATGAGGTGCGTTTTAGAAACCTTTCCCGATCATATGGTATACCAGTCGCTGGGTTTCCCAAGCATGGTTTAGCTGTAGGAAGATTCCCTTCAACCTGGAGTGTTGGGACCCTTGGAATGAGTAGCATGAAGTATTGCATTAAACTTTCGGCAGTTGCTCACCAAAGCTCACCAATCCTCTCAGCCCCAAGTGTCCAGCCTTATGTCTTATCCAGCTGTGGGTTTATATGTGGTCAATCCAGGTTGCATCACAGCCCCTGAGCGAATTTTGTAAGAATTTTTCTCTCTTTCATTGTTTCAGCGTTTTGTTTTTAAAATTTATTTCTATAATGGGGTTTAGCTCCTTTTCACTGCTGTGTTTGTGCCGCTCTGCACACACTTGATTCCCTTATGGAGATATATCAATACATGGGTTTTAAGATTCTTATTCCTCAGATATATTTCTCTGCGGTGTATAGGGTGTGTTGAGGCCTGTTCATTGAGCAAGGTGTAGATCTTGTCTAATACCTATTTGGTTTATTGAACGGTATCTGTGCTAATTTCAAACTCTGGTTTTATGCATCACCCCACCTCTCCTTTCCCCTTAAGCTGACATAAGTGTGTTTTCTAAATGTGAGACACTGTTCTGTTCTGTAATTCATTTCTTGTGCAGCCATATTTACCCTCCCTCTATAAGTGATATCTTATGATATGTTTCTTTTTCTGTTTGACTTATTTCAAGTAGTATTATCGGACCTAAATCCACTCTTTATCCTTCTACTAGCCTTATTACATTGATTTCATGGTGAAGAGATATTCCATTGTACATAAGTACCACATCTTCTTTATCCATTGTTCTCTTTCCTGGGATATTTAAGGTGTACTGAAGTTGAGGTTCTTGTAAACAGAGTAGCCCTAAACTGTGGTGTGCTTGTGTCTTGTTGATTTTTAGACTTCCCTAGATATACTCCCATGATTGGAAGTGTCCTATGCTCTGTAGCTCTGTTTTTTAGATGATTTAGGAACCACCATACACTTCTCCAGAGTGGCTCTCGGCAGTTCACACACTGCCCATCAGCGTATAAAGGCTCCCTGTTCTCCATGGCCTGTCCTGCATTTCTGGTTTTTACAATTTTTTAGGATGGCCCTTTTGACCGGTGGGAAGTGAGACTTCTTTGTTGTGCACATTTGCATTGCTTGCTTGCTTCGTTGCCCATAAAGTGCGTATGCGTTTTTTCCTGGATATAATCAGGAAAAAACGCATACGCCCTTTTGGGCCAACTGCATCATTGTCGAAATTCTGCCGCTTTTCATGTGCGTTAAAGACGAGTCCAATCTATCTCTTGAAATCTGTTTCTTGCAATTCTGTCTTGCATTCAGATCCTCTTCTTTGCCTTACCTCAACATATTTTTGGACGTTAGTTTTCATTTATAACTCTGCAGGTTTGTGAATTGCAGTGACCCTGAGCTCCATTTTTTAAGTTGCTCTTTTGTGAGCTGGCCTCAAACCCGCAGGATTGCTTCAGGCCCTATTTTGGCTCCGGCGAGGCAGGCTGAGCCTTTCTTTAATTCTTATTCTTAATGGGAAATTAGAGTGATATGTGCCCGTCCAAACCCCTACAACTCTTCTCTCATTGGTTCCCCCTCTTCCCGTTCATCCTCCTCACAATTTGCAAAATGTGTGAAACAGAAGTTTAAATGTGCTGATTCTCCAAGTGGGGAGATTCTAAGTAGCGTGGCTGGAATGGTGAACAGGAGCACCAGGAGAGGATAAATGAGGTGCATTTTAGACACATCTCCCGATCACATGGTGTACAGTCCTCTGGGTTTTCCATGCATGTTTTAGCTGTAGGAAGATCCCTTGAACCTGCAGATTTGGGACCCATTGAATGGGTACCAGGTAGTATTACTTTAAAGGGTGTGCATTTCCTCACCCAACCTCACATTTCTCTTAGCGCAAACAGTTTCCAGCCTTATGTCTCATCCTGCTGTGGGTCTAGATGTGTTCAATCCATGTTGCATCACCGTCCCTGAGGAAAAGTTGTAAGAGGTTTTCTCTGTCTCTCTGTCGTTTATTTTTTTCAATTTATTACTATATTGGTTACAGCTGATTTTCAAAGCTCTGTTTCTTGCTGCTGTACATCCACTTGATTCGCGTACAGAGAGACATCAATAAATTCTTTTTCAGATTCTTACCAGTCGTATATATTCTTTTCCGGTGACTTGAGTGTGCTGAGTGCAGTTCTTTTAGCTACCGTGTAGGCCTTGTTGATTATCAGTTTGGTATTTGGAATGGTATCTTTGCTAATTTCAACCTCCTGGATGATGCCTCACCCCTCCCCACCTTTCCCGTTTAGCAGCCTTATGCGTGTTTTCTACATATTTGACTATGTTTTTGTTTTGTAATTTATTTCATGTGTAGCCATTTTGGATTCCACCTTTAAGTGATATCTTATGATATGTGTCTTTTTCTTTTTGAATTCTGTCACTTAGAATGATCATACGTAACTCCTCCGGAGTTGTTACAACTGGCCATATTTCATTGATTTCCAGGCTGAATAATATTCCACTCTACCTAAGTACCACATCTCTATCCATTTTTTCCCTCCAGAGACATTTAAGTTATATCCTAGTCGAGGATCTTTTAAACAGAGAGGGGGTAAACATTGGGGTGCCTGTGTCCTCTCGATTTTTGTTTTTCCCAAGATATACGCCCATGAGTGCAAGTGCCCTATGCTCTGTAGCTCATTTTTTAGATGCTTTAGTAAACACAATACACTTCTCCAGAATGGCCGTTGGCAATATACATTTCCACTATAAGTCTCACAGGGCTCCCTCTTCTCGTTGCCCTGTCCTGCATTTCTGTTGTTTACGCTTTATGAGGATGGCTCTTCTGACTGATGCGAAGTGATATCTTTTGTAGTATTGACTTCCAGTGCCCACCTGTTTGGTTGGCTAAAAAAGTGTATGCCCTTTTCTTGAATATATACAGAAAAGAACGCATACACCCTTTTTGGCCAACTGCAATGTTGGCAATGTTGGCAATGTTCAGCTCCTTTTCTTGTGCTTAATGGCGAGTCCTTTCTACCTCCTCAAATCCCTTTCCTGCCATTCTCCCTTGCTTACAAGTCCTTTTCTCTGACTTTCCTCAAGACATTTTTCAGTGATGGATATTTTCAACTCTGCAGTTTTGTGAATTTTACTGCCCCTGAGTTCCATTGTTCAACTCATGTTTATGGGAACTGGCCACAAAGCAGCGGGATTTCCTCAAGCCCTATACTGTTTCCATGGGCAACCCTAGCCTTTGGTCAATTCGTCTTCCTGATTGGAAATTAGAGTGACATGTGCCTGTCTGAACACCTAGGACTTGTCTCTCATTGTTCCTCATCCTTCCGCTTCATCCTCTGGACAAATTCCAAACTGTACGCAACAGGATGTTGACAGTGCTGACATCTCCAAGTGGGGAGACTGTTAGTAAAGACGCTGGAGGGGTGAACCCGAGCACCAGGAGATGAGGAGATGAGATGTCTTTTCCAAACTCTTCCCGATCAGATGGTATACCATCCTCTGGGTGTGACAGACATGTTTTAGCAGTAGGAAGAGTCCCATTCATGTAAGGAGAACACCAGGGCTTTTTCAAAATCAGTGTCTCCCCGAAACCCAAACTGGGGAAGTTTTTAAGCTACGGCTACACATATGTTCATTAAGGGCCTTGGGAAGTAGGCAGAGTCCAAACTTTAGATGATTGAAGTCTTCAGGGTCAGAAGCACTCACCATCAGCTTCCCTTAGGCTACACTTTAACTGTCATTGATAGATGATGTCAATAAAAATATCTATTCTTTTTCAGATTATTTCCCCTTATAGGTTATTGCAAAATGTTGAGTGTAGTTCCCTGTGCTATACAGTAGTTCCTTGTTGATGATCTATTTTATACATAGCAGTGTGTATGTGTTCATTCCAAACTGTTAATTTATCCCTCCTCCCACCTTTCCCCTTTGGTAATAATAAATTATAAGATTTTATACTTCTCAGAAATGGGGGAGCTGAAAGAGAGGTATCATTTTCAATGGAAAAGCATTTAAAACAAGATTGAAGGTTTAACCAAGATTATTAGCTGTACATCCTTGGAAAGAAATCACTTCGTTTCTCTAATATTGACCTGACAAATAAGACAAACCTTTTCACTGAACTTGCTTATAAAAAGTGATGGAAATATCAAATGGAAGTGTTAAAAACATCTTATTTTACCCGAGCCTTATACACTGTTCTATGTTAACTACAGTTTGGCTCACACATCTGTTCATTGAGGTTACAATAGTCTCAATTTCTGTTACTGATCCTCCAGAGTGGACCCCAACAAGTGTCCCCCTGCCCAGTGTCATTGGGACCAACAGATCGAGACTGAGTTTGGTTCACAAGCAAAGGAAACTTTATATTTTGATCAGAGAATGGAGAGGTGAGAGCATGCACTACCCCGTGGGCTGTGGGCTGGGCTGCTGTGTAGAGATCCTGTCAGAGTCAGTGGGAGGGAGGGAGGCGGCGGAGCTCTCGAGGGCCGGGTTGGCTGTAGCTCAGGCTCTATATCGTGGAGTCTGCACTGGGCCCCAGGAGCTGAGGTGTCGACCCAGCCATTCTGCACTAGGAAATCTGGTCTGAAGTGCCGGGTGTGGAACCTCTGCATGCGGGACCCTAGGAGCACGTGAAATTAGACAAAGCACAAAGGATAAAAAAGGTTAGACTTGACTTTATTGCCCAGATTCTATTTTTATCTCCCAGGGATTTTTAATGGGCTTTGCTGGGGACAAACCCCTCCTCTGCCTTTTGTCCCGTTCCTCATTCTTGGAGTGCTGAGGGTGCAGACCCTTCTTCTGTAACTGCTGAGTGCTGAGTTGGGAGCCCTCATACCCTGGGGCGAGGGTCAGAGCTTCTCCCCAGCAGCCTCCCGGTGACGTTGATTGTCCCCAGGACCCCTGCCTCCCTGCTCGTCCACCTGAGCACCAGCATTGGAAGTGTTATAGATTCTAATGACCTTTAAGGGTCCAGGAAAGAGATGTGCAGAGACGCTGTGGGGGCCGGTTTCACCCCGCCCCACATTTGTTCGGCCACCTTAGGCTGACCGTCTCTGCCAGCCTAGATGCTCTGACCAGTAGTCTGCGCTTTCTTCAATTAGGCCCCTGAATTAACGTACAAACAGCACCAGGTGTCAGAGCCCTGCCCGCTCAACTCCCAGACAGTCCAGGGTCAGTGGTGACCAAGGACCATGATGGCTACTGAGTCAACAGCCTTTTGAAGTAAACAGGAGTCCAGCCGGTCTTATTGGCCACCATCATCACGGTGTCTGTAGGCTTTTCTATGGTGACAGTGTGGTATACTGTTCCCCCGCCAAGATTATTAGCTCCCCTCTGGGTGCAGTAAGTCCTGCAAGCAGTAGTCTACTCTTTTGGGACACACTCTTGTTGTTTTATGAGAGAAACTCCAGGTCAAGTGATGTTCACACGAGTCGTCATGGTGCCCTGTTGCCCCCGGTTATCTCTCTGGATGTTGGAGTTGGAGGGCCTCCTCACTCGAGGTCGGTGTGCCCACGGAGCGAACCCTGCAACTTCAGGGCATGGTTGGTGGTTAGGATCACCACGTGGGGTCCTTTTCCCTTAGGAGGGAGGTGGCCTTTTGGGCTGCTGATTTCCAGGTTTTTAGATACCGCCAGTATCTTGGCCAGATGTGGCAGTGGGCCAAGCCCCTTAGTGACCGTAGTTTATCCTACCTGGATGGCATTCTTGCATTGTTCCATTTCAAGCGGTCCCAGTTTTTGCACTAATTCTCCAATGGCGATTCACCTTTCACCGGGAATGTAAAGGTCAAAGGGTTTAGCTAAATTAGGGAGTTCCAGGGCAAGGGTCTGAATTGACTGCTCTTTCCATTCTTGAAAGGCCACTTCTGGATTCTATTCAAAAGGATCATCATCTTTTCCTTTCAGTGTTTCATATAGAGGCCCAGCTAGTAGACTGTAGTTAGGGATCCAGAAGCAGCAAACCCTGGCCTCCCCAGGAACCCCTAAGCTGTCTTCTAGTTTTAGAAAGGGGTAAGGCTGAAAATGGTTTCTTCCCTTTCCTGGGATGGGCTTCTCTGACCTTCTGTGAGAATGAAGCCCAGGCAGGTCACCGCAGTCTGTGATATTTGAGCTTTTTCTTGGACAACTTCTATCCTTTATTGGCTTGGTAGTTCAGAGGCCTCCTTAGTAGGGCTGGTGATCAGAATGTCGTCTGCATATTGAAGGAGGGTTTCCTTTTCCAGAGGTAGAACTTTTAGGTCTTTAGCTAAGCTTTCCCCAAAGATGGTGTGGGAATTTTTGCACCCTTGGGGCCAGACGGCCCGGAAGTATTGTTTTAGTTGTATGTGGAGTCCTGCCACTCACAAGCCAAAATTTCTTGTGACTCTGGGACTAATGGAATACAAAAGAAGGCATCATTGAAGACTAATACAGAATACCATGTCCTGGTGGTTGGTAGAATGACCAGCAGGGTGTAGGAATTAGGAGCAACTGGAGGTATATCCTCGGTGGCTTCACTGACTGTCCTGACATCCTTTACCAGGTCCCCAGCAGCCCATGGGGCTCTCGTGGTCAGACCAATCCCAGAATATGGAGCTCACCTGGGCAGGTACCCCACCCCCACCCCAGCCCACGGGGCTCTCGTGGTCAGGCCCCTCCCAGGATACAGAGCTACCCTTGCAGGTACTGTGGCAGGGCTGGGCACACAGGAACCGTGCACATAGCCCTCATTGCAGAGCACCCCCAGCTCACCTGTCGCTCAGAGCTGACACAGAGCACCTCAGAGCAGGACTTGAACTAACAAACAGCAGCTGCGACAGGTCTGTGACCCTGGGCATCACTCCGTGAGGCCTCCCTCCACCTGGTCTTCCAGAGACTTCCACTGCACCCGGGGCACCAGGCCTCTGTCTCCAACCACCACCCACCCCTCCTCTCCCTGACTCCTGGGTTCCTCTCATTAGGAGAGGGTTTTCTTGAAGTTGTCTCCCACTCATGGGCCAGATAAAATGATTAGAAAACAAGCCAAAGCTGCAGCCCCTTGTCTATCCTGACTCTCAGGAGCCCACACCTGTTCCTTGGACCTGGCCGGTTCAGCAAGTTCCATTTTCTGCAACTGTGAGCCCCTGAGGGGTGATGATTGGCTGACCTGGGCAGCCTTACCGTGCCGGCCAGCCCTCCCCAGGTGTGCCTGGGTTGAGATCAATATAAATACCACTCCAGGCAGCAAGAGCCCCTGCAGCCGTGCCTGACGCCATTTTCTCTGCCCTGTCAGCAGTCTCGGGGCTGGGCTGGTGGGAGGGGGTGAGAGGCCACGGCTTTGTGGGTGGCCCAGTGTGAGTGGGGCTCTGCTGGACTTTCTGCAGCAGTTGCCAGGCTGCCACCTGCTAAAGAAGAGGATGTGTCACCCATACCTGCTGCTGGAATTTCTCCCTGGGCAGAGGTGAGGAAGGAAAAAAGCAGTGGGGGCAGGGACAGGACGGGTATCTCAGGCAGGGAAATGGAAATCTTCCAGAAGAGCACCCAGGGCCAGGACCATCCTGGCTGGCCTGCAGGCACCAAGTCGGCTGGCATGCTGTCACTCGTGTGGCTCTATGGCCCTTCCTCTAGGCTTTCAAGTCCTTGTATATATTCAGGTGTTTTACCTGGGACGGGTGGGAATAGTTCAGCAGCAACTGGCCTGGGGCTCAGCTCACGTTTACTCACAGATGCCTCGGCACGGTGCCCCAGCTTTGCAATGAGGACGCTTGTTGCGTGGGGGCTGCTGGCTGAATGGGAGACGATTCCCCACCACTGACCAACTTCAGAATTTTTTACAACTGGAGCAAGTGCCCTGATACGGTTTTCCTCTGTGTAACTGGTGGGTTCTGTGTTTTTTTTCTCTTTTTCGTTTTTGGTTCAAGGTAGATTTTATTCCTCTTTTTTGTATTTACAGATATAAGCATGGAAATAATTTATTCATATAAATACATGTATGTGCAGGGAATAATTGTTTTTTCTGTTTTATTTTTTAAATTTTATTTCTTTTTAATTTTGAATTTTATTTTATATTTTTATACAGCAGGTTCTTATTGGTTATCTATTTTATACATATAAATGTATACATGCCAATCCCAGGCTCTCAACTCCTCCCACCACCACCCCCCCAACAGCTTTCCCCCCTTGTTGTCCATACGTTTGTTGTCTACATCTGTTGCTCTATTTATGCCTTGCAAAATGGTTAATCTGTACAGTTTTTCTAGGTTCCACATATATGCATGAATATACAAGATTTGTTTTTCTCTTTCTGACTTACTTCACTCTGTATGACAGTCTCTAGATCCATCGACGTCTCTACAAATGACCCAATTTCATTCCTTTTCATGGCTTAGTAATATTCCATTTTATATATGTACCACAGCTTTATGCATTCGTCTGTCTGTGGGCATTTAGGTTGCTTCCATTACCTCGATATTGTAAATAGTGATGCAATGAACATTGCGGTGAATGACTCTTTTTGATTTATGGTTTTGTCTGGGTATATGTCCAGTACTGGGATTGCTGTATCATATGGTAATTCTATTGTTAGTTTCTTAAGAAATTCCATATTGTTCTCCATAATGACTGTATCAATTTATATTCCCAACAATAGTGGAAGAGGGTTCCTTTTCTCCACACCCTTTCCAGCATTTTTTGTTTGTAGATTTTCAATGATGCCTATTCTACCAGGTGTGAGGTGATACCTCATTGTTGAATCCATTTCGTTGAGCAAGGGGTAGCTCTTGTCTATTACATATTTGGCTTATGGAACGGTATCTGTGCTAATTTCAAACTCTGCTTTTATGCAGCACCCCAACTCACCTTCCCCCTTAAGCAGGCATAAGTTGGTTTTCTAAACTTGAGACCCTGTTCTGTTTTGTAATTCAGTTCATGTGTAGCCAAGTTCACATTCCGTGTATTAGTGATACCTTATGATGTTTCTTTTTCTGTGTGACTTATTTCACTTAGAATCATCATACCTGAATCCACTCATTGTGCTGCTAAGGGCCTGATGACATAGATTTCATTGCTGAGTGATACTGCATTGTACGTAAGTACCACAAGTTCTTTATCCATTTTTCACTTTCTGCGATGTTGAACTTGTACTGTAAACGAGGTTCTTGTAAACAGAGCCGTTCCAAACTTTGGGGTGGCTGTGTCTTTTTGATTTTAATTTCCCTAAGCTATAGGACCATAAGTGGAAGTGCCCTAGGTTCTGTTGCTTTGTTTTTTAGATGTTTCAGGAAACACCATACACTTCTCCCGAGTGGTTGTTGGCAATTTACATCCCGCCCATCAGCATAACAAGGCTCCCAGTTCTCCATGGCCTGTCCTGCCTTTCTGGATTTTACACTTTTTTCAGATGGCCCTTTTGACCGGGGGGAAGTGAGACTTCATTGTAGTGCAGATTTCCTTTGCAAGCTTGCTTGGTTGGCCAAAAAGGGCGTATGCGTTTTTTCCTGAATATATTCAGGACAAAACGCATACGCCCTTTTTGGCCAAGTGCATCATTGTGGACGTTCTGCCTCTTTTCCTATGCTTTCAATGCAATTCCAGTCTACCTCCTGAAATCGGTTTCCTGCAATTCTGCCCCGCTTTCAAGTCCTCTTGGCAGCCTTACTTCAGTCTATTTTTGGACGATAGCTGTCATTTATAACTCTGCAGGTTTGTGAATTACAGTGCCCCTGAGCTCCTTTCTTCAACTTGCTTTCTTTTGAGCTGGCCGCAACACCGCAGGATGTCTTCAGGCCCTAATCTGGTTCCGGCACGGCACGCTGAGCCTTTGGTTATTTCCTCTTCCTGGTGGGAAATGAGAGTTAAATTTGCCCGTCCAGACACCTCCAGCTAGTCTCTCATTGGTTCTCGCTATTCCTGTTCATCTTCCGCAGAAATTGCAAACTGGGCCAAACAGGAGGTTAAAGGCGCTGACTCTCCAAGTGGGGAGAGTGTTAGTAAAGCGTCTGGAATGTTGCACCCGAGTACCAGGGGAGGAAAACTGAGACATATTTGAACACGTCTCCCGTTCACATGGTTGATCATACTTGGGTTCCACATGCATGTTTTAGCTGAAGGAAGAATACCTTAAACCTGGAGAGTTGAGACCCGTGGAATGGGTACCATGCAATATGACTTCAAAGGGTCTTCATTTGCTCACCGAACCTCTCCAATCCTATCACTGCTGCGTTTATGCCCCTGTACACATGCTTGATTCTCTTTCAGAGACTTAGCAATCCATAGGTTTTAAGATACTTACTAGTCAGGTACATTCTTAGGCGTTTAATATGCGGTGTTGAGTCCATTTCGTTGAGCAAGGAGTAGCTCTTGTCTATTCCATATTTGGCTTAAGGAACTTTATCTGTGCTCATTTCAATCTCTGGTTTTATGCAGCACCCCAACTCACCTTTCCCCTTAAGCAAGTATAAGTTGGTTTTCTAAATTTGAGACCCTGTTCTGTTCTGTAATTCAGTTCCTGTGTAGCCAAGTTTACATTCCGTGTATTACTGATATCTTATGATGTTTCTTTTTCTGTGTGACTTATTTCAGTTAGAATCATCATACCTGAATCCACTCATTGTGCTGCTAAGGGCCTGATGACACAGATTTCATTGCTGAGTGATATTGCTTTGTAAGTAAATACCACAACTTCTTTATCCATTTTTCACTTTCTGCGATGTTGAACTTGTACTGTAAACGAGGTTCTTGTAAACAGAGCCGTTCCAAACTTTGGGGTGGCTGTGTCTTTTTTATTTTAATTTCCCTAAGCTATAGGACCATAAGTGGAAGTGCCCTAGGCTCTGTTGCTTTGTTTTTTAGATGTTTCAAGAAACACCGTACACTTCTCCCAAGTGTCTGTTGGCAATTTACATCCCGCCCATCAGCATAACAAGGCTCCCAGTTCTCCATGGCCTGTTGCCTTTCTGGATTTTACACTTTTTTCAGATGGCCCTTTTGACCGGGGGGAAGTGAGACTTCATTGAAGTGCAGATTTCCTTTGCAAGCTTGCTTGGTTGGCCAAAAAGGGCGTATGCGTTTTTTCCTGAATATATTCAGGAAAAAACGCATACGCCCTTTTTGGCCAAGTGCATCATTGTGGACGTTCTGCCTCTTTTCCTATGCTTTCAATGCAATTCCTGTCTACCTCCTGAAATCGGTTTCCTGCAATTCTGCCCCGCTTTCAAGTCCTCTTGGCAGCCTTACTTCAGTCTATTTTTGGACGATAGCTGTCATTTATAACTCTGCAGGTTTGTGAATTACAGTGCCCCTGAGCTCCTTTCTTCAACTCGCTTTCTTGTGACCTGGCCGCAACACCGCAGGATGGCTTCAGGCCCTAATCTGGTTCGGGCCCGGCATGCTGAGCCTTTGGTTAATTCCTCTTCCTGGTGGGAAATGAGAGTTAAATTTGCCCGTCCAGACACCTCCAGCTAGCCTCTCATTGGTTCTCGCTATTCCTGTTCATCTTCCGCAGAAATTGCAAACTGGGCCAAACAGGAGGTTAAAGGGACTGACTCTCCAAGTGGGGAGAGTGTTAGTAAAGCGTGTGGAATGTTGCACCCGAGTACCAGGGGAGGAAAACTGAGACATATTTGAACACGTCTCCCGTTCACATGGTTGATCATACTCTGGGTTCCACATGCATGTTTTAGCTGAAGGAAGAATACCTTAAACCTGGAGAGTTGAGACCCGTGTAATGGGTACCATGCAATATGACTTCAAAGGGTCTTCATTTGCTCACCGAACCTCTCCAATCCTATCACTGCTGCGTTTATTCCCCTGTACACACGCTTGATTCTCTTTTGGAGACATAGCAATCCATAGGTTTTAAGATACTTACTAGTCAGATACATTCTTAGGCGTTTAATATGGGGTTTTGAGTCCATTTCGTTGAGCAAGGAGTAGCTCTTGTCTATTCCATATTTGGCTTAAGGAACTTTATCTGTGCTCATTTCAATCTCTGGTTTTATGCAGCACCCCAACTCACCTTTCCCCTTAAGCAAGCATAAGTTGGTTTTCTAAATTTGAGACCCTGTTCTGTTCTGTAATTCAGTTCCTGTGTAGCCAAGTTTACATTCCGTGTATTACTGATATCTTATGATGTTTCTTTTTCTGTGTGACTTACTTCAGTTAGAATCATCATACCTGAATCCACTCATTGTGCTGCTAAGGGCCTGATGACACAGATTTCATTGCTGAGTGATATTGCTTTGTAAGTAAATACCACAACTTCTTTATCTATTTTTCACTTTCTGCGATGTTGAACTTGTACTGTAAACGAGGTTCTTGTAAACAGAGGCGTCCCAAACTTTGGGGTGGCTGTGTCTTTTTGATTTTAATTTCCCTAAGCTATAGGACCATAAGTGGCAGTGCCCTAGGCTCTGTTGCTTTGTTTTTTAGATGTTTCAGGAAACACCATACACTTCTCCCGAGTGGTTGTTGGCAATTTACATCCCGCCCATCAGCATAACAAGGCTCCCAGTTCTCCATGGCCTGTCCTGCCTTTCTGGATTTTACACTTTTTTCAGATGGCCCTTTTGACCGGGGGGAAGTGAGACTTCATTGTAGTGCAGATTTCCTTTGCAAGCTTGCTTGGTTGGCCAAAAAGGGCGTATGCGTTTTTTCCTGAATATATTCAGGACAAAACGCATACGCCCTTTTTGGCCAAGTGCATCATTGTGGACGTTCTGCCTCTTTTCCTATGCTTTCAATGCAATTCCAGTCTACCTCCTGAAATCGGTTTCCTGCAATTCTGCCCCGCTTTCAAGTCCTCTTGGCAGCCTTACTTCAGTCTATTTTTGGACGATAGCTGTCATTTATAACTCTGCAGGTTTGTGAATTACAGTGCCCCTGAGCTCCTTTCTTCAACTTGCTTTCTTTTGAGCTGGCCGCAACACCGCAGGATGTCTTCAGGCCCTAATCTGGTTCCGGCACGGCACGCTGAGCCTTTGGTTATTTCCTCTTCCTGGTGGGAAATGAGAGTTAAATTTGCCCGTCCAGACACCTCCAGCTAGTCTCTCATTGGTTCTCGCTATTCCTGTTCATCTTCCGCAGAAATTGCAAACTGGGCCAAACAGGAGGTTAAAGGCGCTGACTCTCCAAGTGGGGAGAGTGTTAGTAAAGCGTCTGGAATGTTGCACCCGAGTACCAGGGGAGGAAAACTGAGACATATTTGAACACGTCTCCCGTTCACATGGTTGATCATACTTGGGTTCCACATGCATGTTTTAGCTGAAGGAAGAATACCTTAAACCTGGAGAGTTGAGACCCGTGGAATGGGTACCATGCAATATGACTTCAAAGGGTCTTCATTTGCTCACCGAACCTCTCCAATCCTATCACTGCTGCGTTTATGCCCCTGTACACATGCTTGATTCTCTTTCAGAGACTTAGCAATCCATAGGTTTTAAGATACTTACTAGTCAGGTACATTCTTAGGCGTTTAATATGCGGTGTTGAGTCCATTTCGTTGAGCAAGGAGTAGCTCTTGTCTATTCCATATTTGGCTTAAGGAACTTTATCTGTGCTCATTTCAATCTCTGGTTTTATGCAGCACCCCAACTCACCTTTCCCCTTAAGCAAGTATAAGTTGGTTTTCTAAATTTGAGACCCTGTTCTGTTCTGTAATTCAGTTCCTGTGTAGCCAAGTTTACATTCCGTGTATTACTGATATCTTATGATGTTTCTTTTTCTGTGTGACTTATTTCAGTTAGAATCATCATACCTGAATCCACTCATTGTGCTGCTAAGGGCCTGATGACACAGATTTCATTGCTGAGTGATATTGCTTTGTAAGTAAATACCACAACTTCTTTATCCATTTTTCACTTTCTGCGATGTTGAACTTGTACTGTAAACGAGGTTCTTGTAAACAGAGCCGTTCCAAACTTTGGGGTGGCTGTGTCTTTTTTATTTTAATTTCCCTAAGCTATAGGACCATAAGTGGAAGTGCCCTAGGCTCTGTTGCTTTGTTTTTTAGATGTTTCAAGAAACACCGTACACTTCTCCCAAGTGTCTGTTGGCAATTTACATCCCGCCCATCAGCATAACAAGGCTCCCAGTTCTCCATGGCCTGTTGCCTTTCTGGATTTTACACTTTTTTCAGATGGCCCTTTTGACCGGGGGGAAGTGAGACTTCATTGAAGTGCAGATTTCCTTTGCAAGCTTGCTTGGTTGGCCAAAAAGGGCGTATGCGTTTTTTCCTGAATATATTCAGGAAAAAACGCATACGCCCTTTTTGGCCAAGTGCATCATTGTGGACGTTCTGCCTCTTTTCCTATGCTTTCAATGCAATTCCAGTCTACCTCCTGAAATCGGTTTCCTGCAATTCTGCCCCGCTTTCAAGTCCTCTTGGCAGCCTTACTTCAGTCTATTTTTGGACGATAGCTGTCATTTATAACTCTGCAGGTTTGTGAATTACAGTGCCCCTGAGCTCCTTTCTTCAACTCGCTTTCTTGTGACCTGGCCGCAACACCGCAGGATGGCTTCAGGCCCTAATCTGGTTCGGGCCCGGCATGCTGAGCCTTTGGTTAATTCCTCTTCCTGGTGGGAAATGAGAGTTAAATTTGCCCGTCCAGACACCTCCAGCTAGCCTCTCATTGGTTCTCGCTATTCCTGTTCATCTTCCGCAGAAATTGCAAACTGGGCCAAACAGGAGGTTAAAGGGACTGACTCTCCAAGTGGGGAGAGTGTTAGTAAAGCGTGTGGAATGTTGCACCCGAGTACCAGGGGAGGAAAACTGAGACATATTTGAACACGTCTCCCGTTCACATGGTTGATCATACTCTGGGTTCCACATGCATGTTTTAGCTGAAGGAAGAATACCTTAAACCTGGAGAGTTGAGACCCGTGTAATGGGTACCATGCAATATGACTTCAAAGGGTCTTCATTTGCTCACCGAACCTCTCCAATCCTATCACTGCTGCGTTTATTCCCCTGTACACACGCTTGATTCTCTTTTGGAGACATAGCAATCCATAGGTTTTAAGATACTTACTAGTCAGATACATTCTTAGGCGTTTAATATGGGGTTTTGAGTCCATTTCGTTGAGCAAGGAGTAGCTCTTGTCTATTCCATATTTGGCTTAAGGAACTTTATCTGTGCTCATTTCAATCTCTGGTTTTATGCAGCACCCCAACTCACCTTTCCCCTTAAGCAAGCATAAGTTGGTTTTCTAAATTTGAGACCCTGTTCTGTTCTGTAATTCAGTTCCTGTGTAGCCAAGTTTACATTCCGTGTATTACTGATATCTTATGATGTTTCTTTTTCTGTGTGACTTACTTCAGTTAGAATCATCATACCTGAATCCACTCATTGTGCTGCTAAGGGCCTGATGACACAGATTTCATTGCTGAGTGATATTGCTTTGTAAGTAAATACCACAACTTCTTTATCTATTTTTCACTTTCTGCGATGTTGAACTTGTACTGTAAACGAGGTTCTTGTAAACAGAGGCGTCCCAAACTTTGGGGTGGCTGTGTCTTTTTGATTTTAATTTCCCTAAGCTATAGGACCATAAGTGGCAGTGCCCTAGGCTCTGTTGCTTTGTTTTTTAGATGTTTCAGGAAACACCATACACTTCTCCCGAGTGGTTGTTGGCAATTTACATCCCGCCCATCAGCATAACAAGGCTCCCAGTTCTCCATGGCCTGTCCTGCCTTTCTGGATTTTACACTTTTTTCAGATGGCCCTTTTGACCGGGGGGAAGGGAGACTTCATTGTAGTGCAGATTTCCTTTGCAAGCTTGCTTGGTTGGCCAAAAAGGGCGTATGCGTTTTTTCCTGAATATATTCAGGACAAAACGCATACGCCCTTTTTGGCCAAGTGCATCATTGTGGACGTTCTGCCTCTTTTCCTATGCTTTCAATGCAATTCCAGTCTACCTCCTGAAATCGGTTTCCTGCAATTCTGCCCCGCTTTCAAGTCCTCTTGGCAGCCTTACTTCAGTCTATTTTTGGACGATAGCTGTCATTTATAACTCTGCAGGTTTGTGAATTACAGTGCCCCTGAGCTCCTTTCTTCAACTCGCTTTCTTTTGAGCTGGCCGCAACACCGGAGGATGGCTTCAGGCCCTAATCTGGTTCTGGCACGGCATGCTGAGCCTTTGGTTAATTCCTCTTCCTGGTGGGAAATGAGAGTTAAATTTGCCCGTCCAGACACCTCCAGCTAGCCTCTCATTGGTTCTCGCTATTCCTGTTCATCTTCCGCAGAAATTGCAAACTGGGCCAAACAGGACGTTAAAGGGACTGACTCTCCAAGTCGGGAGAGTGTTAGTAAAGCGTCTGGAATGTTGCACCCGAGTACCAGGGGAGGAAAACTGAGACATATTTGAACACGTCTCCCGTTCACATGGTTGATCATACTCTGGATTCCACATGCATGTTTTAGCTGAAGGAAGAATACCTTAAACCTGGAGAATTGAGACCCGTGTAATGGGTACCATGCAATATGACTTCAAAGGGTCTTCATTTGCTCACCAAACCTCTCCAATCCTATCACTGCTGCGTTTATTCCCCTGTACACACGCTTGATTCTCTTTTGGAGACATAGCAATCCATAGGTTTTAAGATACTTACTAGTCAGGTACATTCTTAGGCGTATAATATGGGGTTTTGAGTCCATTTCGTTGAGCAAGGAGTAGCTCTTGTCTATTCCATATTTGGCTTAAGGAACTTTATCTGTGCTCATTTCAATCTCTGGTTTTATGCAGCACCCCAACTCACCTTTCCCCTTAAGCAAGCATAAGTTGGTTTTCTAAATTTGAGACCCTGTTCTGTTCTGTAATTCAGTTCCTGTGTAGCCAAGTTTACATTCCGTGTATTACTGATATCTTATGATGTTTCTTTTTCTGTGTGACTTATTTCAGTTAGAATCATCATACCTGAATCCACTCATTGTGCTGCTAAGGGTCTGATGACACAGATTTCATTGCTGAGTGATATTGCTTTGTAAGTAAATACCACAACTTCTTTATCCATTTTTCACTTTCTGCGATGTTGAACTTGTACTGTAAATGAGGTTCTTGTGAACAGAGCCGTTCCAAACTTTGGGGTGGCTGTGTCTTTTTGATTTTAATTTCCCTAAGCTATAGGACCATAAGTGGAAGTGCCCTAGGTTCTGTTGCTTTGTTTTTTAGATGTTTCAGGAAACACCATACACTTCTCCCGAGTGGTTGTTGGCAATTTACATCCCACCCATCAGCATAACAAGGCTCCCAGTTCTCCATGGCCTGTCCTGCCTTTCTGGATTTTACACTTTTTTCAGATGGCCCTTTTGACCGGGGGGAAGTGAGACTTCATTGTAGTGCAGATTTCCTTTGCAAGCTTGCTTGGTTGGCCAAAAAGGGCGTATGCGTTTTTTCCTGAATATATTCAGGAAAAAACTCATACGCCCTTTTTGGCCAAGTGCATCATTGTGGACGTTCTGCCTGTTTTCCTATGCTTTCAATGCAATTCCAGTCTACCTCCTGAAATCGGTTTCCTGCAATTCTGCCCCGCTTTCAAGTCCTCTTGGCAGCCTTACTTCAGTCTATTTTTGGACGATAGCTGTCATTTATTACTCTGCAGGTTGGTAAATTACAGTGCCCCTGAGCTCCTTTCTTCAACTCGCTTTCTTTTGAGCTGGCCGAAACACCGCAGGATGGCTTCAGGCCCTAATCTGGTTCTGGTACGGCACGCTGAGCCTTTGGTTATTTCCTCTTCCTGGTGGGAAATGAGAGTTAAATTTGCCCGTCCAGACACCTCCAGCTAGCCTCTCATTGGTTCTCGCTATTCCTGTTCATCTTCCGCAGAAATTGCAAACTGGGCCAAACAGGAGGTTAAAGGGACTGACTCTCCAAGTCGGGAGAGTGTTAGTAAAGCGTCTGTTATGTTCCACCGAAGTACCAGGGGACGAAAACTGAGACATATTTGAACACGTCTCCCGATCACACGGTTGATCATACTCTGGGTTCCACATGCATGTTTTAGCTGAAGAAAGAATACCTTAAACCTGGAGAGTTGAGACCCGTGGAATGGGTACCATACAATATGACTTCAAAGGGTCTTCATTTGCTCACCGAATCTCTCCAATCCTATCACTGCTGCGTTTATGACCCTTGTACACACGCTTGATTCTCTTTTGGAGACATAGCAATCCATAGGTTTTAAGATACTTACTAGTCACGTATATTCTTAGGCGTTTAATATGGGGTGTGGAGTCCATTTCGTTGAGCAAGGAGTAGCTCTTGTCTATTCCATATTTGGCTTAAGGAACTTTATCTGTGCTCATTTCAATCTCTGGTTTTATGCAGCACCCCAACTCACCTTTCCACTTAAGCAAGCATAAGTTGGTTTTCTAAATTTGAGACCCTGTTCTGTTTTGTAATTCAGTTCCTCTGTAGCAAAGTTTAAATTCCATGTATTAGTGATATTTTTTGATGTTTCTTTTTCTGTGTGACTTATTTCAGTTAGAATCACCATACCCGAATCCACTCATTATGCTGCTACGGGCCTGGTGACATAGATTTCATTGCTGAGTGATATTGCTTTGTACATGAGTACCACAACTTCTTTATCCATTTTTCACTTTCTGTGATATTGAACTTGTACGATAAACGAGGTTCTTGTAAACAGAGGCGTCCCAAACTTTGGGGTGGCTGTGTCTTTTTGATTTTAATTTCCCTAAGCTATAGGACCATAAGTGGAAGTGCCCTAGGCTCTGTTGCTTTGTTTTTTAGATGTTTCAGGAAACACCATACACTTCTCCGGAGTGGCTGTTGGCAATTTACATCCCGCCCATCAGCATAACAAGGCTCCCAGTTCTCCATGGCCTGTCCTGCCTTTCTGGATTTTACACTTTTTTCAGATGGCCCTTTTGACCGGGGGGAAGTGAGACTTCATTGTAGTGCAGATTTCCTTTGCAAGCTTGCTTGGTTGGCCAGAAAGTGCGTATGCGTTTTTTCCTGAATATATTCAGGAAAAAACGCATACGCCCTTTTTGGCCAAGTGCATCATTGTGGACATTCTGCCTCTTTTCCTATGCTTTCAATGCAATTCCAGTCTACCTCCTGAAATCGGTTTCCTGCAATTCTGCCCCGCTTTCAAGTCCTCTTGGCAGCCTTACCTCAGTCTATTTTTGGACGATAGCTGTCATTTATAACTCTGCAGGTTTGTGAATTACAGTGCCCCTGAGCTCCTTTCTTCAACTCGCTTTCTTGTGAGCTGGCCGCAACACCGCAGGATGGCTTCAGGCCCTAATCTGGTTCCGGTACGGCACGCTGAGCCTTTGGTTATTTCCTCTTCCTGGTGGGAAATGAGAGTTAAATTTGCCCGTCCAGACACCTTCAGCTAGCCTCTCATTGGTTCTCGCTATTCCTGTTCATCTTCCGCAGAAATTGCAAACTGGGCCAAACAGGAGGTTAAAGGCGCTGACTCTCCAAGTGGAGAGAGTGTTAGTAAAGCGTCTGGAATGTTGCACCCAAGTACCAGGGGCGGAAAACTGAGACATATTTGAACACGTCTCCCGATCACATGGTTGATCATACTCTGGGTTCCACATGCATGTTTTAGCTGAAGGAAGAATACCTAAAATCTGGGTAGTTGAAACCCGTGGAATGGGTACCATGCAATATGACTTCAAAGGGTCTTCATTTGCTCACCAAACCTCTCCAATCCTATCACTGCTGCGTTTATGCCCCTGTACACATGCTTGATTCTCTTTCGAAGACATAGCAATCCATAGGTTTTAAGATACTTACTAGTCAGGTACATTCTTAGGCGTTTAATATGCGGTGTTGAGTCCATTTCGTTGAGCAAGGAGTAGCTCTTGTCTATTCCATATTTGGCTTAAGGAACTTTATCTGTGCTCATTTCAATCTCTGGTTTTATGCAGCACCCCAACTCACCTTTCCCCTTAAGCAAGCATAAGTTGGTTTTCTAAATTTGAGACCCTGTTCTGTTCTGTAATTCAGTTCCTGTGTAGCCAAGTTTACATTCCGTGTATTACTGATATCTTATGATGTTTCTTTTTCTGTGTGACTTATTTCAGTTAGAATCATCATACCTGAATCCACTCATTGTGCTGCTAAGGGCCTAATGACACAGATTTCATTGCTGAGTGATATTGCTTTGTAAGTAAATACCACAACTTCTTTATCCATTTTTCACTTTCTGCGATGTTGAACTTGTACTGTAAACGAGGTTCTTGTAAACAGAGCCGTTCCAAACTTTGGGGTGGCTGTGTCTTTTTGATTTTAATTTCCCTAAGCTATAGGACCATAAGTGGAAGTGCCCTAGGTTCTGTTGCTTTGTTTTTTAGATGTTTCAGGAAACACCATACACTTCTCCCGAGTGGTTTTTGGCAATTTACATCCCACCCATCAGCATAACAAGGCTCCCAGTTCTCCATGGCCTGTCCTGCCTTTCTGGATTTTACACTTTTTTCAGATGGCCCTTTTGACCGGGGGGAAGTGAGACTTCATTGTAGTGCAGATTTCCTTTGCAAGCTTGCTTGGTTGGCCAAAAAGGGCGTATGCGTTTTTTCCTGAATATATTCAGGAAAAAACGCATACGCCCTTTTTGGCCAAGTGCATCATTGTGGACGTTCTGCCTGTTTTCCTATGCTTTCAATGCAATTCCAGTCTACCTCCTGAAATCGGTTTCCTGCAATTCTGCCCCGCTTTCAAGTCCTCTTGGCAGCCTTACTTCAGTCTATTTTTGGACGATAGCTGTCATTTATAACTCTGCAGGTTTGTGAATTACAGTGCTCCTGAGCTCCTTTCTTTAACTCGCTTTCTTGTGACCTGGCCGCAACACCGCAGGATGTCTTCAGGCCCTAATCTGGTTCTGGCACGGCATGCTGAGCCTTTGGTTAATTCCTCTTCCTGGTGGGAAATGAGAGTTGAATTTGCCCATCCAGACACCTCCAGCTAGTCTCTCATTGGTTCTTGCTATTCCTGTTCATCTTCCACTTAAATTGCAAACTGGGCCAAACAGGAGGTTAAAGGGACTGACTCTCCAAGTGGGGAGAGTGTTAGTAAAGCGTCTGGAAAGTTGCACCCGAGTACTGGGGTACAAAAACTGAGACATATTTGAACACGTCTCCCGATCACATGGTTGATCATACTCTAGGTTCCACATGCATGTTTTAGCTGAAGGAAGAATACCTTAAACCTGGGTAGTTGAAACCCGTGGAATGGGTACCATGCAATATGACTTCAAAGGGTCTTCATTTGCTCACCGAACCTCTCCAATCCTATCACTGCTGCGTTTATGCCCCTGTACACATGCTTGATTCTCTTTCTGAGACATAGCAATCCATAGGTTTTAAGATACTTACTCGTCAGGTACATTCTTAGGCGTTTAATATGCGATGTTGAGTCCATTTCGTTGAGCAAGGAGTAGCTCTTGTCTATTCCATATTTGACTTAAGGAACTTTATCTGTGCTCATTTCAATCTCTGGTTTTATGCAGCACCCCAACTCACCTTTACCCTTAAGCAAGCATAAGTTGGTTTTCTAAATTTGAGACCCTGTTCTGTTCTGTAATTCAGTTCCTGTGTAGCCAAGTTTACATTCCGTGTATTAGTGATATCTTATGATGTTTCTTTTTCTGTGTGACTTATTTCAGTTAGAATCATAATACGTGAATCCACTCATTGTGCTGCTAAGGGCCTGATGACACAGATTTCATTGCTGAGTGATATTGCTTTGTAAGTAAATACCACAACTTCTTTATCCATTTTTCACTTCCTGCGATGTTGAACTTGTACTGTAAACGAGGTTCTTGTAAACAGAGGCGTCCCAAACTTTGGGGTGGCTGTGTCTTTTTGATTTTAATTTCCCTAAGCTATAGGACCATAAGTGGCAGAGCCCTAGCCTCTGTTGCTTTGTTTTTTAGATGTTTCAGGAAACACCATACACTTCTCCCGAGTGTCTGTTGGCAAATTACATCCCGCCCATCAGCATAACAAGGCTCCCAGTTCTCCATGGCCTGTCCTGCCTTTCTGGATTTTACACTTTTTTCAGATGGCCCTTTTGACCGGGGGGAAGTGAGACTTCATTGTAGTGCAGATTTCCTTTGCAAGCTTGCTTGGTTGGCCAAAAAGGGCGTATGCGTTTTTTCCTGAATATATTCAGGAAAAAACGCATACGCCCTTTTTGGCCAAGTGCATCATTGTGGACGTTCTGCCTCTTTTCCTATGCTTTCAATGCAATTCCAGTCTACCTCCTGAAATCGGTTTCCTGCAATTCTGCCCCGCTTTCAAGTCCTCTTGGCAGCCTTACTTCAGTCTATTTTTGGACGATAGCTGTCATTTATAACTCTGCAGGTTTGTGAATTACAGTGCCCCTGAGCTCCTTTCTTCAACTCGCTTTCTTGTGACCTGGCCGCAACACCGCAGGATGGCTTCAGGCCCTAATCTTGTCCCGGCACGGCACACTGAGCCTTTGGTTATTTCCTCTTCCTGGTGGGAAATGAGAGTTAAATTTGCCCGTCCAGACACCTCCAGCTAGCCTCTCATTGGTTCTCGCTATTCCTGTTCATCTTCCGCAGAAATTGCAAACTGGGCCAAACAGGAAGTTAAAGGGAATGATCTCCAAGTGGGGAGAGTATTAGTAAAGCGTCTGGAATGTTGCACCCGAGTACCAGGGTACGAAAAGTGAGACATATTTGAACACGTCTCCCGATCACATGGTTGATCATACTCTAGGTTCCACATGCATGTTTTAGATGAAGGAAGAATACCTTAAACCTGGGTAGTTGAAACCCGTGGAATGGGTACCATGCAATATGACTTCAAAGGGTCTTCATTTGCTCACGAACCTCTCCAATCCTATCACTGCTGCGTTTATGCCCCTGTACACATGCTTGATTCTCTTTCGGAGACATAGCAATCCATAGGTTTTAAGATACTTACTAGTCAGGTACATTCTTAGGCGTTTAATATGCGGTGTTGAGTCCATTTCGTTGAGCAAGGAGTAGCTCTTGTCTATTCAATATTTGACTTAAGGAACTTTATCTGTGCTCATTTCAATCTCTGGTTTTATGCAGCACCCCAACTCACCTTTACCCTTAAGCAAGCATAAGTTGGTTTTCTAAATTTGAGACCCTGTTCTGTTCTGTAATTCAGTTCCTGTGTAGCCAAGTTTACATTCCGTGTATTACTGATATCTTATGATGTTTCTTTTTCTGTGTGACTTATTTCAGTTAGAATCATCATACCTGAATCCACTCATTGTGCTGCTAAGGGCCTGATGACACAGATTTCATTGCTGAGTGATATTGCTTTGTAAGTAAATACCACAACTTCTTTATGCATTTTTCACTTTCTGCGATGTTGAACTTGTACTGTAAACGAGGTTCTTGTAAACAGAGCCGTTCCAAACTTTGGGGTGGCTGTGTCTTTTTGATTTTAATTTCCCTAAGCTATAGGACCATAAGTGGAAGTGCCCTAGGTTCTGTTGCTTTGTTTTTTAGATGTTTCAGGAAACACCATACACTTCTCCCAAGTGGTTGTTGGCAATTTACATCCTGCCCATCAGCATAACAAGGCTCCCAGTTCTCCATGGCCTGTCCTGCCTTTCTGGATTTTACACTTTTTTCAGATGGCCCTTTTGACCGGGGGGAAGGGAGACTTCATTGTAGTGCAGATTTCCTTTGCAAGCTTGCTTGGTTGGCCAAAAAGGGCGTATGCGTTTTTTCCTGAATATATTCAGGAAAAAACGCATACGCCCTTTTTGGCCAAGTGCATCATTGTGGACGTTCTGCCTCTTTTCCTATGCTTTCAATGCAATTCCAGTCTACCTCCTGAAATCGGTTTCCTGCAATTCTGCCCCGCTTTCAAGTCCTCTTGGCAGCCTTACTTCAGTCTATTTTTGGACGATAGCTGTCATTTATAACTCTGCAGGTTTGTGAATTACAGTGCCCCTGAGCTCCTTTCTTCAACTCGCTTTCTTGTGACCTGGCCGCAACACCGCAGGATGTCTTCAGGCCCTAATCTGGTTCTGGCACGGCACGCTGAGCCTTTGGTTAATTCCTCTTCCTGGTGGGACATGAGAGTTAAATTTGCCCATCCAGACACCTCCAGCTAGTCTTTCATTGGTTCTCGCTATTCCTGTTCATCTTCCACAGAAATTGCAAACTGGGCCAAACAGGAAGTTAAAGGCGCTGACTCTCCAAGTGGGGAGAGTGTTAGTAAAGCATCTGGAATGTTGCACCCGAGTACCAGGGGAGGAAAACTGAGACATATTTGAACACGTCTCCCGTTCACATGGTTGATCATACTCTGGGTTCCACATGCATGTTTTAGCTGAAGGAAGAATACCTAAAACCTTTGTAGTTGAAACCCGTGGAATGGGTACCATGCAATATGACTTCAAAGGGTCTTCATTTGCTCACCGAACCTCTCCAATCCTATCACTGCTGCGTTTATGCCCCTGTACACATGCTTGATTCTCTTTCGGAGACATAGCAATCCATAGGTTTTAAGATACTTACTAGTCAGGTACATTCTTAGGCGTTTAATATGCGGTGTTGAGTCCATTTCGTTGAGCAAGGAGTAGCTCTTGTCTATTCCATATTTGGCTTAAGGAACTTTATCTGTGCTCATTTCAATCTCTGGTTTTATGCAGCACCCCAACTCACCTTTCCCCTTAAGCAAGCATAAGTTGGTTTTCTAAATTTGAGACCCTGTTCTGTTCTGTAATTCAGTTCCTGTGTAGCCAAGTTTACATTCCGTGTATTACTGATATCTTATGATGTTTCTTTTTCTGTGTGACTTATTTCAGTTAGAATCATCATACCTGAATCCACTCATTGTGCTGCTAAGGGCCTGATGACACAGATTTCATTGCTGAGTGATATTGCTTTGTAAGTAAATACCACAACTTCTTTATCCATTTTTCACTTTCTGCGATGTTGAACTTGTACTGTAAACGAGGTTCTTGTAAACAGAGCCATTCCAAACTTTGGGGTGGCTGTGTCTTTTTGATTTTAAATTCCCTAACCTATAGGACCATAAGTGGAAGTGCCCTAGGCTCTGTTGCTTTGTTTTTTAGATGTTTCAGGAAACACCATACACTTCTCCCGAGTGGTTGTTGGCAATTTACATCCCGCCCATCACCATAACAAGGCTCCCAGTTCTACATGGCCTGTCCTGCCTTTCTGGATTTTACACTTTTTTCAGATGGCCCTTTTGACCGGGGGGGAAGTGAGACTTCATTGTAGTGCAGATTTCCTTTGCAAGCTTGCTTGGTTGGCCAAAAAGGGCGTATGCATTTTTTCCTGAATATATTCAGGAAAAAACGCATACGCCCTTTTTGGCCAAGTGCATCATTGTGGACGTTCTGCCTCTTTTCCTATGCTTTCAATGCAATTCCAGTCTACCTCCTGAAATCGGTTTCCTGCAATTCTGCCCCGCTTTCAAGTCCTCTTGGCAGCCTTACTTCAGTCTATTTTTGGACGATAGCTGTCATTTATAACTCTGCAGGTTTGTGAATTACAGTGCCCCTGAGCTCCTTTCTTCAACTCGCTTTCTTGTGAGCTGGCCGCAACACCGCAGGATGGCTTCAGGCCCTAATCTGGTTCCGGCACGGCACGCTGAGCCTTTGGTTATTTCCCCTTCCTGGTGGGAAATGAGAGTTAAATTTGTCCGTCCACACACCTCCAGCTAGCCTCTCATTTGTTCTCGCTATTCCTGTTCATCTTCCGCAGAAATTGCAAATCTGGGCCAAACAGGAGGTTAAAGGCGCTGACTTTCCAAGTCGGGAGAGTGTTAGTAAAGCGTCTGGAATGTTGCACCCGAGTACCAGGGTACGAAAACTGAGACATATTTGAACACGTCTCCCGATCACATGGTTGATCATACTCTGGGTTCCACATGCATGTTTTAGCTGAAGGAAGAATACCTAAAACCTGGGTAGTTGAAACCCGTGGAATGGGTACCATGCAATATGACTTCAAAGGGTCTTCATTTGCTCACCGAACCTCTCCAATCCTATCACTGCTGCGTTTATGCCCCTGTACTCATGCTTGATTCTCTTTCGGAGACATAGCAATCCATAGGTTTTAAGATACTTACTAGTCAGGTACATTCTTAGGCGTTTAATATGCGGTGTTGAGTCCATTTCGTTGAGCAAGGAGTAGCTCTTGTCTATTCCATATTTGGCTTAAGGAACTTTATCTGTGCTCATTTCAATCTCTGGTTTTATGCAGCACCCCAACTCACCTTTACCCTTAAGCAAGAATAAGTTGGTTTTCGAAATTTGAGACCCTGTTCTGTTCTGTAATTCAGTTCCTGTGTAGCCAAGTTTACATTCCGTGTATTACTGATATCTTATGATGTTTCTTTTTCTGTGTGACTTACTTCAGTTAGAATCATCATACGTGAATCCACTCATTGTGCTGCTAAGGGCCTGATGACACAGATTTCATTGCTGAGTGATATTGCTTTGTAAGTAAATACCACAACTTCTTTATCCATTTTTCACTTTCTGCGATGTTGAACTTGTACTGTAAACGAGGTTCTTGTAAACAGAGCCGTTCCAAACTTTGGGGTGGCTGTGTCTTTTTGATTTTAATTTCCCTAAGCTATAGGACCATAAGTGGAAGTGCCCTAGGTTCTGTTGCTTTGTTTTTTAGATGTTTCAGGAAACACCATACACTTCTCCCAAGTGGTTGTTGGCAATTTACATCCTGCCCATCAGCATAACAAGGCTCCCAGTTCTCCATGGCCTGTCCTGCCTTTCTGGATTTTACACTTTTTTCAGATGGCCCTTTTGACCGGGGGGAAGGGAGACTTCATTGTAGTGCAGATTTCCTTTGCAAGCTTGCTTGGTTGGCCAAAAAGGGCGTATGCGTTTTTTCCTGAATATATTCAGGAAAAAACGCATACGCCCTTTTTGGCCAAGTGCATCATTGTGGACGTTCTGCCTCTTTTCCTATGCTTTCAATGCAATTCCAGTCTACCTCCTGAAATCAGTTTCCTGCAATTCTGCCCCGCTTTCAAGTCCTCTTGGCAGCCTTACTTCAGTCTATTTTTGGACGATAGCTGTCATTTATAACTCTGCAGGTTTGTGAATTACAGTGCCCCTGAGCTCCTTTCTTCAACTCGCTTTCTTGTGACCTGGCCGCAACACCGCAGGATGTCTTCAGGCCCTAATCTGGTTCTGGCACGGCACGCTGAGCCTTTGGTTAATTCCTCTTCCTGGTGGGAAATGAGAGTTAAATTTGCCCATCCAGACACCTCCAGCTAGTCTTTCATTGGTTCTCGCTATTCCTGTTCATCTTCCACAGAAATTGCAAACTGGGCCAAACAGGAAGTTAAAGGCGCTGACTCTCCAAGTGGGGAGAGTGTTAGTAAAGCATCTGGAATGTTGCACCCGAGTACCAGGGGAGGAAAACTGAGACATATTTGAACACGTCTCCCGTTCACATGGTTGATCATACTCTGGGTTCCACATGCATGTTTTAGCTGAAGGAAGAATACCTAAAACCTTTGTAGTTGAAACCCGTGGAATGGGTACCATGCAATATGACTTCAAAGGGTCTTCATTTGCTCACCGAACCTCTCCAATCCTATCACTGCTGCGTTTATGCCCCTGTACACATGCTTGATTCTCTTTCGGAGACATAGCAATCCATAGGTTTTAAGATACTTACTAGTCAGGTACATTCTTAGGCGTTTAATATGCGGTGTTGAGTCCATTTCGTTGAGCAAGGAGTAGCTCTTGTCTATTCCATATTTGGCTTAAGGAACTTTATCTGTGCTCATTTCAATCTCTGGTTTTATGCAGCACCCCAACTCACCTTTCCCCTTAAGCAAGCATAAGTTGGTTTTCTAAATTTGAGACCCTGTTCTGTTCTGTAATTCAGTTCCTGTGTAGCCAAGTTTACATTCCGTGTATTAGTGATATCTTATGATGTTTCTTTTTCTGTGTGACTTATTTCAGTTAGAATCATCATACCTGAATCCACTCATTGTGCTGCTAAGGGCCTGATGACACAGATTTCATTGCTGAGTGATATTGCTTTGTAAGTAAATACCACAACTTCTTTATCCATTTTTCACTTTCTGCGATGTTGAACTTGTACTGTAAACGAGGTTCTTGTAAACAGAGCCATTCCAAACTTTGGGGTGGCTGTGTCTTTTTGATTTTAAATTCCCTAACCTATAGGACCATAAGTGGAAGTGCCCTAGGCTCTGTTGCTTTGTTTTTTAGATGTTTCAGGAAACACCATACACTTCTCCCGAGTGGTTGTTGGCAATTTACATCCCGCCCATCACCATAACAAGGCTCCCAGTTCTACATGGCCTGTCCTGCCTTTCTGGATTTTACACTTTTTTCAGATGGCCCTTTTGACCGGGGGGGAAGTGAGACTTCATTGTAGTGCAGATTTCCTTTGCAAGCTTGCTTGGTTGGCCAAAAAGGGCGTATGCATTTTTTCCTGAATATATTCAGGAAAAAACGCATACGCCCTTTTTGGCCAAGTGCATCATTGTGGACGTTCTGCCTCTTTTCCTATGCTTTCAATGCAATTCCAGTCTACCTCCTGAAATCGGTTTCCTGCAATTCTGCCCCGCTTTCAAGTCCTCTTGGCAGCCTTACTTCAGTCTATTTTTGGACGATAGCTGTCATTTATAACTCTGCAGGTTTGTGAATTACAGTGCCCCTGAGCTCCTTTCTTCAACTCGCTTTCTTGTGAGCTGGCCGCAACACCGCAGGATGGCTTCAGGCCCTAATCTGGTTCCGGCACGGCACGCTGAGCCTTTGGTTATTTCCCCTTCCTGGTGGGAAATGAGAGTTAAATTTGTCCGTCCACACACCTCCAGCTAGCCTCTCATTTGTTCTCGCTATTCCTGTTCATCTTCCGCAGAAATTGCAAATCTGGGCCAAACAGGAGGTTAAAGGCGCTGACTTTCCAAGTCGGGAGAGTGTTAGTAAAGCGTCTGGAATGTTGCACCCGAGTACCAGGGTACGAAAACTGAGACATATTTGAACACGTCTCCCGATCACATGGTTGATCATACTCTGGGTTCCACATGCATGTTTTAGCTGAAGGAAGAATACCTAAAACCTGGGTAGTTGAAACCCGTGGAATGGGTACCATGCAATATGACTTCAAAGGGTCTTCATTTGCTCACCGAACCTCTCCAATCCTATCACTGCTGCGTTTATGCCCCTGTACTCATGCTTGATTCTCTTTCGGAGACATAGCAATCCATAGGTTTTAAGATACTTACTAGTCAGGTACATTCTTAGGTGTTTAATATGCGGTGTTGAGTCCATTTCGTTGAGCAAGGAGTAGCTCTTGTCTATTCCATATTTGGCTTAAGGAACTTTATCTGTGCTCATTTCAATCTCTGGTTTTATGCAGCACCCCAACTCACCTTTACCCTTAAGCAAGAATAAGTTGGTTTTCGAAATTTGAGACCCTGTTCTGTTCTGTAATTCAGTTCCTGTGTAGCCAAGTTTACATTCCGTGTATTACTGATATCTTATGATGTTTCTTTTTCTGTGTGACTTACTTCAGTTAGAATCATCATACGTGAATCCACTCATTGTGCTGCTAAGGGCCTGATGACACAGATTTCATTGCTGAGTGATATTGCTTTGTAAGTAAATACCACAACTTCTTTATCCATTTTTCACTTTCTGCGATGTTGAACTTGTATGGTAAACGAGGTTCTTGTAAACAGAGGCGTCCCAAACTTTGGGGTGGCTGTGTCTTTTTTATTTTAATTTCCCTAAGCTATAGGACCATAAGTGGCAGTGCCCTAGGCTCTGTTGCTTTGTTTTTTCGATGTTTCAGGAAACACCATACACTTCTCCCGAGTGTCTGTTGGCAATTTACATCCCGCCCATCAGCATAACAAGGCTCCCAGTTCTCCATGGCCTGTCCTGCCTTTCTGGATTTTACACTTTTTTCAGATGGCCCTTTTGACCGGGGGGAAGTGAGACTTCATTGTAGTGCAGATTTCCTTTGCAAGCTTGCTTGGTTGGCCAAAAAGGGCGTATGCGTTTTTTCCTGAATATATTCAGGAAAAAACGCATACGCACTTTTTGGCCAAGTGCATCATTGTGGACGTTCTGCCTCTTTTCCTATGCTTTCAATGGAATTCCAGTCTACCTCCTGAAATCGGTTTCCTGCAATTCTGCCCCGCTTTCAAGTCCTCTTGGCAGCCTTACCTCAGTATATTTTTGGACGATAGCTGTCATTTATAACTCTGCAGGTTTGTGAATTACAGTGCCCCTGAGCTCCTTTCTTCAACTCGCTTTCTTTTGAGCTGGCCGCAACACCGCAGGATGGCTTCAGGCCCTAATCTGCTACCGGCACGGCACGCTGAGCCTTTGGTTATTTCCTCTTCCTGGTGGGAAATGAGAGTTAAATTTGCCCGTCCAGACACCTCCAGCTAGTCTCTCATTGGTTCTCCCTATTCCTGTTCATCTTGCGCAGAAATTGCAAACTGGGCCAAACAGGAGGTTAAAGGCGCTGACTCTCCAAGTGGGGAGAGTGTTAGTAAAGCGTCTGGAATGTTGCACCTGAGTACCAGGGGAGGAAAACTAAGACATATTTGAACACGTCTCCCGTTCACATGGTTGATCATACTTGGGTTCCACATGCATGTTTTAGCTGAAGGAAGAATACCTTAAACCTGGAGAGTTGAGACCCCTGTAATGGGTACCATGCAATATGACTTCAAAGGGTCTTCATTTGCTCACCGAACCTCTCCAATCCTATCACTGCTGCATTTATGCCCCTGTACACACACTTGATTCTCTTTTGGAGACATTGCAATCCATAGGTTTTACGATACTTACTAGTCAGGTACATTCTTAGGCGTTTAATATGCGGTGTTGAGTCCATTTCGTTGAGCAAGGAGTAGCTCTTGTCTATTCCATATTTGACTTAAGGAACTTTATCTGTGCTCATTTCAATCTCTGGTTTTATGCAGCACCCCAACTCACCTTTACCCTTAAGCAAGCATAAGTTGGTTTTCTAAATTTGAGACCCTCTTCTGTTTTGGAATGCAGTTCCTGTGTAGCCAAGTTTACATTCCGTGTATTAGTGATATCTTATGATGTTTCTTTTTCTGTGTGACTTATTTCAGTTAGAATCATCATACCTGAATCCACTCATTGTGATGCTAAGGGCCTGATGACACAGATTTCATTGCTGAGTGATATTGCTTTGTAAGTAAATACCACAACTTCTTTATCCGTTTTTCAATTTCTGCGATGTTGAACTTGTACTGTAAACGAGGTTCTTGTAAACAGAGGCATCCCAAACTTTGGGGTGGCTGTGTCTTTTTGATTTTAATTTCCCTAAGCTATAGGACCATAAGTGGAAGTGCCCTAGGCTCTGTTGCTTTGTGTTTTAGATGTTTCAGGAAACACCATACACTTCTCCCGAGTGGTTGTTGGCAATTTACATCCCGCCCATCAGCATAACAAGGCTCCCAGTTCTCCATGGCCTGTCCTGCCTTTCTGGATTTTACACTTTTTTCAGATGGCCCTTTTGACCGGGGGGAAGTGAGACTTCATTGTAGTGCAGATTTCCTTTGCAAGCTTGCTTGGTTGGCCAAAAAGGGCGTATGCGTTTTTTCCTGAATATATTCAGGAAAAAACGCATACGCCCTTTTTGGCCAAGTGCATCATTGTGGACGTTCTGCCTCTTTTCCTATGCTTTCAATGCAATTCCAGTCTACCACCTGAAATCGGTTTCCTGCAATTCTGCCCCGCTTTCAAGTCCTCTTGGCAGCCTTACTTCAGTCTATTTTTGGACGATAGCTGTCATTTATAACTCTGCAGTTTTGTGAATTACAGTGCCCCTGAGCTCCTTTCTTCAACTCGCTTTCTTGTGACCTGGCCGCAACACCGCAGGATGGCTTCAGGCCCTAATCTGGTTCCGGCACGGCACACTGAGCCTTTGGTTATTTCCTCTTCCTGGTGGGAAATGAGAGTTAAATTTGCCCGTCTAGACACCTCCAGCTAGCCTCTCATTGGTTCTCGCTATTCCTGTTCATCTTCCGCAGAAATTGCAAACTGAGCCAAACAGGAGGTTAAAGGCGCTGACTCTCCAAGTGGGGAGAGTGTTAGTAAAGCGTCTGGAATGTTGCACCCGAGTACCAGGGGAGGAAAAGTGAGACATATTTGAACACGTCTCCCGATCACATGGTTGATCATACTCTAGGTTGCACATGCATGTTTTAGCTGAAGGAAGAATACCTTAAACCTGGGTAGTTGAAACCCGTGGAATGGGTACCATGCAATATGACTTCAAAGGGTCTTCATTTGCTCACCGAACCTCTCCAATCCTATCACTGCTGCGTTTATGCCCCTGTACACATGCTTGATTCTCTTTCGGAGACATAGCAATCCATAGGTTTTAAGATACTTACAAGTCAGGTACATTCTTAGGCGTTTAATATGCGGTGTTGAGTCCATTTCGTTGAGCAAGGAGTAGCTCTTGTCTATTCCATATTTGGCTTAAGGAACTTTATCTGTGCTCATTTCAATCTCTGGTTTTATGCAGCACCCCAACTCACCTTTACCCTTAAGCAAGCATAAGTTGTTTTTCTAAATTTGAGTCCCTGTTCTGTTCTGTAATTCAGTTCCTGTGTAGCCAAGTTTCCATTCCGTGTATTACTGATATCTTATGATGTTTCTTTTTCTGTGTGACTTACTTCAGTTAGAATCATCATACCTGAATCCACTCATTGTGCTGCTAAGGGCCTGATGACATAGATTTCATTGCTGAGTGATATTGCTTTGTAAGTGAATACCACAACTTCTTTATCCATTTTTCACTTTCTGCGATGTTGAACTTGTACTGTAAACGAGGTTCTTGTAAACAGAGCCGTTCCAAACTTTGGGGTGGCTGTGTCTTTTTGATTTTAATTTCCCTAAGCTATAGGACCATAAGTGGAAGTGCCCTAGGCTCTGTTGCTTTGTTTTTTCGATGTTTCAGGAAACACCATACACTTCTCCCAAGTGTCTGTTGGCAATTTACATCCCACCCATCAGCATAACAAGGCTCCCATTTCTCAATGGCCTGTTGCCTTTCTGGATTTTACACTTTTTTCAGATGGCCCTTTTGACCGAGGGGAAGTGAGACTTCATTGTAGTGCAGATTTCCTTTGCAAGCTTGCTTGGTTGGCCAAAAAGGGCGTATGCGTTTTTTCCTGAATATATTCAGGAAAAAACGCATACGCCCTTTTTGGCCAAGTGCATCATTGTGGACGTTCTGCCTCTTTTCCTATGCTTTCAATGCAATTCCAGTCTACCTCCTGAAATCGGTTTCCTGCAATTCTGCCCCGCTTTCAAGTCCTCTTGGCAGCCTTACTTCAGTCTATTTTTGGATGATAGCTGTCATTTATAACTCTGCAGGTTTGTGAATTACAGTGCCCCTGAGCTCCTTTCTTCAACTCGCTTTCTTGTGAGCTGGCCGCAACACCGCAGGATGGCTTCAGGCCCTAATCTGGTTCCGGCCCGGCATGCTGAGCCTTTGGTTAATTCCTCTTCCTGGTGGGAAATGAGAGTTAAATTTGCCCGTCCAGACACCTCCAGCTAGCCTCTCATTGGTTCTCGCTATTCCTGTTCATCTTCCGCAGAAATTGCAAACTGGGCCAAACAGGAGGTTAAAGGGACTGACTCTCCAAGTGGGGAGAGTGTTAGTAAAGCGTCTGGAATGTTGCACCCGAGTACCAGGGGAGGAAAACTGAGACATATTTGAACACGTCTCCCGTTCACATGGTTGATCATACTTGGGTTCCACATGCATGTTTTAGCTGAAGGAAGAATACCTTAAACCTGGAGAGTTGAGACCCGTGTAATGGGTAGCATGCAATATGACTTCAAAGGGTCTTCATTTGCTCACCGAACCTCTCCAATCCTATCACTGCTGCGTTTATGCCCCTGTACACACGCTTGATTCTCTTTTGGAGACATAGCAATCCATAGGTTTTAAGATAATTACTAGTCAGGTACATTCTTAGGCGTTTAATATGGGGTGTTGAGTCCATTTCGTTGAGCAAGGAGTAGCTCTTGTGTATTCCATATTTGGCTTAAGGAACTTTATCTGTGCTCATTTCAATCTCTGGTTTTATGCAGCACCCCAACTCACCTTTCCCCTTAAGCAAGCATAAGTTGGTCTTCTAAATTTGAGACCCTGTTCTGTTTTGGAATGCAGTTCCTGTGTAGCCAAGTTTACATTCAGTGTATTAGTGATATCTTATAATGTTTCTTTTTCTGTGTGACTTATTTCAGTTAGAATCATCGTACCTGAATCCACTCATTGTGCTGCTACGGGCCTGATGACATAGATTTCATTGCTGAGTGATACTGCATTGTACGTAAGTACCACAAGTTCTTTATCCATTTTTCACTTTCTGTGATATTGAACTTGTACGGTAAACGAGGTTCTTGTAAACGGAGGAGTCCCAAACTTTGGGGTGGCTGTGTCTTTTTGATTTAATTTCCCTAAGCTATAGGACCATAAGTGGAAGTGCCCTAGGCTCTGTTGCTTTGTTTTTTAGATGTTTCTGGAAACACTATACACTTCTCCCGAGTGGTTGTTGGCAATTTACGTCCCGCCCATCAGCATAACAAGGCTCCCAGTTCTCCATGGCCTGTCCTGCCTTTCTGGATTTTACACTTTTTTCAGATGGCCCTTTTGAGCAGGGGGAAGTGAGACTTCATTGTAGTGCAGATTTCCTTTGCAAGCTTGCTTGGTTGGCCAAAAAGGGCGTATGCGTTTTTTCCTGAATATATTCAGGAAAAAACGCATACGCCCTTTTTGGCCAAGTGCATCATTGTGGACGTTCTGCCTCTTTTCCTATGCTTTCAATGCAATTCCAGTCTACCTCCTGAAATCGGTTTCCTGCAATTTTGCCCCGCTTTCAAGTCCTCTTGGCAGCCTTACTTCAGTCTATTTTTGGACGATAGCTGTCATTTATAACTCTGCAGGTTTGTGAATTACAGTGTCCCTGAGCTCCTTTCTTCAACTCGCTTTCTTGTGACCTGGCCGCAACACCGCAGGATGGCTTCAGGCCCTAATCTGGTTCCGGCATGGCACGCTGAGCCTTTGGTTATTTCCTCTTCCTGGTGGGAAATGAGAGTTAAATTTGCCCGTCCACACACCTCCAGCTAGTCTCTCATTGGTTCTCGCTATTCCTGTTCATCTTCCGCAGAAATTGCAAACTGGGCCAAACAGGAGTTTAAAGGGACTGACTCTCCAAGTGGGGAGAGTGTTAGTAAAGCGTCTGGAATGTTGCACCCGAGTACCAGGGGAGGAAAAGTGAGACATATTTGAACACGTCTCCCGATCACATGGTTGATCATACTCTAGGTTGCACATGCATGTTTTAGCTGAAGGAAGAATACCTTAAACCTGGGTAGTTGAAACCCGTGGAATGGGTACCATGCAATATGACTTCAAAGGGTCTTCATTTGCTCACCGAACCTCTCCAATCCTATCACTGCTGCGTTTATGCCCCTGTACACATGCTTGATTCTCTTTCGGAGACATAGCAATCCATAGGTTTTAAGATACTTACAAGTCAGGTACATTCTTAGGCGTTTAATATGCGGTGTTGAGTCCATTTCGTTGAGCAAGGAGTAGCTCTTGTCTATTCCATATTTGGCTTAAGGAACTTTATCTGTGCTCATTTCAATCTCTGGTTTTATGCAGCACCCCAACTCACCTTTACCCTTAAGCAAGCATAAGTTGTTTTTCTAAATTTGAGTCCCTGTTCTGTTCTGTAATTCAGTTCCTGTGTAGCCAAGTTTCCATTCCGTGTATTACTGATATCTTATGATGTTTCTTTTTCTGTGTGACTTACTTCAGTTAGAATCATCATACCTGAATCCACTCATTGTGCTGCTAAGGGCCTGATGACATAGATTTCATTGCTGAGTGATATTGCTTTGTAAGTGAATACCACAACTTCTTTATCCATTTTTCACTTTCTGCGATGTTGAACTTGTACTGTAAACGAGGTTCTTGTAAACAGAGCCGTTCCAAACTTTGGGGTGGCTGTGTCTTTTTGATTTTAATTTCCCTAAGCTATAGGACCATAAGTGGAAGTGCCCTAGGCTCTGTAGCTTTGTTTTTTCAATGTTTCAGGAAACACCATACACTTCTCCCAAGTGTCTGTTGGCAATTTACATCCCACCCATCAGCATAACAAGGCTCCCATTTCTCAATGGCCTGTTGCCTTTCTGGATTTTACACTTTTTTCAGATGGCCCTTTTGACCGAGGGGAAGTGAGACTTCATTGTAGTGCAGATTTCCTTTGCAAGCTTGCTTGGTTGGCCAAAAAGTGCGTATGCGTTTTTTCCTGAATATATTCAGGAAAAAACGCATACGCCCTTTTTGGCCAAGTGCATCATTGTGGACGTTCTGCCTCTTTTCCTATGCTTTCAATGCAATTCCAGTCTACCTCCTGAAATCGGTTTCCTGCAATTCTGCCCCGCTTTCAAGTCCTCTTGGCAGCCTTACTTCAGTCTATTTTTGGATGATAGCTGTCATTTATAACTCTGCAGGTTTGTGAATTACAGTGCCCCTGAGCTCCTTTCTTCAACTCGCTTTCTTGTGACCTGGCCGCAACACCGCAGGATGGCTTCAGGCCCTAATCTGGTTCCGGCCCGGCATGCTGAGCCTTTGGTTAATTCCTCTTCCTGGTGGGAAATGAGAGTTAAATTTGCCCGTCCAGACACCTCCAGCTAGCCTCTCATTGGTTCTCGCTATTCCTGTTCATCTTCCGCAGAAATTGCAAACTGGGCCAAACAGGAGGTTAAAGGGACTGCCTCTCCAAGTGGGGAGAGTGTTAGTAAAGCGTCTGGAATGTTGCACCCGAGTACCAGGGTACGAAAACTGAGACATATTTGAACACGTCTCCCGATCACATGGTTGATCATACTCTAGGTTCCACATGCATGTTTTAGCTGAAGGAAGAATACCTTAAACCTGGGTAGTTGAAACCGGTGGAATGGGTACCATGCAATATGACTTCAAAGGGTCTTCATTTGCTCACCGAACCTCTCCAATCCTATCACTGCTGCGTTTATGCCCCTGTACACATGCTTGATTCTCTTTCGGAGACATAGCAATCCATAGGTTTTAAGATACTTACTAGTCAGGTACATTCTTAGGCGTTTAATATGCGGTGTTGAGTCCATTTCGTTGAGCAAGGAGTAGCTCTTGTCTATTCCATATTTGACTTAAGGAACTTTATCTGTGCTCATTTCAATCTCTGGTTTTATGCAGCACCCCAACTCACCTTTACCCTTAAGCAAGCATAAGTTGGTTTTCTAAATTTGAGACCCTTTTCTGTTCTGTAATTCAGTTCCTGTGTAGCCAAGTTTACATTCCGTGTATTACTGATATCTTATGATGTTTCTTTTTCTGTGTGACTTATTTCAGTTAGAATCATCATACCTGAATCCACTCATTGTGCTGCTAAGGGCCTGATGACACAGATTTCATTGCTGAGTGATATTGCTTTGTAAGTAAATACCACAACTTCTTTATCCATTTTTCACTTTCTGCGATGTTGAACTTGCACTGTAAACGAGGTTCTTGTAAACAGAGCCGTTCCAAACTTTGGGGTGGCTGTGTCTTTTTGATTTTAATTTCCCTAAGCTATAGGACCATAAGTGGAAGTGCCCTAGGTTCTGTTGCTTTGTTTTTTAGATGTTTCAGGAAACACCATACACTTCTCCCGAGTGGTTGTTGGCAATTTACATCCCGCCCATCAGCATAACAAGGCTCCCAGTTCTCCATGGCCTGTCCTGCCTTTCTGGATTTTACACTTTTTTCAGATGGCCCTTTTGACCGGGGGGAAGTGAGACTTCATTGTAGTGCAGATTTCCTTTGCAAGCTTGCTTGGTTGGCCAAAAAGGGCGTATGCGTTTTTTCCTGAATATATTCAGGAAAAAACGCATACGCCCTTTTTGGCCAAGTGCATCATTGTGGACGTTCTGCCTCTTTTCCTATGCTTTCAATGCAATTCCAGTCTACCTCCTGAAATCGGTTTCCTGCAATTCTGCCCCGCTTTCAAGTCCTCTTGGCAGCCTTACCTCAGTCTATTTTTGGACGATAGCTGTCATTTATAAATTTGCAGGTTTGGGAATTACAGTGCCCCTGAGCTCCTTTCTTCAACTCGCTTTCTTTTGAGCTGGCCGCAACACCGCAGGATGGCTTCAGGCCCTAATCTGGTTCCGGTACGGCACGCTGAGCCTTTGGTTATTTCCTCTTCCTGTTGGGAAATGAGAGTTAAATTTGCCCATCCAGACACCTCCAGCTAGCCTCTCATTGGTTCTCGCTATTCCTGTTCATCTTCCGCAGAAATTGCAAACTGTGCCAAACAGGAGGTTAAAGGCGCTGACTCTCCAAGTGGGGAGAGTGTTAGTAAAGCGTCTGGAATGTTGCACCCGAGTACCAGGGGAGGAAAACTGAGACATATTTGAACACGTCTCCCGATCACATGGTTGATCATACTCTGGGTTCCACATGCATGTTTTAGGTGAAGGAAGAATACCTAAAACCTGGGTAGTTGAAACCCGTGGAATGGGTACCATGCAATATGATTTCAAAGGGTCTTCATTTGCTCACAGAACCTCTCCAATGCTATCACTGCTGCGTTTATGCCCCTGTACACATGATTGATTCTCTTTCGGAGACATAGCAATCCATAGGTTTTAAGATACTTACTAGTCAGGTACATTCTTAGGCGTTTAATATGCGGTGTTGAGTCCATTTCGTTGAGCAAGGAGTAGCTCTTATCTATTCCACATTTGGCTTAAGGAACTTTATCTGTGCTCATTTCAATCTCTGGTTTTATGCAGCACCCCAACTCACCTTTCCCCTTAAGCAAGCATAAGTTGGTTTTCTAAATTTGAGAACCTGTTCTGTTTTGGAATTCAGTTCCTGTGTAGCCAAGTTTACATTCCGTGTATTAGTGATATCTTATGATGTTTCTTTTTCTGTGTGACTTATTTCAGTTAGAATCATCGTACCTGAATCCACTCATTATGCTGCTATGGGCCTGATGACATAGATTTCATTGCTGAGTGATACTGCATTGTACGTAAGTACCACAAGTTCTTTATCCATTTTTCACTTTCTGTGATATTGAACTTGTACGGTAAACGAGGTTCTTGTAAACAGAGGCGTCCCAAACTTTGGGGTGGCTGTGTCTTTTTGATTTTAATTTCCCTAAGCTATAGGACCATAAGTGGAAGTGCCCTAGGCTCTGTTGCTTTGTTTTTTAGATGTTTCAGGAAACACCATACACTTCTCCCGAGTGGTTGTTGGCAATTTACATCCCGCCCATCAGCATAACAAGGCTCCCAGTTCTCCATGGCCTGTCCTGCCTTTCTGGATTTTACACTTTTTTCAGATGGCCCTTTTGACCGGGGGGAAGTGAGACTTCATTGTAGTGCAGATTTCCTTTGCAAGCTTGCTTGGTTGGCCAAAAAGGGCGTATGCGTTTTTTCCTGAATATATTCAGGAAAAAACGCATACGCCCATTTTGGCCAAGTGCATCATTGTGGACGTTCTGCCTCTTTTCCTATGCTTTCAGTGCAATTCCAGTCTACCTCCTGAAATCGGTTTCCTGCAATTCTGCCCCGCTTTCAAGTCCTCTTGGCAGCCTTACTTCAGTCTATTTTTGGACGATAGCTGTCATTTATAACTCTGCAGGTTTGTGAATTACAGTGCCCCTGAGCTCGTTTCTTCAACTCGCTTTCTTGTGACCTGGCCACAACACCGCAGTATGGCTTCAGGCCCTAATATGGTTCCGGCACGGCACGCTGAGCCTTTGGTTAATTCCTCTTCCTGGTGGGAAATGAGAGTTAAATTTGCCCGTCCAGACACCTCCAGCTAGTCTCTCATTGGTTCTCGCTATTCCTGTTCATCTTCCGCAGAAATTGCAAACTGGGCCAAACAGGAGGTTAAAGGCGCTGACTCTCCAAGTGGGGAGAGTGTTAGTAAAGCGTCTGGAATGTTACACCCGAGTACCAGGGGAGGAGAACTGAGACATATTTGAACACGTCTCCCGATCACACGGTTGATCATACTTGGGTTCCACATGCATGTTTTAGCTGAAGGAAGAATACCTTAAACCTGGGTAGTTGAGACCCGTGTAATGGGTACCATGCAATATGACTTCAAAGGGTCTTCATTTGCTCACCGAACCTCTCCAATCCTATCACTGCTGCGTTTATGCCCCTGTACACATGCTTGATTCTCTTTCGGAGACTTAGCAATCCATAGGTTTTACGATACTTACTAGTCAGGTACATTCTTAGGCGTTTAATATGCGGTGTTGAGTCCATTTCGTTGAGCAAGGAGTAGCTCTTGTCTATTCCATATTTGACTTAAGGAACTTTATCTGTGCTCATTTCAATCTCTGGTTTTATGCACCACCCCAACTCACCTTTACCCTTAAGCAAGCATAAGTTGGTTTTCTAAATTTGAGACCCTGTTCTGTTCTGTAATTCAGTTCCTGTGTAGCCAAGTTTCCATTCCGTGTATTACTGATATCTTATGAAGTTTCTTTTTCTGTGTGACTTACTTCAGTTAGAATCATCATACCTGAATCCACTCATTGTGCTACTAAGGGCCTGATGACACAGCTTTCATTGCTGAGTGATATTGCTTTGTAAGTAAATACCACAACTTCTTTATCCATTTTTCACTTTCTGCGATGTTGAACTTGTACTGTAAACGAGGTTCTTGTAAACAGAGCCGTTCCAAACTTTGGGGTGGCTGTGTCTTTTTGATTTTAATTTCCCTAAGGTATAGGACCATAAGTGGAAGTGCCCTAGGTTCTGTTGCTTTGTTTTTTAGATGTTTCAGGAAACACCATACACTTCTCCCGAGTGGTTGTTGGCAATTTACATCCCGCCCATCAGCATAACAAGGCTCCCAGTTCTCCATGGCCTGTCGTGCCTTTCTGGATTTTACACTTTTTTCAGATGGCCCTTTTGACCGGGGGGAAGTGAGACTTCATTGTAGTGCAGATTTCCTTTGCAAGCTTGCTTGGTTGGCCAAAAAGGGCGTATGCGTTTTTTCCTGAATATATTCAGGAAAAAACGCATACGTCCTTTTTGGCCAAGTGCATCATTGTGGACGTTCTGCCTCTTTTCCTATGCTTTCAATGCAATTCCAGTCTACCTCCTGAAATCGGTTTCCTGCAATTCTGCCCCGGTTTCAAGTCCTCTTGGCAGCCTTACTTCAGTCTATTTTTGGACGATAGCTGTCATTTATAACTCTGCAGGTTTGTGAATTACAGTGCCCCTGAGCTCCTTTCTTCAACTCGCTTTCTTGTGACCTGGCCGCAACACCGCAGGATGGCTTCAGGCCCTAATCTGGTTCCGGCCCGGCATGCTGAGCCTTTGGTTATTTCCTCTTCCTGGTGGGAAATGAGAGTTAAATTTGCCCGTCCACACACCTCCAGCTAGCCTCTCATTTGTTCTCGCTATTCCTGTTCATCTTCCGCAGAAATTGCAAATCTGGGCCAAACAGGAGGTTAAAGGCGCTGACTTTCCAAGTCGGGAGAGTGTTAGTAAAGCGTCTGGAATGTTGCACCCGAGTACCAGGGTACGAAAACTGAGACATATTTGAACACGTCTCCCGATCACATGGTTGATCATACTCTGGGTTCCACATGCATGTTTTAGCTGAAGGAAGAATACCTAAAACCTGGGTAGTTGAAACCCGTGGAATGGGTACCATGCAATATGACTTCAAAGGGTCTTCATTTGCTCACCGAACCTCTCCAATCCTATCACTGCTGCGTTTATGCCCCTGCACTCATGCTTGATTCTCTTTCGGAGACATAGCAATCCATAGGTTTTAAGATACTTACTAGTCAGGTACATTCTTAGGCGTTTAATATGCGGTGTTGAGTCCATTTCGTTGAGCAAGGAGTAGCTCTTGTCTATTCCATATTTGGCTTAAGGAACTTTATCTGTGCTCATTTCAATCTCTGGTTTTATGCAGCACCCCAACTCACCTTTACCCTTAAGCAAGAATAAGTTGGTTTTCGAAATTTGAGACCCTGTTCTGTTCTGTAATTCAGTTCCTGTGTAGCCAAGTTTACATTCCGTGTATTACTGATATCTTATGATGTTTCTTTTTCTGTGTGACTTACTTCAGTTAGAATCATCATACGTGAATCCACTCATTGTGCTGCTAAGGGCCTGATGACACAGATTTCATTGCTGAGTGATATTGCTTTGTAAGTAAATACCACAACTTCTTTATCCATTTTTCACTTTCTGCGATGTTGAACTTGTACTGTAAACGAGGTTCTTGTAAACAGAGGCGTCCCAAACTTTGGGGTGGCTGTGTCTTTTTGATTTTAATTTCCCTAAGCTATAGGACCATAAGTGGAAGTGCCCTAGGTTCTGTTGCTTTGTTTTTTAGATGTTTCAGGAAACACCATACACTTCTCCCAAGTGGTTGTTGGCAATTTACATCCTGCCCATCAGCATAACAAGGCTCCCAGTTCTCCATGGCCTGTCCTGCCTTTCTGGATTTTACACTTTTTTCAGATGGCCCTTTTGACCGGGGGGAAGGGAGACTTCATTGTAGTGCAGATTTCCTTTGCAAGCTTGCTTGGTTGGCCAAAAAGGGCGTATGCGTTTTTTCCTGAATATATTCAGGAAAAAACGCATACGCCCTTTTTGGCCAAGTGCATCATTGTGGACGTTCTGCCTCTTTTCCTATGCTTTCAATGCAATTCCAGTCTACCTCCTGAAATCAGTTTCCTGCAATTCTGCCCCGCTTTCAAGTCCTCTTGGCAGCCTTACTTCAGTCTATTTTTGGACGATAGCTGTCATTTATAACTCTGCAGGTTTGTGAATTACAGTGCCCCTGAGCTCCTTTCTTCAACTCGCTTTCTTGTGACCTGGCCGCAACACCGCAGGATGTCTTCAGGCCCTAATCTGGTTCTGGCACGGCACGCTGAGCCTTTGGTTAATTCCTCTTCCTGGTGGGAAATGAGAGTTAAATTTGCCCATCCAGACACCTCCAGCTAGTCTTTCATTGGTTCTCGCTATTCCTGTTCATCTTCCACAGAAATTGCAAACTGGGCCAAACAGGAAGTTAAAGGCGCTGACTCTCCAAGTGGGGAGAGTGTTAGTAAAGCATCTGGAATGTTGCACCCGAGTACCAGGGGAGGAAAACTGAGACATATTTGAACACGTCTCCCGTTCACATGGTTGATCATACTCTGGGTTCCACATGCATGTTTTAGCTGAATGAAGAATACCTAAAACCTTTGTAGTTGAAACCCGTGGAATGGGTACCATGCAATATGACTTCAAAGGGTCTTCATTTGCTCACCGAACCTCTCCAATCCTATCACTGCTGCGTTTATGCCCCTGTACACATGCTTGATTCTCTTTCGGAGACATAGCAATCCATAGGTTTTAAGATACTTACTAGTCAGGTACATTCTTAGGCGTTTAATATGCGGTGTTGAGTCCATTTCGTTGAGCAAGGAGTAGCTCTTGTCTATTCCATATTTGGCTTAAGGAACTTTATCTGTGCTCATTTCAATCTCTGGTTTTATGCAGCACCCCAACTCACCTTTCCCCTTAAGCAAGCATAAGTTGGTTTTCTAAATTTGAGACCCTGTTCTGTTCTGTAATTCAGTTCCTGTGTAGCCAAGTTTACATTCCGTGTATTAGTGATGTCTTATGATGTTTCTTTTTCTGTGTGACTTATTTCAGTTAGAATCATCATACCTGAATCCACTCATTGTGCTGCTAAGGGCCTGATGACACAGATTTCATTGCTGAGTGATATTGCTTTGTAAGTAAATACCACAACTTCTTTATCCATTTTTCACTTTCTGCGATGTTGAACTTGTACTGTAAACGAGGTTCTTGTAAACAGAGCCATTCCAAACTTTGGGGTGGCTGTGTCTTTTTGATTTTAAATTCCCTAACCTATAGGACCATAAGTGGAAGTGCCCTAGGCTCTGTTCCTTTGTTTTTTAGATGTTTCAGGAAACACCATACACTTCTCCCGAGTGGTTGTTGGCAATTTACATCCCGCCCATCACCATAACAAGGCTCCCAGTTCTCCATGGCCTGTCCTGCCTTTCTGGATTTTACACTTTTTTCAGATGGCCCTTTTGACCGGGGGGGAAGTGAGACTTCATTGTAGTGCAGATTTCCTTTGCAAGCTTGCTTGGTTGGCCAAAAAGGGCGTATGCATTTTTTCCTGAATATATTCAGGAAAAAACGCATACGCCCTTTTTGGCCAAGTGCATCATTGTGGACGTTCTGCCTCTTTTCCTATGCTTTCAATGCAATTCCAGTCTACCTCCTGAAATCGGTTTCCTGCAATTCTGCCCCGCTTTCAAGTCCTCTTGGCAGCCTTACTTCAGTCTATTTTTGGACGATAGCTGTCATTTATAACTCTGCAGGTTTGTGAATTACAGTGCCCCTGAGCTCCTTTCTTCAACTCGCTTTCTTGTGAGCTGGCCGCAACACCGCAGGATGGCTTCAGGCCCTAATCTGGTTCCGGCACGGCACGCTGAGCCTTTGGTTATTTCCCCTTCCTGGTGGGAAATGAGAGTTAAATTTGTCCGTCCACACACCTCCAGCTAGCCTCTCATTTGTTCTCGCTATTCCTGTTCATCTTCCGCAGAAATTGCAAATCTGGGCCAAACAGGAGGTTAAAGGCGCTGACTTTCCAAGTCGGGAGAGTGTTAGTAAAGCGTCTGGAATGTTGCACCCGAGTACCAGGGTACGAAAACTGAGACATATTTGAACACGTCTCCCGATCACATGGTTGATCATACTCTGGGTTCCACATGCATGTTTTAGCTGAAGGAAGAATACCTAAAACCTGGGTAGTTGAAACCCGTGGAATGGGTACCATGCAATATGACTTCAAAGGGTCTTCATTTGCTCACCGAACCTCTCCAATCCTATCACTGCTGCGTTTATGCCCCTGTACACATGCTTGATTCTCTTTCGGAGACATAGCAATCCATAGGTTTTAAGATACTTACTAGTCAGGTACATTCTTAGGCGTTTAATATGGGGTGTTGAGTCCATTTCGTTGAGCAAGGAGTAGCTCTTGTCTATTCCATATTTGGCTTAAGGAACTTTATCTGTGCTCATTTCAATCTCTGGTTTTATGCAGAACCCCAACTCACCTTTCCCCTTAAGCAAGAATAAGTTGGTTTTCTAAATTTGAGACCCTGTTCTGTTCTGTAATTCAGTTCCTGTGTAGCCAAGTTTACATTCCGTGTATTAGTGATATCTTATGATGTTTCTTTTTCTGTGTGACTTATTTCAGTTAGAATCATCATACCTGAATCCACTCATTGTGCTGCTAAGGGCCTGATGACACAGATTTCATTGCTGAGTGATATTGCTTTGTAAGTAAATACCACAAGTTCTTTATCCATTTTTCACTTTCTGTGATATTGAACTTGTATGGTAAACGAGGTTCTTGTAAACAGAGGCGTCCCAAACTTTGGGGTGGCTGTGTCTTTTTTATTTTAATTTCCCTAAGCTATAGGACCATAAGTGGCAGTGCCCTAGGCTCTGTTGCTTTGTTTTTTAGATGTTTCAGGAAACACCATACACTTCTCCCGAGTGTCTGTTGGCAATTTACATCCCGCCCATCAGCATAACAAGGCTCCCAGTTCTCCATGGCCTGTCCTGCCTTTCTGGATTTTACACTTTTTTCAGATGGCCCTTTTGACCGGGGGGAAGTGAGACTTCATTGTAGTGCAGATTTCCTTTGCAAGCTTGCTTGGTTGGCCAAAAAGGGCGTATGCGTTTTTTCCTGAATATATTCAGGAAAAAACGCATACGCACTTTTTGGCCAAGTGCATCATTGTGGACGTTCTGCCTCTTTTCCTATGCTTTCAATGCAATTCCAGTCTACCTCCTGAAATCGGTTTCCTGCAATTCTGCCCCGCTTTCAAGTCCTCTTGGCAGACTTACCTCAGTCTATTTTTGGACGATAGCTGTCATTTATAACTCTGCAGGTTTGTGAATTACAGTGCCCCTGAGCTCCTTTCTTCAACTCGCTTTCTTTTGAGCTGGCCGCAACACCGCAGGATGGCTTCAGGCCCTAATCTGCTACCGGCACGGCACGCTGAGCCTTTGGTTATTTCCTCTTTCTGGTGGGAAATGAGAGTTAAATTTGCCCGTCCAGACACCTCCAGCTAGTCTCTCATTGGTTCTCCCTATTCCTGTTCATCTTGCGCAGAAATTGCAAACTGGGCCAAACAGGAGGTTAAAGGCGCTGACTCTCCAAGTGGGGAGAGTGTTAGTAAAGCGTCTGGAATGTTGCACCCGAGTACCAGGGGAGGAAAACTGAGACATATTTGAACACGTCTCCCGTTCACATGGTTGATCATACTTGGGTTCCACATGCATGTTTTAGCTGAAGGAAGCATACCTTAAACCTGGAGAGTTGAGACCCGTGTAATGGGTACCATGCAATATGACTTCAAAGGGTCTTCATTTGCTCACCGAACCTCTCCAATCCTATCACTGCTGCGTTTATGCCCCTGTACACATGCTTGATTCTCTTTTGGAGACATAGCAATCCATAGGTTTTAAGATACTTACTAGTCAGGTACATTCTTAGGCGTTTAATATGCGGTGTTGAGTCCATTTCGTTGAGCAAGGAGTGGCTCTTGTCTATTCCATATTTGACTTAAGGAACTTTATCTGTGCTCATTTCAATCTCTGGTTTTATGCAGCACCCCAACTCACCTTTACCCTTAAGCAAGCATAAGTTGGTTTTCTAAATTTGAGAACCTGTTCTGTTCTGTAATTCAGTTCCTGTGTAGCCAAGTTTACATTCCGTGTATTACTGATATCTTATGATGTTTCTTTTTCTGTGTGACTTACTTCAGTTAGAATCATCATACGTGAATCCACTCATTGTGCTGATAAGGGCCTGATGACACAGATTTCATTGCTGAGTGATATTGCTTTGTAAGTAAATACCACAACTTCTTTATCCATTTTTCACTTTCTGCGATGTTGAACTTGTACTGTAAATGAGGTTCTTGTAAACAGAGCCGTTCCAAATTTTGGGGTGGCTGTGTCTTTTTGATTTTAATTTCCCTAAGCTATAGGACCATAAGTGGAAGTGCCCTAGGCTCTGTTGCTTTGTTTTTTAGATGTTTCAGGAAACACCATACACTTCTCCCGAGTGGTTGTTGGCAATTTACATCCCGCCCATCAGCATAACAAGGCTCCCAGTTCTCCATGGCCTGTCCTGCCTTTCTGGATTTTACACTTTTTTCAGATGGCCCTTTTGACCGGGGGGAAGTGAGACTTCATTGTAGTGCAGATTTCCTTTGCAAGCTTGCTTGGTTGGCCAAAAAGGGCGTATGCGTTTTTTCCTGAATATATTCAGGAAAAAACGCATACGTCCTTTTTGGCCAAGTGCATCATTGTGGACGTTCTGCCTCTTTTCCTATGCTTTCAATGCAATTCCAGTCTACCTCCTGAAATCGGTTTCCTGCAATTCTGCCCCGCTTTCATGTCCTCTTGGCAGCCTTACTTCAGTCTATTTTTGGACGATAGCTGTCATTTATAACTCTGCAGGTGTCTGAATTACAGTGCCCCTGAGCTCCTTTCTTCAACTCGCTTTCTTTTGAGCTGGCCGCAACACCGCAGGATGGCTTCAGGCCCTAATCTTGTTCCGGTACGGCACGCTGAGCCTTTGGTTATTTCCACTTCCTGGTGGGAAATGAGAGTTAAATTTGCCCGTCCAGACACCTCCAGCTAGCCTCTCATTGGTTCTCGCTATTCCTGTTCATCTTCCGCAGAAATTGCAAACTGGGCCAAACAGGAGGTTAAAGGCACTGACTCTCCAAGTGGGGAGAGTGTTAGTAAAGCATCTGGAATGTTGCACCCGAGTACCAGGGGAGGAAAACTGAGACATATTTGAACACGTCTCCCGTTCACATGGTTGATCATACTTGGGTTCCACATGCATGTTTTAGCTGAAGGAAGAATACCTTAAACCTGGAGAGTTGAGACCCGTGTAATGGGTACCATGCAATATGACTTCAAAGGGTCTTCATTTGCTCACCGAACCTCTCCAATCCTATCACTGCTGCGTTTATGCCCCTGTACACATGCTTGATTCTCTTTCGGAGACTTAGCAATCCATAGGTTTTACGATACTTACTAGTCAGGTACATTCTTAGGCGTTTAATATGCGGTGTTGAGTCCATTTCGTTGAGCAAGGAGTAGCTCTTGTCTATTCCATATTTGACTTAAGGAACTTTATCTGTGCTCATTTCAATCTCTGGTTTTATGCACCACCCCAACTCACCTTTACCCTTAAGCAAGCATAAGTTGGTTTTCTAAATTTGAGACCCTGTTCTGTTCTGTAATTCAGTTCCTGTGTAGCCAAGTTTCCATTCCGTGTATTACTGATATCTTATGAAGTTTCTTTTTCTGTGTGACTTACTTCAGTTAGAATCATCATACCTGAATCCACTCATTGTGCTACTAAGGGCCTGATGACACAGCTTTCATTGCTGAGTGATATTGCTTTGTAAGTAAATACCACAACTTCTTTATCCATTTTTCACTTTCTGCGATGTTGAACTTGTACTGTAAACGAGGTTCTTGTAAACAGAGCCGTTCCAAACTTTGGGGTGGCTGTGTCTTTTTGATTTTAATTTCCCTAAGGTATAGGACCATAAGTGGAAGTGCCCTAGGTTCTGTTGCTTTGTTTTTTAGATGTTTCAGGAAACACCATACACTTCTCCCGAGTGGTTGTTGGCAATTTACATCCCGCCCATCAGCATAACAAGGCTCCCAGTTCTCCATGGCCTGTCGTGCCTTTCTGGATTTTACACTTTTTTCAGATGGCCCTTTTGACCGGGGGGAAGTGAGACTTCATTGTAGTGCAGATTTCCTTTGCAAGCTTGCTTGGTTGGCCAAAAAGGGCGTATGCGTTTTTTCCTGAATATATTCAGGAAAAAACGCATACGTCCTTTTTGGCCAAGTGCATCATTGTGGACGTTCTGCCTCTTTTCCTATGCTTTCAATGCAATTCCAGTCTACCTCCTGAAATCGGTTTCCTGCAATTCTGCCCCGGTTTCAAGTCCTCTTGGCAGCCTTACTTCAGTCTATTTTTGGACGATAGCTGTCATTTATAACTCTGCAGGTTTGTGAATTACAGTGCCCCTGAGCTCCTTTCTTCAACTCGCTTTCTTGTGACCTGGCCGCAACACCGCAGGATGGCTTCAGGCCCTAATCTGGTTCCGGCCCGGCATGCTGAGCCTTTGGTTATTTCCTCTTCCTGGTGGGAAATGAGAGTTAAATTTGCCCGTCCACACACCTCCAGCTAGCCTCTCATTTGTTCTCGCTATTCCTGTTCATCTTCCGCAGAAATTGCAAATCTGGGCCAAACAGGAGGTTAAAGGCGCTGACTTTCCAAGTCGGGAGAGTGTTAGTAAAGCGTCTGGAATGTTGCACCCGAGTACCAGGGTACGAAAACTGAGACATATTTGAACACGTCTCCCGATCACATGGTTGATCATACTCTGGGTTCCACATGCATGTTTTAGCTGAAGGAAGAATACCTAAAACCTGGGTAGTTGAAACCCGTGGAATGGGTACCATGCAATATGACTTCAAAGGGTCTTCATTTGCTCACCGAACCTCTCCAATCCTATCACTGCTGCGTTTATGCCCCTGCACTCATGCTTGATTCTCTTTCGGAGACATAGCAATCCATAGGTTTTAAGATACTTACTAGTCAGGTACATTCTTAGGCGTTTAATATGCGGTGTTGAGTCCATTTCGTTGAGCAAGGAGTAGCTCTTGTCTATTCCATATTTGGCTTAAGGAACTTTATCTGTGCTCATTTCAATCTCTGGTTTTATGCAGCACCCCAACTCACCTTTACCCTTAAGCAAGAATAAGTTGGTTTTCGAAATTTGAGACCCTGTTCTGTTCTGTAATTCAGTTCCTGTGTAGCCAAGTTTACATTCCGTGTATTACTGATATCTTATGATGTTTCTTTTTCTGTGTGACTTACTTCAGTTAGAATCATCATACGTGAATCCACTCATTGTGCTGCTAAGGGCCTGATGACACAGATTTCATTGCTGAGTGATATTGCTTTGTAAGTAAATACCACAACTTCTTTATCCATTTTTCACTTTCTGCGATGTTGAACTTGTACTGTAAACGAGGTTCTTGTAAACAGAGGCGTCCCAAACTTTGGGGTGGCTGTGTCTTTTTGATTTTAATTTCCCTAAGCTATAGGACCATAAGTGGAAGTGCCCTAGGTTCTGTTGCTTTGTTTTTTAGATGTTTCAGGAAACACCATACACTTCTCCCAAGTGGTTGTTGGCAATTTACATCCTGCCCATCAGCATAACAAGGCTCCCAGTTCTCCATGGCCTGTCCTGCCTTTCTGGATTTTACACTTTTTTCAGATGGCCCTTTTGACCGGGGGGAAGGGAGACTTCATTGTAGTGCAGATTTCCTTTGCAAGCTTGCTTGGTTGGCCAAAAAGGGCGTATGCGTTTTTTCCTGAATATATTCAGGAAAAAACGCATACGCCCTTTTTGGCCAAGTGCATCATTGTGGACGTTCTGCCTCTTTTCCTATGCTTTCAATGCAATTCCAGTCTACCTCCTGAAATCAGTTTCCTGCAATTCTGCCCCGCTTTCAAGTCCTCTTGGCAGCCTTACTTCAGTCTATTTTTGGACGATAGCTGTCATTTATAACTCTGCAGGTTTGTGAATTACAGTGCCCCTGAGCTCCTTTCTTCAACTCGCTTTCTTGTGACCTGGCCGCAACACCGCAGGATGTCTTCAGGCCCTAATCTGGTTCTGGCACGGCACGCTGAGCCTTTGGTTAATTCCTCTTCCTGGTGGGAAATGAGAGTTAAATTTGCCCATCCAGACACCTCCAGCTAGTCTTTCATTGGTTCTCGCTATTCCTGTTCATCTTCCACAGAAATTGCAAACTGGGCCAAACAGGAAGTTAAAGGCGCTGACTCTCCAAGTGGGGAGAGTGTTAGTAAAGCATCTGGAATGTTGCACCCGAGTACCAGGGGAGGAAAACTGAGACATATTTGAACACGTCTCCCGTTCACATGGTTGATCATACTCTGGGTTCCACATGCATGTTTTAGCTGAATGAAGAATACCTAAAACCTTTGTAGTTGAAACCCGTGGAATGGGTACCATGCAATATGACTTCAAAGGGTCTTCATTTGCTCACCGAACCTCTCCAATCCTATCACTGCTGCGTTTATGCCCCTGTACACATGCTTGATTCTCTTTCGGAGACATAGCAATCCATAGGTTTTAAGATACTTACTAGTCAGGTACATTCTTAGGCGTTTAATATGCGGTGTTGAGTCCATTTCGTTGAGCAAGGAGTAGCTCTTGTCTATTCCATATTTGGCTTAAGGAACTTTATCTGTGCTCATTTCAATCTCTGGTTTTATGCAGCACCCCAACTCACCTTTCCCCTTAAGCAAGCATAAGTTGGTTTTCTAAATTTGAGACCCTGTTCTGTTCTGTAATTCAGTTCCTGTGTAGCCAAGTTTACATTCCGTGTATTAGTGATGTCTTATGATGTTTCTTTTTCTGTGTGACTTATTTCAGTTAGAATCATCATACCTGAATCCACTCATTGTGCTGCTAAGGGCCTGATGACACAGATTTCATTGCTGAGTGATATTGCTTTGTAAGTAAATACCACAACTTCTTTATCCATTTTTCACTTTCTGCGATGTTGAACTTGTACTGTAAACGAGGTTCTTGTAAACAGAGCCATTCCAAACTTTGGGGTGGCTGTGTCTTTTTGATTTTAAATTCCCTAACCTATAGGACCATAAGTGGAAGTGCCCTAGGCTCTGTTGCTTTGTTTTTTAGATGTTTCAGGAAACACCATACACTTCTCCCGAGTGGTTGTTGGCAATTTACATCCCGCCCATCACCATAACAAGGCTCCCAGTTCTCCATGGCCTGTCCTGCCTTTCTGGATTTTACACTTTTTTCAGATGGCCCTTTTGACCGGGGGGGAAGTGAGACTTCATTGTAGTGCAGATTTCCTTTGCAAGCTTGCTTGGTTGGCCAAAAAGGGCGTATGCATTTTTTCCTGAATATATTCAGGAAAAAACGCATACGCCCTTTTTGGCCAAGTGCATCATTGTGGACGTTCTGCCTCTTTTCCTATGCTTTCAATGCAATTCCAGTCTACCTCCTGAAATCGGTTTCCTGCAATTCTGCCCCGCTTTCAAGTCCTCTTGGCAGCCTTACTTCAGTCTATTTTTGGACGATAGCTGTCATTTATAACTCTGCAGGTTTGTGAATTACAGTGCCCCTGAGCTCCTTTCTTCAACTCGCTTTCTTGTGAGCTGGCCGCAACACCGCAGGATGGCTTCAGGCCCTAATCTGGTTCCGGCACGGCACGCTGAGCCTTTGGTTATTTCCCCTTCCTGGTGGGAAATGAGAGTTAAATTTGTCCGTCCACACACCTCCAGCTAGCCTCTCATTTGTTCTCGCTATTCCTGTTCATCTTCCGCAGAAATTGCAAATCTGGGCCAAACAGGAGGTTAAAGGCGCTGACTTTCCAAGTCGGGAGAGTGTTAGTAAAGCGTCTGGAATGTTGCACCCGAGTACCAGGGTACGAAAACTGAGACATATTTGAACACGTCTCCCGATCACATGGTTGATCATACTCTGGGTTCCACATGCATGTTTTAGCTGAAGGAAGAATACCTAAAACCTGGGTAGTTGAAACCCGTGGAATGGGTACCATGCAATATGACTTCAAAGGGTCTTCATTTGCTCACCGAACCTCTCCAATCCTATCACTGCTGCGTTTATGCCCCTGTACACATGCTTGATTCTCTTTCGGAGACATAGCAATCCATAGGTTTTAAGATACTTACTAGTCAGGTACATTCTTAGGCGTTTAATATGGGGTGTTGAGTCCATTTCGTTGAGCAAGGAGTAGCTCTTGTCTATTCCATATTTGGCTTAAGGAACTTTATCTGTGCTCATTTCAATCTCTGGTTTTATGCAGAACCCCAACTCACCTTTCCCCTTAAGCAAGAATAAGTTGGTTTTCTAAATTTGAGACCCTGTTCTGTTCTGTAATTCAGTTCCTGTGTAGCCAAGTTTACATTCCGTGTATTAGTGATATCTTATGATGTTTCTTTTTCTGTGTGACTTATTTCAGTTAGAATCATCATACCTGAATCCACTCATTGTGCTGCTAAGGGCCTGATGACACAGATTTCATTGCTGAGTGATATTGCTTTGTAAGTAAATACCACAAGTTCTTTATCCATTTTTCACTTTCTGTGATATTGAACTTGTATGGTAAACGAGGTTCTTGTAAACAGAGGCGTCCCAAACTTTGGGGTGGCTGTGTCTTTTTTATTTTAATTTCCCTAAGCTATAGGACCATAAGTGGCAGTGCCCTAGGCTCTGTTGCTTTGTTTTTTAGATGTTTCAGGAAACACCATACACTTCTCCCGAGTGTCTGTTGGCAATTTACATCCCGCCCATCAGCATAACAAGGCTCCCAGTTCTCCATGGCCTGTCCTGCCTTTCTGGATTTTACACTTTTTTCAGATGGCCCTTTTGACCGGGGGGAAGTGAGACTTCATTGTAGTGCAGATTTCCTTTGCAAGCTTGCTTGGTTGGCCAAAAAGGGCGTATGCGTTTTTTCCTGAATATTCAGGAAAAAACGCATACGCACTTTTTGGCCAAGTGCATCATTGTGGACGTTCTGCCTCTTTTCCTATGCTTTCAATGCAATTCCAGTCTACCTCCTGAAATCGGTTTCCTGCAATTCTGCCCCGCTTTCATGTCCTCTTGGCAGCCTTACTTCAGTCTATTTTTGGACGATAGCTGTCATTTATAACTCTGCAGGTTTCTGAATTACAGTGCCCCTGAGCTCCTTTCTTCAACTCGCTTTCTTTTGAGCTGGCCGCAACACCGCAGGATGGCTTCAGGCCCTAATCTGCTACCGGCACGGCACGCTGAGCCTTTGGTTATTTCCACTTCCTGGTGGGAAATGAGAGTTAAATTTGCCCGTCCAGACACCTCCAGCTAGCCTCTCATTGGTTCTCGCTATTCCTGTTCATCTTCCGCAGAAATTGCAAACTGGGCCAAACAGGAGGTTAAAGGCGCTGACTCTCCAAGTGGGGAGAGTGTTAGTAAAGCGTCTGGAATGTTGCACCCGAGTACCAGGGGAGGAAAACTGAGACATATTTGAACACGTCTCCCGTTCACATGGTTGATCATACTTGGGTTCCACATGCATGTTTTAGCTGAAGGAAGAATACCTTAAACCTGGAGAGTTGAGACCTGTGGAATGGGTACCATGCAATATGACTTCAAAGGGTCTTCATTTGCTCACCGAACCTCTCCAATCCTATCACTGCTGCGTTTATGCCCCTGTACACATGCTTGATTCTCTTTTGGAGACATAGCAATCCATAGGTTTTACGATACTTACTAGTCAGGTACATTCTTAGGCGTTTAATATGCGGTGTTGAGTCCATTTCGTTGAGCAAGGAGCAGCTCTTGTCTATTCCATATTTGACTTAAGGAACTTTATCTGTGCTCATTTCAATCTCTGGTTTTATGCAGCACCCCAACTCACCTTTACCCTTAAGCAAGCATAAGTTGGTTTTCTAAATTTGAGACCCTGTTCTGTTCTGTAATTCAGTTCCTGTGTAGCCAAGTTTACATTCCGTGTATTACTGATATCTTATGATGTTTCTTTTTCTGTGTGACTTATTTCAGTTAGAATCATCATACCTGAAACCACTCATTGTGATGCTAAGGGCCTGATGACATAGATTTCATTGCTGAATGATATTGCTTTGTAAGTAAATACCACAACTTCTTTATCCAGTTTTCACTTTCTGAGATGTTGAACTTGTACTGTAAACGAGGTTCTTGTAAACAGAGTCGTCCCAAACTTTGGGGTGGCTGTGTCTTTTTGATTTTAATTTCCCTAAGCTATAGGACCATAAGTGGCAGTGCCCTAGGCTCTGTTGCTTTGTTTTTTAGATGTTTCAGGAAACACCATACACTTCTCCCAAGTGTCTGTTGGCAATTTACATCCCGCCCATCAGCATAACAAGGCTCCCAGTTCTCCATGGCCTGTCCTGCCTTTCTGGATTTTACACTTTTTTCAGATGGCCCTTTTGACCGGGGGGAAGTGAGACTTCATTGTAGTGCAGATTTCCTTTGCAAGCTTGCTTGGTTGGCCAAAAAGGGCGTATGCGTTTTTTCCTGAATATATTCAGGAAAAAACGCATACGCCCTTTTTGGCCAAGTGCATCATTGTGGACGTTCTGCCTCTTTTCCTATGCTTTCAATGCAATTCCAGTCTACCTCCTGAAATCGGTTTCCTGCAATTCTGCCCCGCTTTCAAGTCCTCTTGGCAGCCTTACTTCAGTCTATTTTTGGACGATAGCTGTCATTTATAACTCTGCAGGTTTGTGAATTACAGTGCCCCTGAGCTCCTTTCTTCAACTCGCTTTCTTGTGACCTGGCCGCAACACCGCAGGATGGCTTCAGGCCCTAATCTGGTTCCGGCCCGGCATGCTGAGCCTTTGGTTAATTCCTCTTCCTGGTGGGAAATGAGAGTTAAATTTGCCCGTCCAGACACCTCCAGCTAGCCTCTCATTGGTTCTCGCTATTCCTGTTCATCTTCCGCAGAAATTGCAAACTGGGCCAAACAGGAGGTTAAAGGGACTGACTCTCCAGGTGGGGAGAGTGTTAGTAAAGCGTCTGGAATGTTGCACCTGAGTACCAGGGGAGGAAAACTAAGACATATTTGAACACGTCTCCCGTTCACATGGTTGATCATACTTGGGTTCCACATGCATGTTTTAGCTGAAGGAAGAATACCTTAAACCTGGAGAGTTGAGACCCCGGTAATTGGTACCATGCAATATGACTTCAAAGGGTCTTCATTTGCTCACCGAACCTCTCCAATCCTATCACTGCTGCATTTATGCCCCTGTACACACACTTGATTCTCTTTTGGAGACATTGCAATCCATAGGTTTTACGATACTTACTAGTCAGGTACATTCTTAGGCGTTTAATATGCGGTGTTGAGTCCATTTCGTTGAGCAAGGAGTAGCTCTTGTCTACTCCATATTTGACTTAAGGAACTTTATCTGTGCTCATTTCAATCTCTGGTTTTATGCAGCACCCCAACTCACCTTTACCCTTAAGCAAGCATAAGTTGGTTTTCTAAATTTGAGACCCTCTTCTGTTTTGGAATGCAGTTCCTGTGTAGCCAAGTTTACATTCCGTGTATTAGTGATATCTTATGATGTTTCTTTTTCTGTGTGACTTATTTCAGTTAGAATCATCATACCTGAATCCACTCATTGTGATGCTAAGGGCCTGATGACACAGATTTCATTGCTGAGTGATATTGCTTTGTAAGTAAATACCACAACTTCTTTATCCATTTTTCACTTTCTGCGATGTTGAACTTGTACTGTAAACGAGGTTCTTGTAAACAGAGGCATCCCAAACTTTGGGGTGGCTGTGTCTTTTTGATTTTAATTTCCCTAAGCTATAGGACCATAAGTGGAAGTGCCCTAGGCTCTGTTGCTTTGTGTTTTAGATGTTTCAGGAAACACCATACACTTCTCCCGAGTGGTTGTTGGCAATTTACATCCCGCCCATCAGCATAACAAGGCTCCCAGTTCTCCATGGCCTGTCCTGCCTTTCTGGATTTTACACTTTTTTCAGATGGCCCTTTTGACCGGGGGGAAGTGAGACTTCATTGTAGTGCAGATTTCCTTTGCAAGCTTGCTTGGTTGGCCAAAAAGGGCGTATGCGTTTTTTCCTGAATATATTCAGGAAAAAACGCATACGCCCTTTTTGGCCAAGTGCATCATTGTGGACGTTCTGCCTCTTTTCCTATGCTTTCAATGCAATTCCAGTCTACCACCTGAAATCGGTTTCCTGCAATTCTGCCCCGCTTTCAAGTCCTCTTGGCAGCCTTACTTCAGTCTATTTTTGGACGATAGCTGTCATTTATAACTCTGCAGTTTTGTGAATTACAGTGCCCCTGAGCTCCTTTCTTCAACTCGCTTTCTTGTGACCTGGCCGCAACACCGCAGGATGGCTTCAGGCCCTAATCTGGTTCCGGCACGGCACACTGAGCCTTTGGTTATTTCCTCTTCCTGGTGGGAAATGAGAGTTAAATTTGCCCGTCTAGACACCTCCAGCTAGCCTCTCATTGGTTCTCGCTATTCCTGTTCATCTTCCGCAGAAATTGCAAACTGAGCCAAACAGGAGGTTAAAGGCGCTGACTCTCCAAGTGGGGAGAGTGTTAGTAAAGCGTCTGGAATGTTGCACCCGAGTACCAGGGGAGGAAAACTGAGACATATTTGAACACGTCTCCCGTTCACATGGTTGATCATACTTGGGTTCCACATGCATGTTTTAGCTGAAGGAAGAATACCTTAAACCTGGAGAGTTGAGACCCGTGAAATGGGTAGCATGCAATATGACTTCAAAGGGTCTTCATTTGCTCACCGAACCTCTCCAATCCTATCACTGCTGCGTTTATGCCCCTGTACACACGCTTGATTCTCTTTTGGAGACATAGCAATCCATAGGTTTTAAGATACTTACTAGTCAGGTACATTCTTAGGCGTTTAATATGGGGTGTTGAGTCCATTTCGTTGAGCAAGGAGTAGCTCTTGTCTATTCCATATTTGGCTTAAGGAACTTTATCTGTGCTCATTTCAATCTCTGGTTTTATGCAGCACCCCAACTCACCTTTCCCCTTAAGCAAGCATAAGTTGGTCTTCTAAATTTGAGACCCTGTTCTGTTTTGGAATGCAGTTCCTGTGTAGCCAAGTTTACATTCAGTGTATTAGTGATATCTTATAATGTTTCTTTTTCTGTGTGACTTATTTCAGTTAGAATCATCGTACCTGAATCCACTCATTGTGCTGCTACGGGCCTGATGACATAGATTTCATTGCTGAGTGATACTGCATTGTACGTAAGTACCACAAGTTCTTTATCCATTTCTCACTTTCTGTGATATTGAACTTGTACGGTAAACGAGGTTCTTGTAAACGGAGGAGTCCCAAACTTTGGGGTGGCTGTGTCTTTTTGATTTAATTTCCCTAAGCTATAGGACCATAAGTGGAAGTGCCCTAGGCTATGTTGCTTTGTTTTTTAGATGTTTCTGGAAACACTATACACTTCTCCCGAGTGGTTGTTGGCAATTTACGTCCCGCCCATCAGCATAACAAGGCTCCCAGTTCTCCATGGCCTGTCCTGCCTTTCTGGATTTTACACTTTTTTCAGATGGCCCTTTTGAGCAGGGGGAAGTGAGACTTCATTGTAGTGCAGATTTCCTTTGCAAGCTTGCTTGGTTGGCCAAAAAGGGCGTATGCGTTTTTTCCTGAATATATTCAGGAAAAAACGCATACGCCCTTTTTGGCCAAGTGCATCATTGTGGACGTTCTGCCTCTTTTCCTATGCTTTCAATGCAATTCCAGTCTACCTCCTGAAATCGGTTTCCTGCAATTTTGCCCCGCTTTCAAGTCCTCTTGGCAGCCTTACTTCAGTCTATTTTTGGACGATAGCTGTCATTTATAACTCTGCAGGTTTGTGAATTACAGTGCCCCTGAGCTCCTTTCTTCAACTCGCTTTCTTGTGACCTGGCCGCAACACCGCAGGATGGCTTCAGGCCCTAATCTGGTTCCGGCATGGCACGCTGAGCCTTTGGTTATTTCCTCTTCCTGGTGGGAAATGAGAGTTAAATTTGCCCGTCCACACACCTCCAGCTAGTCTCTCATTGGTTCTCGCTATTCCTGTTCATCTTCCGCAGAAATTGCAAACTGGGCCAAACAGGAGTTTAAAGGGACTGACTCTCCAAGTGGGGAGAGTGTTAGTAAAGCGTCTGGAATGTTGCACCCGAGTACCAGGGGAGGAAAAGTGAGACATATTTGAACACGTCTCCCGATCACATGGTTGATCATACTCTAGGTTGCACATGCATGTTTTAGCTGAAGGAAGAATACCTTAAACCTGGGTAGTTGAAACCCGTGGAATGGGTACCATGCAATATGACTTCAAAGGGTCTTCATTTGCTCACCGAACCTCTCCAATCCTATCACTGCTGCGTTTATGCCCCTGTACACATGCTTGATTCTCTTTCGGAGACATAGCAATCCATAGGTTTTAAGATACTTACAAGTCAGGTACATTCTTAGGCGTTTAATATGCGGTGTTGAGTCCATTTCGTTGAGCAAGGAGTAGCTCTTGTCTATTCCATATTTGGCTTAAGGAACTTTATCTGTGCTCATTTCAATCTCTGGTTTTATGCAGCACCCCAACTCACCTTTACCCTTAAGCAAGCATAAGTTGTTTTTCTAAATTTGAGTCCCTGTTCTGTTCTGTAATTCAGTTCCTGTGTAGCCAAGTTTCCATTCCGTGTATTACTGATATCTTATGATGTTTCTTTTTCTGTGTGACTTACTTCAGTTAGAATCATCATACCTGAATCCACTCATTGTGCTGCTAAGGGCCTGATGACATAGATTTCATTGCTGAGTGATATTGCTTTGTAAGTGAATACCACAACTTCTTTATCCATTTTTCACTTTCTGCGATGTTGAACTTGTACTGTAAACGAGGTTCTTGTAAACAGAGCCGTTCCAAACTTTGGGGTGGCTGTGTCTTTTTGATTTTAATTTCCCTAAGCTATAGGACCATAAGTGGAAGTGCCCTAGGCTCTGTTGCTTTGTTTTTTCGATGTTTCAGGAAACACCATACACTTCTCCCAAGTGTCTGTTGGCAATTTACATCCCACCCATCAGCATAACAAGGCTCCCATTTCTCAATGGCCTGTTGCCTTTCTGGATTTTACACTTTTTTCAGATGGCCCTTTTGACCGAGGGGAAGTGAGACTTCATTGTAGTGCAGATTTCCTTTGCAAGCTTGCTTGGTTGGCCAAAAAGGGCGTATGCGTTTTTTCCTGAATATATTCAGGAAAAAACGCATACGCCCTTTTTGGCCAAGTGCATCATTGTGGACGTTCTGCCTCTTTTCCTATGCTTTCAATGCAATTCCAGTCTACCTCCTGAAATCGGTTTCCTGCAATTCTGCCCCGCTTTCAAGTCCTCTTGGCAGCCTTACTTCAGTCTATTTTTGGATGATAGCTGTCATTTATAACTCTGCAGGTTTGTGAATTACAGTGCCCCTGAGCTCCTTTCTTCAACTCGCTTTCTTGTGAGCTGGCCGCAACACCGCAGGATGGCTTCAGGCCCTAATCTGGTTCCGGCCCGGCATGCTGAGCCTTTGGTTAATTCCTCTTCCTGGTCGGAAATGAGAGTTAAATTTGCCCGTCCAGACACCTCCAGCTAGCCTCTCATTGGTTCTCGCTATTCCTGTTCATCTTCCGCAGAAATTGCAAACTGGGCCAAACAGGAGGTTAAAGGGACTGACTCTCCAAGTGGGGAGAGTGTTAGTAAAGCGTCTGGAATGTTGCACCCGAGTACCAGGGGAGGAAAACTGAGACATATTTGAACACGTCTCCCGTTCACATGGTTGATCATACTTGGGTTCCACATGCATGTTTTAGCTGAAGGAAGAATACCTTAAACCTGGAGAGTTGAGACCCGTGTAATGGGTAGCATGCAATATGACTTCAAAGGGTCTTCATTTGCTCACCGAACCTCTCCAATCCTATCACTGCTGCGTTTATGCCCCTGTACACACGCTTGATTCTCTTTTGGAGACATAGCAATCCATAGGTTTTAAGATACTTACTAGTCAGGTACATTCTTAGGCGTTTAATATGGGGTGTTGAGTCCATTTCGTTGAGCAAGGAGTAGCTCTTGTGTATTCCATATTTGGCTTAAGGAACTTTATCTGTGCTCATTTCAATCTCTGGTTTTATGCAGCACCCCAACTCACCTTTCCCCTTAAGCAAGCATAAGTTGGTCTTCTAAATTTGAGACCCTGTTCTGTTTTGGAATGCAGTTCCTGTGTAGCCAAGTTTACATTCAGTGTATTAGTGATATCTTATAATGTTTCTTTTTCTGTGTGACTTATTTCAGTTAGAATCATCGTACCTGAATCCACTCATTGTGCTGCTACGGGCCTGATGACATAGATTTCATTGCTGAGTGATACTGCATTGTACGTAAGTACCACAAGTTCTTTATCCATTTCTCACTTTCTGTGATATTGAACTTGTACGGTAAACGAGGTTCTTGTAAACGGAGGAGTCCCAAACTTTGGGGTGGCTGTGTCTTTTTGATTTAATTTCCCTAAGCTATAGGACCATAAGTGGAAGTGCCCTAGGCTCTGTTGCTTTGTTTTTTAGATGTTTCTGGAAACACTATATACTTCTCCCGAGTGGTTGTTGGCAATTTACGTCCCGCCCATCAGCATAACAAGGCTCCCAGTTCTCCATGGCCTGTCCTGCCTTTCTGGATTTTACACTTTTTTCAGATGGCCCTTTTGAGCAGGGGGAAGTGAGACTTCATTGTAGTGCAGATTTCCTTTGCAAGCTTGCTTGGTTGGCCAAAAAGGGCGTATGCGTTTTTTCCTGAATATATTCAGGAAAAAACGCATACGCCCTTTTTGGCCAAGTGCATCATTGTGGACGTTCTGCCTCTTTTCCTATGCTTTCAATGCAATTCCAGTCTACCTCCTGAAATCGGTTTCCTGCAATTTTGCCCCGCTTTCAAGTCCTCTTGGCAGCCTTACTTCAGTCTATTTTTGGACGATAGCTGTCATTTATAACTCTGCAGGTTTGTGAATTACAGTGCCCCTGAGCTCCTTTCTTCAACTCGCTTTCTTGTGACCTGGCCGCAACACCGCAGGATGGCTTCAGGCCCTAATCTGGTTCCGGCATGGCACGCTGAGCCTTTGGTTATTTCCTCTTCCTGGTGGGAAATGAGAGTTAAATTTGCCCGTCCACACACCTCCAGCTAGTCTCTCATTGGTTCTCGCTATTCCTGTTCATCTTCCGCAGAAATTGCAAACTGGGCCAAACAGGAGTTTAAAGGGACTGACTCTCCAAGTGGGGAGAGTGTTAGTAAAGCGTCTGGAATGTTGCACCCGAGTACCAGGGGAGGAAAAGTGAGACATATTTGAACACGTCTCCCGATCACATGGTTGATCATACTCTAGGTTGCACATGCATGTTTTAGCTGAAGGAAGAATACCTTAAACCTGGGTAGTTGAAACCCGTGGAATGGGTACCATGCAATATGACTTCAAAGGGTCTTCATTTGCTCACCGAACCTCTCCAATCCTATCACTGCTGCGTTTATGCCCCTGTACACATGCTTGATTCTCTTTCGGAGACATAGCAATCCATAGGTTTTAAGATACTTACAAGTCAGGTACATTCTTAGGCGTTTAATATGCGGTGTTGAGTCCATTTCGTTGAGCAAGGAGTAGCTCTTGTCTATTCCATATTTGGCTTAAGGAACTTTATCTGTGCTCATTTCAATCTCTGGTTTTATGCAGCACCCCAACTCACCTTTACCCTTAAGCAAGCATAAGTTGTTTTTCTAAATTTGAGTCCCTGTTCTGTTCTGTAATTCAGTTCCTGTGTAGCCAAGTTTCCATTCCGTGTATTACTGATATCTTATGATGTTTCTTTTTCTGTGTGACTTACTTCAGTTAGAATCATCATACCTGAATCCACTCATTGTGCTGCTAAGGGCCTGATGACATAGATTTCATTGCTGAGTGATATTGCTTTGTAAGTGAATACCACAACTTCTTTATCCATTTTTCACTTTCTGCGATGTTGAACTTGTACTGTAAACGAGGTTCTTGTAAACAGAGCCGTTCCAAACTTTGGGGTGGCTGTGTCTTTTTGATTTTAATTTCCCTAAGCTATAGGACCATAAGTGGAAGTGCCCTAGGCTCTGTTGCTTTGTTTTTTCGATGTTTCAGGAAACACCATACACTTCTCCCAAGTGTCTGTTGGCAATTTACATCCCACCCATCAGCATAACAAGGCTCCCATTTCTCAATGGCCTGTTGCCTTTCTGGATTTTACACTTTTTTCAGATGGCCCTTTTGACCGAGGGGAAGTGAGACTTCATTGTAGTGCAGATTTCCTTTGCAAGCTTGCTTGGTTGGCCAAAAAGTGCGTATGCGTTTTTTCCTGAATATATTCAGGAAAAAACGCATACGCCCTTTTTGGCCAAGTGCATCATTGTGGACGTTCTGCCTCTTTTCCTATGCTTTCAATGCAATTCCAGTCTACCTCCTGAAATCGGTTTCCTGCAATTCTGCCCCGCTTTCAAGTCCTCTTGGCAGCCTTACTTCAGTCTATTTTTGGATGATAGCTGTCATTTATAACTCTGCAGGTTTGTGAATTACAGTGCCCCTGAGCTCCTTTCTTCAACTCGCTTTCTTGTGACCTGGCCGCAACACCGCAGGATGGCTTCAGGCCCTAATCTGGTTCCGGCCCGGCATGCTGAGCCTTTGGTTAATTCCTCTTCCTGGTGGGAAATGAGAGTTAAATTTGCCCGTCCAGACACCTCCAGCTAGCCTCTCATTGGTTCTCGCTATTCCTGTTCATCTTCCGCAGAAATTGCAAACTGGGCCAAACAGGAGGTTAAAGGGACTGACTCTCCAAGTCGGGAGAGTGTTAGTAAAGCGTCTGGAATGTTGCACCCGAGTACCAGGGTACGAAAACTGAGACATATTTGAACACGTCTCCCGATCACATGGTTGATCATACTCTAGGTTCCACATGCATGTTTTAGCTGAAGGAAGAATACCTTAAACCTGGGTAGTTGAAACCGGTGGAATGGGTACCATGCAATATGACTTCAAAGGGTCTTCATTTGCTCACCGAACCTCTCCAATCCTATCACTGCTGCGTTTATGCCCCTGTACACATGCTTGATTCTCTTTCGGAGACATAGCAATCCATAGGTTTTAAGATACTTACTAGTCAGGTACATTCTTAGGCGTTTAATATGCGGTGTTGAGTCCATTTCGTTGAGCAAGGAGTAGCTCTTGTCTATTCCATATTTGACTTAAGGAACTTTATCTGTGCTCATTTCAATCTCTGGTTTTATGCAGCACCCCAACTCACCTTTCCCCTTAAGCAAGCATAAGTTGGTTTTCTAAATTTGAGACCCTGTTCTGTTCTGTAATTCAGTTCCTGTGTAGCCAAGTTTACATTCCGTGTATTACTGATATCTTATGATGTTTCTTTTTCTGTGTGACTTATTTCAGTTAGAATCATCATACCTGAATCCACTCATTGTGCTGCTAAGGGCCTGATGACACAGATTTCATTGCTGAGTGATATTGCTTTGTAAGTAAATACCACAACTTCTTTATCCATTTTTCACTTTCTGCGATGTTGAACTTGTACTGTAAACGAGGTTCTTGTAAACAGAGCCGTTCCAAACTTTGGGGTGGCTGTGTCTTTTTGATTTTAATTTCCCTAAGCTATAGGACCATAAGTGGAAGTGCCCTAGGTTCTGTTGCTTTGTTTTTTAGATGTTTCAGGAAACACCATACACTTCTCCCGAGTGGTTGTTGGCAATTTACATCCCGCCCATCAGCATAACAAGGCTCCCAGTTCTCCATGGCCTGTCCTGCCTTTCTGGATTTTACACTTTTTTCAGATGGCCCTTTTGACCGGGGGGAAGTGAGACTTCATTGTAGTGCAGATTTCCTTTGCAAGCTTGCTTGGTTGGCCAAAAAGGGCGTATGCGTTTTTTCCTGAATATATTCAGGAAAAAACGCATACGCCCATTTTGGCCAAGTGCATCATTGTGGACGTTCTGCCTCTTTTCCTATGCTTTCAGTGCAATTCCAGTCTACCTCCTGAAATCGGTTTCCTGCAATTCTGCCCCGCTTTCAAGTCCTCTTGGCAGCCTTACTTCAGTCTATTTTTGGACGATAGCTGTCATTTATAACTCTGCAGGTTTGTGAATTACAGTGCCCCTGAGCTCGTTTCTTCAACTCGCTTTCTTGTGACCTGGCCACAACACCGCAGTATGGCTTCAGGCCCTAATATGGTTCCGGCACGGCACGCTGAGCCTTTGGTTAATTCCTCTTCCTGGTGGGAAATGAGAGTTAAATTTGCCCGTCCAGACACCTCCAGCTAGTCTCTCATTGGTTCTCGCTATTCCTGTTCATCTTCCGCAGAAATTGCAAACTGGGCCAAACAGGAGGTTAAAGGCGCTGACTCTCCAAGTGGGGAGAGTGTTAGTAAAGCGTCTGGAATGTTACACCCGAGTACCAGGGGAGGAGAACTGAGACATATTTGAACACGTCTCCCGTTCACATGGTTGATCATACTTGGGTTCCACATGCATGTTTTAGCTGAAGGAAGAATACCTTAAACCTGGGTAGTTGAGACCCGTGTAATGGGTACCATGCAATATGACTTCAAAGGGTCTTCATTTGCTCACCGAACCTCTCCAATCCTATCACTGCTGCGTTTATGCCCCTGTACACATGCTTGATTCTCTTTCGGAGACTTAGCAATCCATAGGTTTTACGATACTTACTAGTCAGGTACATTCTTAGGCGTTTAATATGCGGTGTTGAGTCCATTTCGTTGAGCAAGGAGTAGCTCTTGTCTATTCCATATTTGACTTAAGGAACTTTATCTGTGCTCATTTCAATCTCTGGTTTTATGCAGCACCCCAACTCACCTTTACCCTTAAGCAAGCATAAGTTGGTTTTCTAAATTTGAGACCCTGTTCTGTTCTGTAATTCAGTTCCTGTGTAGCCAAGTTTCCATTCCGTGTATTACTGATATCTTATGAAGTTTCTTTTTCTGTGTGACTTACTTCAGTTAGAATCATCATACCTGAATCCACTCATTGTGCTACTAAGGGCCTGATGACACAGCTTTCATTGCTGAGTGATATTGCTTTGTAAGTAAATACCACAACTTCTTTATCCATTTTTCACTTTCTGCGATGTTGAACTTGTACTGTAAACGAGGTTCTTGTAAACAGAGCCGTTCCAAACTTTGGGGTGGCTGTGTCTTTTTGATTTTAATTTCCCTAAGGTATAGGACCATAAGTGGAAGTGCCCTAGGTTCTGTTGCTTTGTTTTTTAGATGTTTCAGGAAACACCATACACTTCTCCCGAGTGGTTGTTGGCAATTTACATCCCGCCCATCAGCATAACAAGGCTCCCAGTTCTCCATGGCCTGTCGTGCCTTTCTGGATTTTACACTTTTTTCAGATGGCCCTTTTGACCGGGGGGAAGTGAGACTTCATTGTAGTGCAGATTTCCTTTGCAAGCTTGCTTGGTTGGCCAAAAAGGGCGTATGCGTTTTTTCCTGAATATATTCAGGAAAAAACGCATACGTCCTTTTTGGCCAAGTGCATCATTGTGGACGTTCTGCCTCTTTTCCTATGCTTTCAATGCAATTCCAGTCTACCTCCTGAAATCGGTTTCCTGCAATTCTGCCCCGGTTTCAAGTCCTCTTGGCAGCCTTACTTCAGTCTATTTTTGGACGATAGCTGTCATTTATAACTCTGCAGGTTTGTGAATTACAGTGCCCCTGAGCTCCTTTCTTCAACTCGCTTTCTTGTGACCTGGCCGCAACACCGCAGGATGGCTTCAGGCCCTAATCTGGTTCCGGCCCGGCATGCTGAGCCTTTGGTTAATTCCTCTTCCTGGTGGGAAATGAGAGTTAAATTTGCCCGTTCAGACACCTCCAGCTAGTCTCTCATTGGTTCTCGCTATTCCTGTTCATCTTCCGCAGAAATTGCAAACTGGGCCAAACAGGAGGTTAAAGGGACTGACTCTCCAAGTCGGGAGAGTGTTAGTAAAGCGTCTGGAATGTTGCACCCGAGTACCAGGGGAGGAAAACTGAGACATATTTGAACACGTCTCCCGATCACATGGTTGATCATACTCTGGGTTCCACATGCATGTTTTAGCTGAAGGAAGAATACCTTAAACCTGGAGAGTTGAGACCCGTGGAATGGGTACCATGCAATATGACTTCAAAGGGTCTTCATTTGCTCACCGAACCTCTCCAATCCTATCACTGCTGCGTTTATTCCCCTGTACACACGCTTGATTCTCTTTTGGAGACATAGCAATCCATAGGTTTTAAGATACTTACTAGTCAGGTACATTCTTAGGCGTTTAATATGGGGTGTTGAGTCAATTTCGTTGAGCAAGGAGTAGCTCTTGTCTATTCTATATTGGGCTTAAGGAACTTTACCTGTGCTCATTTCAATCTCTGGTTTTATGCAGCACCCCAACTCACCTTTCCCCTTAAGCAAGCATAAGTTGGTTTTCTAAATTTGAGACCCTGTTCTGTTTTGGAATGCAGTTCCTGTGTAGCCAAGTTTACATTCCGTGTATTAGTGATATCTTATGATGTTTCTTTTTCTGTGTGACTTATTGCAGTTAGAATCATCGTACCTGAATCCACTCATTATGCTGCTACGGGCCTGATGACATAGATTTCACTGCTGAGTGATACTGCATTGTACGTAAGTACCACAAGTTCTTTATCCATTTTTCACTTTCTGTGATATTGAACTTGTACGGTAAACGAGGTTCTTGTAAACGGAGGCGTCCCAAACTTTGGGGTGGCTGTGTCTTTTTGATTTTAATTTCCCTAAGCTATAGGACCATAAGTGGAAGTACCCTAGGCTCTGTTGCTTTGTTTTTTAGATGTTTCAGGAAACACCATACACTTCTCCCGAGTGGTTGTTGGCAATTTACATCCCGCCCATCAGCATAACAAGGCTCCCAGTTGTCCATGGCCTGTCCTGCCTTTCTGGATTTTACACTTTTTTCAGATGGCCCTTTTGACCGGGGGGAAGTGAGACTTCATTGTAGTGCACATTTCCTTTGCAAGCTTGCTTGGTTGGCCAAAAAGGGCGTATGCGTTTTTTCCTGAATATATTCAGGAAAAAACGCATACGCCCTTTTTGGCCAAGTGCATCATTGTGGACGTTCTGCCTCTTTTCCTATGGTTTCAATGCAATTCCAGTCTACCTCCTGAAATCGGTTTCCTGCAATTCTGCCCCGCTTTCAAGTCCTCTTGGCAGCCTTACTTCAGTCTATTTTTGGACGATAGCTGTCATTTATAACTCTGCAGGTTTGTGAATTACAGTGCCCCTGAGCTCCTTTCTTCAACTCGCTTTCTTGTGACCTGGCCGCAACACCGCAGGATGGCTTCAGGCCCTAATATGGTTCCGGCACGGCACGCTGAGCCTTTGGTTAATTCCTCTTCCTGGTGGGAAATGAGAGTTAAATTTGCCCGTCCAGACACCTCCAGCTAGCCTCTCATTGGTTCTCGCTATTCCTGTTCATCTTCCGCAGAAATTGCAAACTGGGCTAAACAGGAGGTTAAAGGCGCTGACTCTCCAAGTGGGGAGAGTGTTAGTAAAGCGTCTGGAATGTTGCACCCGAGTACCAGGGGAGGAAAACTGAGACATATTTGAACACGTCTCCCGTTCACATGGTTGATCATACTTGGGTTCCACATGCATGTTTTAGCTGAAGGAAGAATACCTTAAACCTGGAGAGTTAAGACCCGTGTAATGGGTACCATGCAATATGACTTCAAAGGGTCTTCATTTGCTCACCGAACCTCTCCAATCCTATCACTGCTGCGTTTATGCCCCTGTACACATGCTTGATTCTCTTTCGGAGACATAGCAATCCATAGGTTTTACGATACTTACTAGTCAGGTACATTCTTAGGCGTTTAATATGGGGTGTTGAGTCCATTTCGTTGAGCAAGGAGTAGCTCTTGTCTATTCCATATTTGACTTAAGGAACTTTATCTGTGCTCATTTCAATCTCTGGTTTTATGCAGCACCCCAACTCACCTTTCCCCTTAAGCAAGCATAAGTTGGTTTTCTAAATTTGAGACCCTGTTCTGTTTTGGAATGCAGTTCCTGTGTAGCCAAGTTTACATTCCGTGTATTAGTGATATCTTATGATGTTTCTTTTTCTGTGTGACTTATTTCAGTTAGAATCATCGTACCTGAATCCACTCATTGTGCTGCTACGGGCCTGATGACATAGATTTCATTGCTGAGTGATACTGCATTGTACGTAAGTACCACAAGTTCTTTATCCATTTTTCACTTTCTGTGATATTGAACTTGTACGGTAAACGAGGTTCTTGTAAACGGAGGCGTCCCAAACTTTGGGGTGGCTGTGTCTTTTTGATTTTAATTTCCCTAAGCTATAGGACCATAAGTGGAAGTGCCCTAGGCTCTGTTGCTTTGTTTTTTAGATGTTTCAGGAAACACCATACACTTCTCCCGAGTGGTTGTTGGCAATTTACGTCCCGCCCATCAGCATAACAAGGCTCCCAGTTCTCCATGGCCTGTCCTGCCTTTCTGGATTTTACACTTTTTTCAGATGGCCCTTTTGACCGGGGGGAAGTGAGACTTCATTGTAGTGCAGATTTCCTTTGCAAGCTTGCTTGGTTGGCCAAAAAGGGCGTATGCGTTTTTTCCTGAATATATTCAGGAAAAAACTCATACGCCCTTTTTGGCCAAGTGCATCATTGTGGACGTTCTGCCTCTTTTCCTATGCTTTCAATGCAATTCCAGTCTACCTCCTGAAATCGGTTTCCTGCAATTCTGCCCCGCTTTCAAGTCCTCTTGGCAGCCTTACTTCAGTCTATTTTTGGACGATAGCTGTCATTTATAACTATGCAGGTTTGTGAATTACAGTGCCCCTGAGCTCCTTTCTTCAACTCGCTTTCTTGTGACCTGGCCGCAACACCGCAGGATGGCTTCAGGCCCTAATCTGGTTCCGGCATGGCACGCTGAGTCTTTGGTTATTTCCTCTTCCTGGTGGGAAATGAGAGTTAAATTTGCCCGTCCACACACCTCCAGCTAGTCTCTCATTGGTTCTCGCTATTCCTGTTCATCTTCCGCAGAAATTGCAAACTGGGCCAAACAGGAGGTTAAAGGCGCTGACTCTCCAAGTGGGGAGAGTGTTAGTAAAGCGTCTGGAATGTTGCACCCGAGTACCAGGGGAGGAGAACTGAGACATATTTGAACACGTCTCCCGTTCACATGGTTGATCATACTTGGGTTCCACATGCATGTTTTAGCTGAAGGAAGAATACCTTAAACCTGGGTAGTTGAGACCCGTGTAATGGGTACCATGCAATATGACTTCAAAGGGTCTTCATTTGCTCACCGAACCTCTCCAATCCTATCACTGCTGCGTTTATGCCCCTGTACACATGCTTGATTCTCTTTCGGAGACTTAGCAATCCATAGGTTTTACGATACTTACTAGTCAGGTACATTCTTAGGCGTTTAATATGCGGTGTTGAGTCCATTTCGTTGAGCAAGGAGTAGCTCTTGTCTATTCCATATTTGACTTAAGGAACTTTATCTGTGCTCATTTCAATCTCTGGTTTTATGCAGCACCCCAACTCACCTTTACCCTTAAGCAAGCATAAGTTGGTTTTCTAAATTTGAGACCCTGTTCTGTTCTGTAATTCAGTTCCTGTGTAGCCAAGTTTACATTCCGTGTATTACTGATATCTTATGAAGTTTCTTTTTCTGTGTGACTTACTTCAGTTAGAATCATCATACCTGAATCCACTCATTGTGCTACTAAGGGCCTGATGACACAGCTTTCATTGCTGAGTGATATTGCTTTGTAAGTAAATACCACAACTTCTTTATCCATTTTTCACTTTCTGCGATGTTGAACTTGTACTGTAAACGAGGTTCTTGTAAACAGAGCCGTTCCAAACTTTGGGGTGGCTGTGTCTTTTTGATTTTAATTTCCCTAAGCTATAGGACCATAAGTGGAAGTGCCCTAGGTTCTGTTGCTTTGTTTTTTAGATGTTTCAGGAAACACCATACACTTCTCCCGAGTGGTTGTTGGCAATTTACATCCCGCCCATCAGCATAACAAGGCTCCCAGTTCTCCATGGCCTGTCGTGCCTTTCTGGATTTTACACTTTTTTCAGATGGCCCTTTTGACCGGGGGGAAGTGAGACTTCATTGTAGTGCAGATTTCCTTTGCAAGCTTGCTTGGTTGGCCAAAAAGGGCGTATGCGTTTTTTCCTGAATATATTCAGGAAAAAACGCATACGTCCTTTTTGGCCAAGTGCATCATTGTGGACGTTCTGCCTCTTTTCCTATGCTTTCAATGCAATTCCAGTCTACCTCCTGAAATCGGTTTCCTGCAATTCTGCCCCGGTTTCAAGTCCTCTTGGCAGCCTTACTTCAGTCTATTTTTGGACGATAGCTGTCATTTATAACTCTGCAGGTTTGTGAATTACAGTGCCCCTGAGCTCCTTTCTTCAACTCGCTTTCTTGTGACCTGGCCGCAACACCGCAGGATGGCTTCAGGCCCTAATCTGGTTCCGGCCCGGCATGCTGAGCCTTTGGTTAATTCCTCTTCCTGGTGGGAAATGAGAGTTAAATTTGCCCGTTCAGACACCTCCAGCTAGTCTCTCATTGGTTCTCGCTATTCCTGTTCATCTTCCGCAGAAATTGCAAACTGGGCCAAACAGGAGGTTAAAGGGACTGACTCTCCAAGTCGGGAGAGTGTTAGTAAAGCGTCTGGAATGTTGCACCCGAGTACCAGGGGAGGAAAACTGAGACATATTTGAACACGTCTCCCGATCACATGGTTGATCATACTCTGGGTTCCACATGCATGTTTTAGCTGAAGGAAGAATACCTTAAACCTGGAGAGTTGAGACCCGTGGAATGGGTACCATGCAATATGACTTCAAAGGGTCTTCATTTGCTCACCGAACCTCTCCAATCCTATCACTGCTGCGTTTATTCCCCTGTACACACGCTTGATTCTCTTTTGGAGACATAGCAATCCATAGGTTTTAAGATACTTACTAGTCAGGTACATTCTTAGGCGTTTAATATGGGGTGTTGAGTCAATTTCGTTGAGCAAGGAGTAGCTCTTGTCTATTCCATATTTGGCTTAAGGAACTTTACCTGTGCTCATTTCAATCTCTGGTTTTATGCAGCACCCCAACTCACCTTTCCCCTTAAGCAAGCATAAGTTGGTTTTCTAAATTTGAGACCCTGTTCTGTTTTGGAATGCAGTTCCTGTGTAGCCAAGTTTACATTCCGTGTATTAGTGATATCTTATGATGTTTCTTTTTCTGTGTGACTTATTGCAGTTAGAATCATCGTACCTGAATCCACTCATTATGCTCCTACGGGCCTGATGACATAGATTTCACTGCTGAGTGATACTGCATTGTACGTAAGTACCACAAGTTCTTTATCCATTTTTCACTTTCTGTGATATTGAACTTGTACGGTAAACGAGGTTCTTGTAAACGGAGGCGTCCCAAACTTTGGGGTGGCTGTGTCTTTTTGATTTTAATTTCCCTAAGCTATAGGACCATAAGTGGAAGTACCCTAGGCTCTGTTGCTTTGTTTTTTAGATGTTTCAGGAAACACCATACACTTCTCCCGAGTGGTTGTTGGCAATTTACGTCCCGCCCATCAGCATAACAAGGCTCCCAGTTGTCCATGGCCTGTCCTGCCTTTCTGGATTTTACACTTTTTTCAGATGGCCCTTTTGACCGGGGGGAAGTGAGACTTCATTGTAGTGCAGATTTCCTTTGCAAGCTTGCTTGGTTGGCCAAAAAGGGCGTATGCGTTTTTTCCTGAATATATTCAGGAAAAAACGCATACGCCCTTTTTGGCCAAGTGCATCATTGTGGACGTTCTGCCTCTTTTCCTATGCTTTCAATGCAATTCCAGTCTACCTCCTGAAATCGGTTTCCTGCAATTCTGCCCCGCTTTCAAGTCCTCTTGGCAGCCTTACTTCAGTCTATTTTTGGACGATAGCTGTCATTTATAACTCTGCAGGTTTGTGAATTACAGTGCCCCTGAGCTCCTTTCTTCAACTCGCTTTCTTGTGACCTGGCCGCAACACCGCAGGATGGCTTCAGGCCCTAATATGGTTCCGGCACGGCACGCTGAGCCTTTGGTTAATTCCTCTTCCTGGTGGGAAATGAGAGTTAAATTTGCCCGTCCAGACACCTCCAGCTAGCCTCTCATTGGTTCTCGCTATTCCTGTTCATCTTCCGCAGAAATTGCAAACTGGGCTAAACAGGAGGTTAAAGGCGCTGACTCTCCAAGTGGGGAGAGTGTTAGTAAAGCGTCTGGAATGTTGCACCCGAGTACCAGGGGAGGAAAACTGAGACATATTTGAACACGTCTCCCGTTCACATGGTTGATCATACTTGGGTTCCACATGCATGTTTTAGCTGAAGGAAGAATACCTTAAACCTGGAGAGTTAAGACCCGTGTAATGGGTACCATGCAATATGACTTCAAAGGGTCTTCATTTGCTCACCGAACCTCTCCAATCCTATCACTGCTGCGTTTATGCCCCTGTACACATGCTTGATTCTCTTTCGGAGACATAGCAATCCATAGGTTTTACGATACTTACTAGTCAGGTACATTCTTAGGCGTTTAATATGGGGTGTTGAGTCCATTTCGTTGAGCAAGGAGTAGCTCTTGTCTATTCCATATTTGACTTAAGGAACTTTATCTGTGCTCATTTCAATCTCTGGTTTTATGCAGCACCCCAACTCACCTTTCCCCTTAAGCAAGCATAAGTTGGTTTTCTAAATTTGAGACCCTGTTCTGTTTTGGAATGCAGTTCCTGTGTAGCCAAGTTTACATTCCGTGTATTAGTGATATCTTATGATGTTTCTTTTTCTGTGTGACTTATTTCAGTTAGAATCATCGTACCTGAATCCACTCATTGTGCTGCTACGGGCCTGATGACATAGATTTCATTGCTGAGTGATACTGCATTGTACGTAAGTACCACAAGTTCTTTATCCATTTTTCACTTTCTGTGATATTGAACTTGTACGGTAAACGAGGTTCTTGTAAACGGAGGCGTCCCAAACTTTGGGGTGGCTGTGTCTTTTTGATTTTAATTTCCCTAAGCTATAGGACCATAAGTGGAAGTGCCCTAGGCTCTGTTGCTTTGTTTTTTAGATGTTTCAGGAAACACCATACACTTCTCCCGAGTGGTTGTTGGCAATTTACGTCCCGCCCATCAGCATAACAAGGCTCCCAGTTCTCCATGGCCTGTCCTGCCTTTCTGGATTTTACACTTTTTTCAGATGGCCCTTTTGACCGGGGGGAAGTGAGACTTCATTGTAGTGCAGATTTCCTTTGCAAGCTTGCTTGGTTGGCCAAAAAGGGCGTATGCGTTTTTTCCTGAATATATTCAGGAAAAAACTCATACGCCCTTTTTGGCCAAGTGCATCATTGTGGACGTTCTGCCTCTTTTCCTATGCTTTCAATGCAATTCCAGTCTACCTCCTGAAATCGGTTTCCTGCAATTCTGCCCCGCTTTCAAGTCCTCTTGGCAGCCTTACTTCAGTCTATTTTTGGACGATAGCTGTCATTTATAACTATGCAGGTTTGTGAATTACAGTGCCCCTGAGCTCCTTTCTTCAACTCGCTTTCTTGTGACCTGGCCGCAACACCGCAGGATGGCTTCAGGCCCTAATCTGGTTCCGGCATGGCACGCTGAGTCTTTGGTTATTTCCTCTTCCTGGTGGGAAATGAGAGTTAAATTTGCCCGTCCACACACCTCCAGCTAGTCTCTCATTGGTTCTCGCTATTCCTGTTCATCTTCCGCAGAAATTGCAAACTGGGCCAAACAGGAGGTTAAAGGCGCTGACTCTCCAAGTGGGGAGAGTGTTAGTAAAGCGTCTGGAATGTTGCACCCGAGTACCAGGGGAGGAAAACTGAGACATATTTGAACACGTCTCCCGTTCACATGGTTGATCATACTTGGGTTCCACATGCATGTTTTAGCTGAAGAAAGAATACCTTAAACCTGGAGAGTTAAGACCCGTGGAATGGGTACCATGCAATATGACTTCAAAGGGTCTTCATTTGCTCACCGAACCTCTCCAATCCTATCACTGCTGCGTTTATGCCCCTGTACACATGCTTGATTCTCTTTCGGAGACATAGCAATCCATAGGTTTTAAGATACTTACTAGTCAGGTACATTCTTAGGCGTTTAATATGCGATGTTGGGTCCATTTCGTTGAGCAAGGAGTAGCTCTTGTCTATTCCATATTTGACTTAAGGAACTTTATCTGTGCTCATTTCAATCTCTGGTTTTATGCAGCACCCCAACTCACCTTTACCCTTAAGCAAGCATAAGTTGGTTTTCTAAATTTGAGACCCTGTTCTGTTCTGTAATTCAGTTCCTGTGTAGCCAAGTTTACATTCCGTGTATTACTGATATCTTACGATGTTTCTTTTTCTGTGTGACTTATTTCAGTTAGAATCATCATACCTGAATCCACTCATTGTGCTGCTAAGGGCCTGATGACATAGATTTCATTGCTGAGTGATATTGCTTTGTAAGTAAATACCACAACTTCTTTATCCATTTTTCACTTTCTGCGATGTTGAACTTGTACTGTAAACGAGGTTCTTGTAAACAGAGGCGTCCCAAACTTTGGGGTGGCTGTGTCTTTTTGATTTTAATTTCCCTAAGCTATAGGACCATAAGTGGAAGTGCCCTAGGCTCTGTTGCTTTGTTTTTTAGATGTTTCAGGAAACACCATACACTTCTCCCGAGTGGTTGTTGGCAATTTACGTCCCGCCCATCAGCATAACAAGGCTCCCAGTTCTCCATGGCCTGTCCTGCCTTTCTGGATTTTACACTTTTTTCAGATGGCCCTTTTGACCGGGGGGAAGTGAGACTTCATTGTAGTGCAGATTTCCTTTGCAAGCTTGCTTGGTTGGCCAAAAAGGGCGTATGCGTTTTTTCCTGAATATATTCAGGAAAAAACTCATATGCCCTTTTTGGCCAAGTGCATCATTGTGGACGTTCTGCCTCTTTTCCTATGCTTTCAATGCAATTCCAGTCTACCTCCTGAAATCGGTTTCCTGCAATTCTGCCCCGCTTTCAAGTCCTCTTGGCAGCCTTACTTCAGTCTATTTTTGGACGATAGCTGTCATTTATAACTCTGCAGGTTTGTGAATTACAGTGCCCCTGAGCTCCTTTCTTCAACTCGCTTTCTTGTGACCTGGCCGCAACACCGCAGGATGGCTTCAGGCCCTAATCTGGTTCCGGCATGGCATGCTGAGTCTTTGGTTATTTCCTCTTCCTGGTGGGAAATGAGAGTTAAATTTGCCCGTCCACACACCTCCAGCTAGTCTCTCATTGGTTCTCGCTATTCCTGTTCATCTTCCGCAGAAATTGCAAACTGGGCCAAACAGGAGGTTAAAGGCGCTGACTCTCCAAGTGGGGAGAGTGTTAGTAAAGCGTCTGCAATGTTGCACCCGAGTACCAGGGGAGGAAAACTGAGACATATTTGAACACGTCTCCCGTTCACATGGTTGATCATACTTGGGTTCCACATGCATGTTTTAGCTGAAGAAAGAATACCTTAAACCTGGAGAGTTAAGACCCGTGGAATGGGTGCCATGCAATATGACTTCAAAGGGTCTTCATTTGCTCACCGAACCTCTCCAATCCTATCACTGCTGCGTTTATGCCCCTGTACACATGCTTGATTCTCTTTCGGAGACATAGCAATCCATAGGTTTTAAGATACTTACTAGTCAGGTACATTCTTAGGCGTTTAATATGCGATGTTGAGTCCATTTCGTTGAGCAAGGAGTAGCTCTTGTCTATTCCATATTTGACTTAAGGAACTTTATCTGTGCTCATTTCAATCTCTGGTTTTATGCAGCACCCCAACTCACCTTTACCCTTAAGCAAGCATAAGTTGGTTTTCTAAATTTGAGACCCTGTTCTGTTCTGTAATTCAGTTCCTGTGTAGCCAAGTTTACATTCCGTGTATTACTGATATCTTACGATGTTTCTTTTTCTGTGTGACTTATTTCAGTTAGAATCATCATACCTGAATCCACTCATTGTGCTGCTAAGGGCCTGATGACATAGATTTCATTGCTGAGTGATATTGCTTTGTAAGTAAATACCACAACTTCTTTATCCATTTTTCACTTTCTGCGATGTTGAACTTGTACTGTAAACGAGGTTCTTGTAAACAGAGGCGTCCCAAACTTTGGGGTGGCTGTGTCTTTTTGATTTTAATTTCCCTAAGCTATAGGACCATAAGTGGAAGTGCCCTAGGTTCTGTTGCTTTGTTTTTTAGATGTTTCAGGAAACACCATACACTTCTCCCGAGTGGTTGTTGGCAATTTACATCCCGCCCATCAGCATAACAAGGCTCCCAGTTGTCCATGGCCTGTCCTGCCTTTCTGGATTTTACACTTTTTTCAGATGGCCCTTTTGACCGGGGGGAAGTGAGACTTCATTGTAGTGCAGATTTCCTTTGCAAGCTTGCTTGGTTGGCCAAAAAGGGCGTATGCGTTTTTTCCTGAATATATTCAGGAAAAAACGCATACGCCCTTTTTGGCCAAGTGCATCATTGTGGACGTTCTGCCTCTTTTCCTATGCTTTCAATGCAATTCCAGTCTACCTCCTGAAATCGGTTTCCTGCAATGCTGCCCCGCTTTCAAGTCCTCTTGGCAGCCTTACTTCAGTCTATTTTTGGATGATAGCTGTCATTTATAACTCTGCTGGTTTGTGAATTACAGTGCCCCTGAGCTCCTTTCTTCAACTCGCTTTCTGTTGAGCTGGCCGCAACACCGCAGGATGGCTTCAGGCCCTAATCTGGTTCCGGTACGGCACGCTGAGCCTTTGGTTATTTCCTCTTCCTGGTGGGAAATGAGAGTTAAATTTGCCCGTCCAGACACCTCCAGCTAGCCTCTCATTGGTTCTCGCTATTCCTGTTCATCTTCCGCAGAAATTGCAAACTGGGCCAAACAGGAGGTTAAAGGCGCTGACTCTCCAAGTGGGGAGAGTGTAAGTTAAGCGTCTGGAATGTTGCACCCGAGTACCAGGGGAGGAAAACTGAGACATATTTGAACACGTCTCCCGATCACATGGTTGATCATACTCTAGGTTCCACATGCATGTTTTAGCTGAAGGAAGAATACCTTAAACCTGGGTAGTTGAAACCCGTGGAATGGGTACCATGCAATATGACTTCAAAGGGTCTTCATTTGCTCACCGAACCTCTCCAATCCTATCACTGCTGCGTTTATGCCCCTGTACACATGCTTGATTCTCTTTCGGAGACATAGCAATCCATAGGTTTTAAGATACTTACTAGTCAGGTACATTCTTAGGCGTTTAATATGGGGTGTTGAGTCCATTTCGTTGAGCAAGGAGTAGCTCTTGTCTATTCCATATTTGGCTTAAGGAACTTTATCTGTGCTCATTTCAATCTCTGGCTTTATGCAGCACCCCAACTCACCTTTACCCTTAAGCAAGCATAAGTTGGTTTTCTAAATTTGAGACCCTGTTCTGTTCTGTAATTCAGTTCCTGTGTAGCCAAGTTTACATTCCGTGTATTACTGATATCTTATGATGTTTCTTTTTCTGTGTGACTTATTTCAGTTAGAATCATCATACCTGAATCCACTCATTGTGCTGCTAAGGGCCTGATGACACAGATTTCATTGCTGAGTGATATTGCTTTGTAAGTAAATACCACAACTTCTTTATCCATTTTTCATTTTCTGCGATGTTGAACTTGTACTGTAAACGAGGTTCTTGTAAACAGAGCCGTTCCAAACTTTGGGGTGGCTGTGTCTTTTTGATTTTAATTTCCCTAAGGTATAGGACCATAAGTGGAAGTGCCCTAGGTTCTGTTGCTTTGTTTTTTAGATGTTTCAGGAAACACCATACACTTCTCTCCAGTGGTTGTTGGCAATTTACATCCCGCCCATCAGCATAACAAGGCTCCCAGTTCTCCATGGCCTGTCCTGCCTTTCTGGATTTTACACTTTTTTCAGATGGCCCTTTGGACCGGGGGGAAGTGAGACTTCATTGTAGTGCAGATTTCCTTTGCAAGCTTGCTTGGTTGGCCAAAAAGTGCGTATGCGTTTTTTCCTGAATATATTCAGGAAAAAACGCATACGCCCTTTTTGGCCAAGTGCATCATTGTGGACGTTCTGCCTCTTTTCCTATGCTTTCAATGCAATTCCAGTCTACCTCCTGAAATCGGTTTCCTGCAATTCTGCCCCGCTTTCAAGTCCTCTTGGCAGCCTTACTTCAGTCTATTTTTGGACGATAGCTGTCATTTATAAATTTGCAGGTTTGTGAATTACAGTGCCCCTGAGCTCCTTTCTTCAACTCGCTTTCTTGTGACCTGGCCGCAGCGCCGTAGGATGGCTTCAGGCCCTAATCTGGTTCCGGTACGGCACGCTGAGCCTTTGGTTAATTCCTCTTCCTGGTGGGAAATGAGAGTTAAATTTGCCCGTCCAGACACCTCCAGCTAGTCTCTCATTGGTTCTCGCTATTCCTGTTCATCTTCCGCAGAAATTGCAAACTGGGCCAAACAGGAGGTTAAAGGGACTGACTCTCCAAGTGGGGAGAGTGTTAGTAAAGCGTCTGGAATGTTGCACCCGAGTACCAGGGGAGGAAAACTGAGACATATTTGAACACGTCTCCCGTTCACATGGTTGATCATACTCTGGGTTCCACATGCATGTTTTAGCTGAAGAAAGAATACCTTAAACCTGGAGAGTTGAGACCCGTGGAATGGGTACCATGCAATATGACTTCAAAGGGTCTTCATTTGCTCACCGAACCTCTCCAATCCTATCACTGCAGCGTTTATTCCCCTGTACACACGATTGATTCTCTTTCGGAGACATAGCAATCCATAGGTTTTAAGATACTTACTAGTCAGGTACATTCTTAGGCGTTTAATATGCGGTGTTGAGTCCATTTCGTTGAGCAAGGAGTAGCTCTTGTCTATTCCATATTTGACTTAAGGAACTTTATCTGCGCTTATTTCAATCCCTGGTTTTATGCAGCACCCCAACTCACCTTTACCCTTAAGCAAGCATAAGTTGGTTTTCTAAATTTGAGAACCTGTTCTGTTCTGTAATTCAGTTCCTGTGTAGCCAAGTTTACATTCCGTGTATTACTGATATCTTATGATGTTTCTTTTTCTGTGTGACTTACTTCAGTTAGAATCATCATACCTGAATCCACTCATTGTGCTGCTAAGGGCCTGATGACACAGATTTCATTGCTGAGTGATATTGCTTTGTAAGTAAATACCACAACTTCTTTATCCATTTTTCACTTTCTGCGATGTTGAACTTGTACTGTAAACGAGGTTCTTGTAAACAGAGCCGTTCCAAACTTTGGGGTGGCTGTGTCTTTTTGATTTTAATTTCCCTAAGGTATAGGACCATAAGTGGAAGTGCCCTAGGTTCTGTTGCTTTGTTTTTTAGATGTTTCAGGAAACTCCATACACTTCTCCCGAGTGGTTGTTGGCAATTTACATCCCGCCCATCAGCATAACAAGGCTCCCAGTTCTCCATGGCCTGTCCTGCCTTTCTGGATTTTACACTTTTTTCAGATGGCCCTTTTGACCGGGGGGAATTGAGACTTCATTGTAGTGCAGATTTCCTTTGCAAGCTTGCTTGGTTGGCCAAAAAGGGCGTATGCGTTTTTTCCTGAATATATTCAGGAAAAAACGCATACGCCCTTTTTGGCCAAGTGCATCATTGTGGACGTTCTGCCTCTTTTCCTATGCTTTCAATGCAATTCCAGTCTACCTCCTGAAATCGGTTTCCTGCAATTCTGCCCCGCTTTCAAGTCCTCTTGGCAGCCTTACTTCAGTCTATTTTTGGACGAGAGCTGTCATTTATAACTCTGCAGGTTTGTGAATTACAGTGCCCCTGAGCTCCTTTCTTCAACTCGCTTTCTTGTGACCTGGCCGCAACACCGCAGGATGGCTTCAGGCCCTAATCTGGTTCCGGCACGGCACGCTGAGCCTTTGGTTATTTCCTCTTCCTGGTGGGGAATGAGAGTTAAATTTGCCCGTCCAGACACCTCCAGCTAGTCTCTCATTGGTTCTCGCTATTCCTGTTCATCTTCCGCAGAAATTGCAAACTGGGCCAAACAGGAGGTTAAAGGCGCTCACTCTCCAAGTGGGGAGAGTTTTAGTAAAGCGTCTGGAATGTTGCACCCGAGTACCAGGGGAGGAAAACTGAGACATATTTGAAAACGTCTCCCGTTCACATGGTTGATCATACTCTGGGTTCCACATGCATGTTTTAGCTGAAGGAAGAATACCTTAAACCTGGAGAGTTGAGACCCGTGTAATGGGTACCATGCAATATGACTTCAAAGGGTCTTCATTTGCTCACCGAACCTCTCCAATCCTATCACTGCTGCGTTTATTCCCCTGTACACACGCTTGATTCTCTTTTGGAGACATAGCAATCCATAGGTTTTAAGATACTTACTAGTCAGGTACATTCTTAGGCGTTTAATATGCGATGTTGAGTCCATTTCGTTGAGCAAGGAGTAGCTCTTGTCTATTCCATATTTGGCTTAAGGAACTTTATCTGTGCTCATTTCAATCTCTGGTTTTATGCAGCACCCCAACTCACCTTTACCCTTAAGCAAGCATAAGTTGGTTTTCTAAATTTGAGACCCTGTTCTGTTCTGGAATGCAGTTCCTGTGTAGCCAAGTTTACATTCCGTGTATTAGTGATATCTTATGATGTTTCTTTTTCTGTGTGACTTATTTCAGTTAGAATCATCGTACCTGAATCCACTCATTGTGCTGCTAAGGGCCTGATGACACAGATTTCATTGCTGAGTGATATTGCTTTGTAAGTAAATACCACAACTTCTTTATCCATTTTTCACTTTCTGTGATGTTGAACTTGTACTGTAAACGAGGTTCTTGTAAACAGAGCCGTTCCAAACTTTGGGGTGGCTGTGTCTTTTTGATTTTAATTTCTCTAAGCTATAGGACCATAAGTGGAAGTGCCCTAGGTTCTGTTGCTTTGTTTTTTACATGTTTCAGGAAACACCATACACTTCTCCCGAGTGGTTGTTGGCAATTTACATCCCGCCCATCAGCATAACAAGGCTCCCAGTTCTCCATGGCCTGTCTTGTCTTTCTGGATTTTACACTTTTTTTAGATGGCCCTTTTGACCGGGGGGAAGTGAGACTTCATTGTAGTGCAGATTTCCTTTGCAAGCTTGCTTGGTTGGCCAAAAAGGGCGTATGCGTTTTTTCCTGAATATATTCAGGAAAAAACGCATACGCCCTTTTTGGCCAAGTGCATCATTGTGGACGTTCTGCCTCTTTTCCTATGCTTTCAATGCAATTCCAGTCTACCTCCTGAAATCGGTTTCCTGCAATTCTGCCCCGCTTTCAAGTCCTCTTGGCAGCCTTACTTCAGTCTATTTTTGGACGATAGCTGTCATTTATAACTCTGCAGGTTTGTGAATTACAGTGCCCCTGAGCTCCTTTCTTCAACTCGCTTTCTTGTGAGCTGGCCGCAACACCGCAGGATGGCTTCAGGCCCTAATCTGGTTCCGGTACGGCACGCTGAGCCTTTGGTTAATTCCTCTTCCTGGTGGGAAATGAGAGTTAAATTTGCCCGTCCAGACACCTCCAGCTAGTCTCTCATTGGTTCTCGCTATTCCTGTTCATCTTCCGCAGAAATTGCAAACTGGGCCAAACAGGAGGTTAAAGGGACTGACTCTCCAAGTCGGGAGAGTGTTAGTAAAGCGTCTGGAATGTTGCACCAGAGTACCAGGGGAGGAAAACTGAGACATATTTGAACACGTCTCCCGATCACATGGTTGATCATACTCTAGGTTCCACATGCATGTTTTAGCTGAAGGCAGAATACCTTAAACCTGGAGAGTTGAGACCCGTGTAATGCGTACCATGCAATATGACTTCAAAGGGTCTTCATTTGCTCACCGAACCTCTCCAATCCTATCACTGCTGCGTTTATGCCCCTGTACACATGCTTGATTCTCTTTTGGAGACATAGCAATCCATAGGTTTTCCGATACTTACTAGTCAGGTACATTCTTAGGCGTTTAATATGCGGTGTTGAGTCCATTTCGTTGAGCAAGGAGTAGCTCTTGTCTATTCCATATTTGACTTAAGGAACTTTATCTGTGCTCATTTCAATCTCTGGTTTTATCCAGCACCCCAACTCACCTTTACCCTTAAGCAAGCATAAGTTGGTTTTCTAAATTTGAGACCCTGTTCTGTTCTGTAATTCAGTTCCTGTGTAGCCAAGTTTACATTCCGTGTATTAGTGATATCTTATGATGTTTCTTTTCTGTGTGACTTATTTCAGTTAGAATCATCATACCTGAATCCACTCATTGTGCTGCTACGGGCCTGATGACACAGATTTCATTGCTGAGTGATATTGCTTTGTAAGTAAATACCACAACTTCTTTATCCATTTTTCACTTTCTGCGATGTTGAACTTGTACTGTAAACGAGGTTCTTGTAAACAGAGCCGTTCGAAACTTTGGGGTGGCTGTGTCTTTTTGATTTTAATTTCCCTAAGCTATAGGACCATAAGTGGCAGTGCCCTAGGCTCTGTTGCTTTGTTTTTTAGATGTTTCAGGAAACACCATACACTTCTCCCGAGTGTCTGTTGGCAATTTACATCCCGCCCATCAGCATAACAAGGCTCCCAGTTGTCCATGGCCCGTCCTGCCTTTCTGGATTTTACACTTTTTTCAGATGGCCCTTTTGACTGGGGGGAAGTGAGACTTCATTGTAGTGCAGATGTCCTTTGCAAGCTTGCTTGGTTGGCCAAAAAGGGCGTATGCGTTTTTTCCTGAATATATTCAGGAAAAAACGCATACGCCCTTTTTGGCCAAGTGCATCATTGTGGACGTTCTGCCTCTTTTCCTATGCTTTCAATGCAATTCCAGTCTACCTCCTGAAATCGGTTTCCTGCAATTCTGCCCCGCTTTCAAGTCCTCTTGGCAGCCTTACTTCAGTCTATTTTTGGACGATAGCTGTCATTTATAACTCTGCAGGTTTGTGAATTACAGTGCCCCTGAGCTCCTTTCTTCAACTCGCTTTCTTGTGACCTGGCCGCAACACCGCAGGATGGCTTCAGGCCCTAATCTGGTTCCGGCACGGCACGCTGAGCCTTTGGTTAATTCCTCTTCCTGGTGGGAAATGAGAGTTAAATTTGCCCGTCCAGACACCTCCAGCTAGTCTCTCATTGGTTCTCGCTATTCCTGTTCATCTTCCGCAGAAATTGCAAACTGGGCCAAACAGGAGGTTAAAGGGACTGACTCTCCAAGTCGGAAGAGTGTTAGTAAAGCGTCTGGAATGTTGCACCCGAGTACCAGGGGAGGAAAACTGAGACATATTTGAACACGTCTCCCGTTCACATGGTTGATCATACTCTGGGTTCCACATGCATGTTTTAGCTGAAGGAAGAATACCTTAAACCTGGAGAGTTGAGACCCGTGGAATGGGTACCATGCAATATGACTTCAAAGGGTCTTCATTTGCTCACCGAACCTCTCCAATCCTATCACTGCTGCGTTTATGCCCCTGTACACACGCTTGATTCTCTTTTGGAGACATAGCAATCCATAGGTTTTAAGATACTTACTAGTCAGGTACATTCTTAGGCGTTTAATATGCGGTGTTAAGTCCATTTCGTTGAGCAAGGAGTAGCTCTTGTCTAGTCCATATTTGGCTTAAGGAACTTTATCTGTGCTCATTTCAATCTCTGGTTTTATGCAGCACCCCAACTCACCTTTACCCTTAAGCAAGAATAAGTTGGTTTTCTAAATTTGAGACCCTGTTCTGTTCTGTAATTCAGTTCCTGTGTAGCCAAGTTTACATTCCGTGTATTACTGATATCTTATGATGTTTCTTTTTCTGTGTGACTTATTTCAGTTAGAATCATCATACCTGAATCCACTCATTGTGCTGCTAAGGGCCTGATGACACAGATTTCATTGCTGAGTGATATTGCTTTGTAAGTAAATACCACAACTTCTTTATCCATTTTTCACTTTCTGCGATGTTGAACTTGTACTGTAAATGAGGTTCTTGTAAACAGAGCCGTTCCAAACTTTGGGGTGGCTGTGTCTTTTTGATTTTAATTTCCCTAAGGTATAGGACCATAAGTGGAAGTGCCCTAGGCTCTGTTGCTTTGTTTTTTAGATGTTTCAGGAAACACCATACACTTCTCCCGAGTGGTTGTTGGCAATTTACATCCCGCCCATCAGCATAACAAGGCTCCCAGTTCTCCATGGCCTGTCCTGCCTTTCTGGATTTTACACTTTTTTCAGATGGCCCTTTTGACCGGGGGGAAGTGAGACTTCATTATAGTGCAGATTTCCTTTGCAAGCTTGCTTGGTTGGCCAAAAAGGGCGTATGCGTTTTTTCCTGAATATATTCAGGAAAAAACGCATACGCCCTTTTTGGCCAAGTGCATCATTGTGGACGTTCTGCCTCTTTTCCTATGCTTTCAATGCAATTCCAGTCTACCTCCTGAAATCGGTTTCCTGCAATGCTGCCCCGCTTTCAAGTCCTCTTGGCAGCCTTACTTCAGTCTATTTTTGGATGATAGCTGTCATTTATAACTCTGCAGGTTTGTGAATTACAGTGCCCCTGAGCTCCTTTCTTCAACTCGCTTTCTGTTGAGCTGGCCGCAACACCGCAGGATGGCTTCAGGCCCTAATCTGGTTCCGGTACGGCACGCTGAGCCTTTGGTTATTTCCTCTTCCTGGTGGGAAATGAGAGTTAAATTTGCCCGTCCAGACACCTCCAGCTAGCCTCTCATTGGTTCTCGCTATTCCTGTTCATCTTCCGCAGAAATTGCAAACTGGGCCAAACAGGAGGTTAAAGGCGCTGACTCTCCAAGTGGGGAGAGTGTTAGTAAAGCGTCTGGAATGTTGCACCCGAGTACCAGGGGAGGAAAACTGAGACATATTTGAACACGTCTCCCGATCACATGGTTGATCATACTCTAGGTTCCACATGCATGTTTTAGCTGAAGGAAGAATACCTTAAACCTGGGTAGTTGAAACCCGTGGAATGGGTACCATGCAATATGACTTCAAAGGGTCTTCATTTGCTCACCGAACCTCTCCAATCCTATCACTGCTGCGTTTATGCCCCTGTACACATGCTTGATTCTCTTTCGGAGACATAGCAATCCATAGGTTTTAAGATACTTACTAGTCAGGTACATTCTTAGGCGTTTAATATGGGGTGTTGAGTCCATTTCGTTGAGCAAGGAGTAGCTCTTGTCTATTCCATATTTGGCTTAAGGAACTTTATCTGTGCTCATTTCAATCTCTGGTTTTATTCAGCACCCCAACTCACCTTTACCCTTAAGCAAGCATAAGTTGGTTTTCTAAATTTGAGACCCTGTTCTGTTCTGTAATTCAGTTCCTGTGTAGCCAAGTTTACATTCCGTGTATTACTGATATCTTATGATGTTTCTTTTTCTGTGTGACTTATTTCAGTTACAATCATCGTACCTGAATCCACTCATTGTGCTGCTAAGGGCCTGATGACACAGATTTCATTGCTGAGTGATATTGCTTTGTAAGTAAATACCACAACTTCTTTATCCATTTTTCACTTTCTGCGATGTTGAACTTGTACTGTAAACGAGGTTCTTGTAAACAGAGCCGTTCCAAACTTTGGGGTGGCTGTGTCTTTTTGATTTTAATTTCCCTAAGGTATAGGACCATAAGTGGAAGTGCCCTAGGTTCTGTTGCTTTGTTTTTTAGATGTTTCAGGAAACACCATACACTTCTCTCCAGTGGTTGTTGGCAATTTACATCCCGCCCATCAGCATAACAAGGCTCCCAGTTCTCAATGGCCTGTTGCCTTTCTGGATTTTACACTTTTTTCAGATGGCCCTTTTGACCGGGGGTAAGTGAGACTTCATTGTAGTGCAGATTTCCTTTGCAAGCTTGCTTGGTTGGCCAAAAAGGGCGTATGCGTTTTTTCCTGAATATATTCAGGAAAAAACGCATACGCCCTTTTTGGCCAAGTGCATCATTGTGGACGTTCTGCCTCTTTTCCTATGCTTTCAATGCAATTCCAGTCTACCTCCTGAAATCGGTTTCCTGCAATTCTGCCCCGCTTTCAAGTCCTCTTGGCAGCCTTACTTCAGTCTATTTTTGGACGATAGCTGTCATTTATAAATTTGCAGGTTTGTGAATTACAGTGCCCCTGAGCTCCTTTCTTCAACTCGCTTTCTTGTGACCTGGCCGCAACGCCGCAGGATGGCTTCAGGCCCTAATCTGGTTCCGGCACGGCACGCTGAGCCTTTGGTTATTTCCTCTTCCTGGTGGGAAATGAGAGTTAAATTTGCCCGTCCACACACCTCCAGCTCGTCTCTCATTGGTTCTCGCTATTCCTGTTCATCTTCCGCAGAAATTGCAAACTGGGCCAAACAGGAGGTTAAAGGCGCTGACTCTCCAAGTGGGGAGAGTGTTAGTAAAGCGTCTGGAATGTTGCACCCGAGTACCAAGGGAGGAAAACTGAGACATATTTGAACACGTCTCCCGTTCACATGGTTGATCATCCTTGGGTTCCACATGCATGTTTTAGCTGAAGGAAGAATACCTTAAACCTGGAGAGTTAAGACCCGTGGAATGGGTACCATGCAATATGACTTCAAAGGGTCTTCATTTGCTCACCGAACCTCTCCAATCCTATCACTGCTGCGTTTATGCCCCTGTACACATGCTTGATTCTCTTTCGGAGACATAGCAATCCATAGGTTTTAAGATACTTACTAGTCAGGTACATTCTTAGGCGTTTAATATGCGGTGTTGAGTCCATTTCGTTGAGCAAGGAGTAGCTCTTGTCTATTCCATATTTGACTTAAGGAACTTTATCTGTGCTCATTTCAATCTCTGGTTTTATGCAGCACCCCAACTCACCTTTACCCTTAAGCAAGCATAAGTTGGTTTTCTAAATTTGCGACCCTGTTCTGTTCTGTAATTCAGTTCCTGTGTAGCCAAGTTTACATTCCGTGTATTACTGATATCTTATGATGTTTCTTTTTCTGTGTGACTTACTTCAGTTAGAATCATCATACCTGAATCCACTCATTGTGCTGCTAAGGGCCTGATGACACAGATTTCATTGCTGAGTGATATTGCTTTGTAAGTAAATACCACAACTTCTTTATCCATTTTTCACTTTCTGCGATGTTGAACTTGTACTGTAAACGAGGTTCTTGTAAACAGAGCCGTTCCAAACTTTGGGGTGGCTGTGTCTTTTTGAGTTTAATTTCCCTAAGCTATAGGACCATAAGTGGAAGTGCCCTAGGTTCTGTTGCTTTGTTTTCTACATGTTTCAGGAAACACCATACACTTCTCCCGAGTGGTTGTTGGCAATTTACATCCCGCCCATCAGCATAACAAGGCTCCCAGTTCTCCATGGCCTGTCCTGCCTTTCTGGATTTTACACTTTTTTCAGATGGCCCTTTTGACCGGGGGGAAGTGAGACTTCATTGTAGTGCAGATTTCCTTTGCAAGCTTGCTTGGTTGGCCAAAAAGTGCGTATGCGTTTTTTCCTGAATATATTCAGGAAAAAACGCATACGCCCTTTTTGGCCAAGTGCATCATTGTGGACGTTCTGCCTCTTTTCCTATGCTTTCAATGCAATTCCAGTCTACCTCCTGAAATCGGTTTCCTGCAATTCTGCCCCGCTTTCAAGTCCTCTTGGCAGCCTTACTTCAGTCTATTTTTGGACGATAGCTGTCATTTATAACTAAGCAGGTTTGTGAATTACAGTGTCCCTGAGCTCCTTTCTTCAACTCGCTTTCTTGTGACCTGGCCGCAACACCGCAGGATGGCTTCAGGCCCTAATCTGGTTCCGGCATGGCACGCTGAGTCTTTGGTTATTTCCTCTTCCTGGTGGGAAATGAGAGTTAAATTTGCCCGTCCACACACCTCCAGCTAGTCTCTCATTGGTTCTCGCTATTCCTGTTCATCTTCCGCAGAAATGCAAACTGGGCCAAACAGGAGGTTAAAGGCGCTGACTCTCCAAGTGGGGAGAGTGTTAGTAAAGCATCTGGAATGTTGCACCCGAGTACCAGGGGAGGAAAACTGAGACATATTTGAACACGTCTCCCGTTCACATGGTTGATCATACTTGGGTTCCACATGTATGTTTTAGCTGAAGAAAGAATACCTTAAACCTGGAGAGTTAAGACCCGTGGAATGGGTACCATGCAATATGACTTCAAAGGGTCTTCATTTGCTCACCGAACCTCTCCAATCCTATCACTGCTGCGTTTATGCCCCTGTACACATGCTTGATTCTCTTTCGGAGACATAGCAATCCATAGGTTTTAAGATACTTACTAGTCAGGTACATTCTTAGGCGTTTAATATGCGGTGTTGAGTCCATTTCGTTGAGCAAGGAGTAGCTCTTGTCTATTCCATATTTGACTTAAGGAACTTTATCTGTGCTCATTTCAATCTCTGGTTTTATGCAGCACCCCAACTCACCTTTACCCTTAAGCAAGCATAAGTTGGTTTTCTAAATTTGAGACCCTGTTCTGTTCTGTAATTCAGTTCCTGTGTAGCCAAGTTTACATTCCGTGTATTACTGATATCTTACGATGTTTCTTTTTCTGTGTGACTTATTTCAGTTAGAATCATCATACCTGAATCCACTCATTGTGATGCTAAGGGCCTGATGACATAGATTTCATTGCTGAGTGATATTGCTTTGTAAGTAAATACCACAACTTCTTTATCCATTTTTCACTTTCTGCGATGTTGAACTTGTACTGTAAACGAGGTTCTTGTAAACAGAGGCGTCCCAAACTTTGGGGTGGCTGTGTCTTTTTGATTTTAATTTCCCTAAGCTATAGGACCATAAGTGGAAGTGCCCTAGGCTCTGTTGCTTTGTTTTTTAGATGTTTCAGGAAACACCATACACTTCTCCCGAGTGGTTGTTGGCAATTTACATCCCGCCCATCAGCATAACAAGGCTCCCAGTTCTCCATGGCCTGTCCTGCCTTTCTGGATTTTACACTTTTTTCAGATGGCCCTTTTGACCGGGGGGAAGTGAGACTTCATTGTAGTGCAGATTTCCTTTGCAAGCTTGCTTGGTTGGCCAAAAAGGGCGTATGCGTTTTTTCCTGAATATATTCAGGAAAAAACGCATACGCCCTTTTTGGCCAAGTGCATCATTGTGGACGTTCTGCCTCTTTTCCTATGCTTTCAATGCAATTCCAGTCTACCTCCTGAAATCGGTTTCCTGCAATGCTGCCCCGCTTTCAAGTCCTCTTGGCAGCCTTACTTCAGTCTATTTTTGGATGATAGCTGTCATTTATAACTCTGCAGGTTTGTGAATTACAGTGCCCCTGAGCTCCTTTCTTCAACTCGCTTTCTGTTGAGCTGGCCGCAACACCGCAGGATGGCTTCAGGCCCTAATCTGGTTCCGGTACGGCACGCTGATCCTTTGGTTATTTCCTCTTCCTGGTGCGAAATGAGAGTTAAATTTGCCCGTCCAGACACCTCCAGCTAGCCTCTCATTGGTTCTCGCTATTCCTGTTCATCTTCCGCAGAAATTGCAAACTGGGCCAAACAGGAGGTTAAAGGCACTGACTCTCCAAGTGGGGAGAGTGTTAGTAAAGCGTCTGGAATGTTGCACCCGAGTACCAGGGGAGGAAAACTGAGACATATTTGAACACGTCTCCCGATCACATGGTTGATCATACTCTAGGTTCCACATGCATGTTTTAGCTGAAGGAAGAATACCTTAAACCTGGGTAGTTGAAACCCGTGGAATGGGTACCATGCAATATGACTTCAAAGGGTCTTCATTTGCTCACCGAACCTCTCCAATCCTATCACTGCTGCGTTTATGCCCCTGTACACATGCTTGATTCTCTTTCGGAGACATAGCAATCCATAGGTTTTAAGATACTTACTAGTCAGGTACATTCTTAGGCGTTTAATATGGGGTGTTGAGTCCATTTCGTTGAGCAAGGAGTAGCTCTTGTCTATTCCATATTTGGCTTAAGGAACTTTATCTGTGCTCATTTCAATCTCTGGTTTTATTCAGCACCCCAACTCACCTTTACCCTTAAGCAAGCATAAGTTGGTTTTCTAAATTTGAGACCCTGTTCTGTTCTGTAATTCAGTTCCTGTGTAGCCAAGTTTACATTCCGTGTATTACTGATATCTTATGATGTTTCTTTTTCTGTGTGACTTATTTCAGTTAGAATCATCGTACCTGAATCCACTCATTGTGCTGCTAAGGGCCTGATGACACAGATTTCATTGCTGAGTGATATTGCTTTGTAAGTAAATACCACAACTTCTTTATCCATTTTTCACTTTCTGCGATGTTGAACTTGTACTGTAAACGAGGTTCTTGTAAACAGAGCCGTTCCAAACTTTGGGGTGGCTGTGTCTTTTTGATTTTAATTTCCCTAAGGTATAGGACCATAAGTGGAAGTGCCCTAGGTTCTGTTGCTTTGTTTTTTAGATGTTTCAGGAAACACCATACACTTCTCTCCAGTGGTTGTTGGCAATTTACATCCCGCCCATCAGCATAACAAGGCTCCCAGTTCTCAATGGCCTGTTGCCTTTCTGGATTTTACACTTTTTTCAGATGGCCCTTTTGACCGGGGGTAAGTGAGACTTCATTGTAGTGCAGATTTCCTTTGCAAGCTTGCTTGGTTGGCCAAAAAGGGCGTATGCGTTTTTTCCTGAATATATTCAGGAAAAAACGCATACGCCCTTTTTGGCCAAGTGCATCATTGTGGACGTTCTGCCTCTTTTCCTATGCTTTCAATGCAATTCCAGTCTACCTCCTGAAATCGGTTTCCTGCAATTCTGCCCCGCTTTCAAGTCCTCTTGGCAGCCTTACTTCAGTCTATTTTTGGACGATAGCTGTCATTTATAAATTTGCAGGTTTGTGAATTACAGTGCCCCTGAGCTCCTTTCTTCAACTCGCTTTCTTGTGACCTGGCCGCAACGCCGCAGGATGGCTTCAGGCCCTAATCTGGTTCCGGCACGGCACGCTGAGCCTTTGGTTATTTCCTCTTCCTGGTGGGAAATGAGAGTTAAATTTGCCCGTCCACACACCTCCAGCTAGTCTCTCATTGGTTCTCGCTATTCCTGTTCATCTTCCGCAGAAATTGCAAACTGGGCCAAACAGGAGGTTAAAGGCGCTGACTCTCCAAGTGGGGAGAGTGTTAGTAAAGCGTCTGGAATGTTGCACCCGAGTACCAAGGGAGGAAAACTGAGACATATTTGAACACGTCTCCCGTTCACATGGTTGATCATCCTTGGGTTCCACATGCATGTTTTAGCTGAAGGAAGAATACCTTAAACCTGGAGAGTTAAGACCCGTGGAATGGGTACCATGCAATATGACTTCAAAGGGTCTTCATTTGCTCACCGAACCTCTCCAATCCTATCACTGCTGCGTTTATGCCCCTGTACACATGCTTCATTCTCTTTCGGAGACATAGCAATCCATAGGTTTTAAGATACTTACTAGTCAGGTACATTCTTAGGCGTTTAATATGCGGTGTTGAGTCCATTTCGTTGAGCAAGGAGTAGCTCTTGTCTATTCCATATTTGACTTAAGGAACTTTATCTGTGCTCATTTCAATCTCTGGTTTTATGCAGCACCCCAACTCACCTTTACCCTTAAGCAAGCATAAGTTGGTTTTCTAAATTTGCGACCCTGTTCTGTTCTGTAATTCAGTTCCTGTGTAGCCAAGTTTACATTCCGTGTATTACTGATATCTTATGATGTTTCTTTTTCTGTGTGACTTACTTCAGTTAGAATCATCATACCTGAATCCACTCATTGTGCTGCTAAGGGCCTGATGACACAGATTTCATTGCTGAGTGATATTGCTTTGTAAGTAAATACCACAACTTCTTTATCCATTTTTCACTTTCTGCGATGTTGAACTTGTACTGTAAACGAGGTTCTTGTAAACAGAGCCGTTCCAAACTTTGGGGTGGCTGTGTCTTTTTGAGTTTAATTTCCCTAAGCTATAGGACCATAAGTGGAAGTGCCCTAGGTTCTGTTGCTTTGTTTTCTACATGTTTCAGGAAACACCATACACTTCTCCCGAGTGGTTGTTGGCAATTTACATCCCGCCCATCAGCATAACAAGGCTCCCAGTTCTCCATGGCCTGTCCTGCCTTTCTGGATTTTACACTTTTTTCAGATGGCCCTTTTGACCGGGGGGAAGTGAGACTTCATTGTAGTGCAGATTTCCTTTGCAAGCTTGCTTGGTTGGCCAAAAAGTGCGTATGCGTTTTTTCCTGAATATATTCAGGAAAAAACGCATACGCCCTTTTTGGCCAAGTGCATCATTGTGGACGTTCTGCCTCTTTTCCTATGCTTTCAATGCAATTCCAGTCTACCTCCTGAAATCGGTTTCCTGCAATTCTGCCCCGCTTTCAAGTCCTCTTGGCAGCCTTACTTCAGTCTATTTTTGGACGATAGCTGTCATTTATAAATTTGCAGGTTTGTGAATTACAGTGCCCCTGAGCTCCTTTCTTCAACTCGCTTTCTTGTGACCTGGCCGCAACGCCGCAGGATGGCTTCAGGCCCTAATCTGGTTCCGGCACGGCACGCTGAGCCTTTGGTTAATTCCTCTTCCTGGTGGGAAATGAGAGTTAAATTTGCCCGTCCAGACACCTCCAGCTAGTCTCTCATTGGTTCTCGCTATTCCTGTTCATCTTCCGCAGAAATTGCAAACTGGGCCAAACAGGAGGTTAAAGGCGCTGACTCTCCAAGTGGGGAGAGTGTTAGTAAAGCGTCTGGAATGTTGCACCCGAGTACCAGGGGAGGAAAACTGAGACATATTTGAACACGTCTCCCGTTCACATGGTTGATCATACTTGGGTTCCACATGCATGTTTTAGCTGAAGGAAGAATACCTTAAACCTGGAGAGTTGAGACCCGTGTAATGGGTACCATGCAATATGACTTCAAAGGGTCTTCATTTGCTCACCGAACCTCTCCAATCCTATCACTGCTGCGTTTATGCCCCTGTACACATGCTTGATTCTCTTTCGGAGACATAGCAATCCATAGGTTTTAAGATTCTTACTAGTCAGGTACATTCTTAGGCGTTTAATATGCGGTGTTGAGTCCATTTCGTTGAGCAAGGAGTAGCTCTTGTCTATTCCATATTTGACTTAAGGAACTTTATCTGCGCTCATTTCAATCTCTGGTTTTATGCAGCACCCCAACTCACCTTTACCCTTAAGCAAGCATAAGTTGGTTTTCTAAATTTGAGACCCTGTTCTGTTCTGTAATTCAGTTCCTGTGTAGCCAAGTTTACATTCCGTGTATTAGTGATATCTTATGATGTTTCTTCTTCTGTGTGACTTATCTCAGTTAGAATCATCGTACCTGAATCTGCTCATTATGCTGCTACGGGCCTGATGACATAGATTTCATTGCTGAGTGATACTGCATTGTACGTAAGTACCACAAGTTCTTTATCCATTTTTCACTTTCTGCGATGTTGAACTTGTACTGTAAACGAGGTTCTTGTAAACAGAGCCGTTCCAAACTTTGGGGTGGCTCTGTCTTTTTGATTTTAATTTCCCTAAGCTATAGGACCATAAGTGGAAGTGCCCTAGGCTCTGTTGCTTTGTTTTTTAGATGTTTCAGGAAACACCATACTCTTCTCCAAAGTGTCTGTTGGCAATTTACATCCCGCCCATCAGCATAACAAGGCTCCCAGTTCTCAATGGCCTGTTGCCTTTCTGGATTTTACACTTTTTTCAGATGGCCCTTTTGACCGGGGGGAAGTGAGACTTCATTGTAGTGCAGATTTCCTTTGCAAGCTTGCTTGGTTGGCCAAAAAGGGCGTATGCGTTTTTTCCTGAATATATTCAGGAAAAAACGCATACGCCCTTTTTGGCCAAGTGCATCATTGTGGACGTTCTGCCTCTTTTCCTATGCTTTCAATGCAATTCCAGTCTACCTCCTGAAATCGGTTTCCTGCAATTCTGCCCCGCTTTCAAGTCCTCTTGGCAGCCTTACTTCAGTCTATTTTTGAACGATAGCTGTCATTTATAACTCTGCAGGTTTGTGAATTACAGTGCCCCTGAGCTCCTTTCTTCAACTCGCTTTCTTGTGACCTGGCCGCAACACCGCAGGATGGCTTCAGGCCCTAATCTGGTTCCGGCACGGCACGCTGAGCCTTTGGTTATTTCCTCTTCCTGGTGGGAAATGAGAGTTAAATTTGCCCGTCCACACACCTCCAGCTAGTCTCTCATTGGTTCTCGCTATTCCTGTTCATCTTCCGCAGAAATTGCAAACTGGGCCAAACAGGAGGTTAAAGGCGCTGACTCTCCAAGTGGGGAGAGTGTTAGTAAAGCGTCTGGAATGTTGCACCCGAGTACCAGGGGAGGAAAACTGAGACATATTTGAACACGTCTCCCGTTCACATGGTTGATCATACTTGGGTTCCACATGCATGTTTTAGCTGAAGGAAGAATACCTTAAACCTGGAGAGTTAAGACCCATGTAATGGGTACCATGCAATATGACTTCAAAGGGTCTTCATTTGCTCACCGAACCTCTCCAATCCTATCACTGCTGCGTTTATGCCCCTGTACACATGCTTGATTCTCTTTCGGAGACATAGCAATCCATAGGTTTTAAGATACTTACTAGTCAGGTACATTCTTAGGCGTTTAATATGCGGTGTTGAGTCCATTTCGTTGAGCAAGGAGTAGCTCTTGTCTATTCCATATTTGACTTAAGGAACTTTATCTGCGCTCATTTCAATCTCTGGTTTTATGCAGCACCCCAACTCACCTTTACCCTTAAGCAAGCATAAGTTGGTTTTCTAAATTTGAGACCCTGTTCTGTTCTGTAATTCAGTTCCTGTGTAGCCAAGTTTCCATTCCGTGTATTACTGATATCTTATGATGTTTCTTTTTCTGTGTGACTTACTTCAGTTAGAATCATCATACCTGAATCCACTCATTGTGCTGCTAAGGGCCTGATGACACAGATTTCATTGCTGAGTGATATTGCTTTGTAAGTAAATACCACAACTTCTTTATCCATTTTTCACTTTCTGCGATGTTGAACTTGTACTGTAAACGAGGTTCTTGTAAACAGAGCCGTTCCAAACTTTGGGGTGGCTGTGTCTTTTTGATTTTAATTTCCCTAAGGTATAGGACCATAAGTGGAAGTGCCCTAGGTTCTGTTGCTTTGTTTTTTAGATGTTTCAGGAAACTCCATACACTTCTCCCGAGTGGTTGTTGGCAATTTACATCCCGCCCATCAGCATAACAAGGCTCCGAGTTCTCCATGGCCTGTCCTGCCTTTCTGGATTTTACACTTTTTTCAGATGGCCCTTTTGACCGGGGGGAAGTGAGACTTCATTGTAGTGCAGATTTCCTTTGCAAGCTTGCTTGGTTGGCCAAAAAGGGCGTATGCGTTTTTTCCTGAATATATTCAGGAAAAAACGCATACGCCCTTTTTGGCCAAGTGCATCATTGTGGACGTTCTGCCTCTTTTCCTATGCTTTCAATGCAATTCCAGTCTACCTCCTGAAATCGGTTTCCTGCAATTCTGCCCCGCTTTCAAGTCCTCTTGGCAGCCTTACCTCAGTCTATTTTTGGACGATAGCTGTCATTTATAAATTTGCAGGTTTGTGAATTACAGTGCCCCTGAGCTCCTTTCTTCAACTCACTTTCTTGTAACCTGGCCGCAACACCGCAGGATGGCTTCAGGCCCTAATCTGGTTCCGGCACGGCATGCTGAGCCTTTGGTTATTTCCTCTTCCTGGTGGGAAATGAGAGTTAAATTTGCCCGTCCAGACACCTCCAGCTAGCCTCTCATTGGTTCTCGCTATTCCTGTTCATCTTCCGCAGAAATTGCAAACTGTGCCAAACAGGAGGTTAAAGGCGCTGACTCTCCAAGTGGGGAGAGTGTTAGTAAAGCGTCTGGAATGTTGCACCCGAGTACCAGGGGAGGAAAACTGAGACATATTTGAACACGTCTCCCGTTCACATGGTTGATCATACTTGGGTTCCACATGAATGTTTTAGCTGAAGAAAGAATACCTTAAACCTGGAGAGTTGAGACCCGTGTAATGGGTACCATGCAATATGACTTCAAAGGGTCTTCATTTGCTCACCGAACCTCTCCAATCCTATCACTGCTGCGTTTATGCCCCTGTACACATGCTTGATTCTCTTTTGAAGACATAGCAATCCATAGGTTTTACGCTACTTACTAGTCAGGTACATTCTTAGGCGTTTAATATGCGGTGTTGAGTCCATTTCGTTGAGCAAGGAGTAGCTCTTGTCTATTCCATATTTGACTTAAGGAACTTTATCTGTGCTCATTTCAATCTCTGGTTTTATGCAGCACCCCAACTCACCTTTCCCCTTAAGCAAGCATAAGTTGGTTTTCTAAATTTGAGACCCTGTTCTGTTCTGTAATTCAGTTCCTGTGTACCCAAGTTTACATTCCGTGTATTAGTGATATCTTATGATGTTTCTTCTTCTGTGTGACTTATCTCAGTTAGAATCATCGTACCTGAATCTGCTCATTATGCTGCTACGGGCCTGATGACATAGATTTCATTGCTGAGTGATACTGCATTGTACGTAAGTACCACAAGTTCTTTATCCATTTTTCACTTTCTGCGATGTTGAACTTGTACTGTAAACGAGGTTCTTGTAAACAGAGCCGTTCCAAACTTTGGGGTGGCTGTGTCTTTTTGATTTTAATTTCCCTAAGCTATAGGACCATAAGTGGAAGTGCCCTAGGCTCTGTTGCTTTGTTTTTTAGATGTTTCAGGAAACACCATACTCTTCTCCCAAGTGTCTGTTGGCAATTTACATCCCGCCCATCAGCATAACAAGGCTCCCAGTTCTCAATGGCCTGTTGCCTTTCTGGGTTTTACACTTTTTTCAGATGGCCCTTTTGACCGGGGGGAAGTGAGACTTCATTGTAGTGCAGATTTCCTTTGCAAGCTTGCTTGGTTGGCCAAAAAGGGCGTATGCGTTTTTTCCTGAATATATTCAGGAAAAAACGCATACGCCCTTTTTGGCCAAGTGCATCATTGTGGACGTTCTGCCTCTTTTCCTATGCTTTCAATGCAATTCCAGTCTACCTCCTGAAATCGGTTTCCTGCAATTCTGCCCCGCTTTCAAGTCCTCTTGGCAGCCTTACTTCAGTCTATTTTTGGACGATAGCTGTCATTTATAACTCTGCAGGTTTGTGAATTACAGTGCCCCTGAGCTCCTTTCTTCAACTCGGTTTCTTGTGACCTGGCCGCAACACCGCAGGATGGCTTCAGGCCCTAATCTGGTTCCGGCACGGCACGCTGAGCCTTTGGTTAATTCCTCTTCCTGGTGGGAAATGAGAGTTAAATTTGCCCGTCCAGACACCTCCAGCTAGTCTCTCATTGGTTCTCGCTATTCCTGTTCATCTTCCGCAGAAATTGCAAACTGGGCCAAACAGGAGGTTAAAGGCGCTGACTCTCCAAGTGGGGAGAGTGTTAGTAAAGCGTCTGGAATGTTGCACCCGAGTACCAGGGGAGGAAAACTGAGACATATTTGAACACGTCTCCCGTTCACATGGTTGATCATACTTGGGTTCCACATGCATGTTTTAGCTGAAGGAAGAATACCTTAAACCTGGAGAGTTGAGACCCGTGTAATGGGTACCATGCAATATGACTTCAAAGGGTCTTCATTTGCTCACCGAACCTCTCCAATCCTATCACTGCTGCGTTTATGCCCCTGTACACATGCTTGATTCTCTTTCGGAGACATAGCAATCCATAGGTTTTAAGATACTTACTAGTCAGGTACATTCTTAGGCGTTTAATATGCGGTGTTGAGTCCATTTCGTTGAGCAAGGAGTAGCTCTTGTCTATTCCATATTTGACTTAAGGAACTTTATCTGCGCTCATTTCAATCTCTGGTTTTATGCAGCACCCCAACTCACCTTTACCCTTAAGCAAGCATAAGTTGGTTTTCTAAATTTGAGACCCTGTTCTGTTCTGTAATTCAGTTCCTGTGTAGCCAAGTTTCCATTCCGTGTATTACTGATATCTTATGATGTTTCTTTTTCTGTGTGACTTACTTCAGTTAGAATCATCATACCTGAATCCACTCATTGTGCTGCTAAGGGCCTGATGACACAGATTTCATTGCTGAGTGATATTGCTTTGTAAGTAAATACCACAACTTCTTTATCCATTTTTCACTTTCTGCGATGTTGAACTTGTACTGTAAACGAGGTTCTTGTAAACAGAGCCATTCCAAACTTTGGGGTGGCTGTGTCTTTTTGATTTTAATTTCCCTAAGGTATAGGACCATAAGTGGAAGTGCCCTAGGTTCTGTTGCTTTGTTTTTTAGATGTTTCAGGAAACTCCATACACTTCTCCCGAGTGGTTGTTGGCAATTTACATCCCGCCCATCAGCATAACAAGGCTCCCAGTTCTCCAAGGCCTGTCCTGCCTTTCTGGATTTTACACTTTTTTCAGATGGCCCTTTTGACCGGGGGGAAGTGAGACTTCATTGTAGTGCAGATTTCCTTTGCAAGCTTGCTTGGTTGGCCAAAAAGGGCGTATGCGTTTTTTCCTGAATATATTCAGGAAAAAACGCATACGCCCTTTTTGGCCAAGTGCATCATTGTGGACGTTCTGCCTCTTTTCCTATGCTTTCAATGCAATTCCAGTCTACCTCCTGAAATCGGTTTCCTGCAATTCTGCCCCGCTTTCAAGTCCTCTTGGCAGCCTTACCTCAGTCTATTTTTGGACGATAGCTGTCATTTATAAATTTGCAGGTTTGTGAATTACAGTGCCCCTGAGCTCCTTTCTTCAACTCGCTTTCTTGTAACCTGGCCGCAACACCGCAGGATGGCTTCAGGCCCTAATCTGGTTCCGGCACGGCACGCTGAGCCTTTGGTTATTTCCTCTTCCTGGTGGGAAATGAGAGTTAAATTTGCCCGTCCAGACACCTCCAGCTAGCCTCTCATTGGTTCTCGCTATTCCTGTTCATCTTCCGCAGAAATTGCAAACTGTGCCAAACAGGAGGTTAAAGGCGCTGACTCTCCAAGTGGGGAGAGTGTTAGTAAAGCGTCTGGAATGTTGCACCCGAGTACCAGGGGAGGAAAACTGAGACATATTTGAACACGTCTCCCGTTCACATGGTTGATCATACTTGGGTTCCACATGAATGTTTTAGCTGAAGAAAGAATACCTTAAACCTGGAGAGTTGAGACCCGTGTAATGGGTACCATGCAATATGACTTCAAAGGGTCTTCATTTGCTCACCGAACCTCTCCAATCCTATCACTGCTGCGTTTATGCCCCTGTACACATGCTTGATTCTCTTTTGAAGACATAGCAATCCATAGGTTTTACGCTACTTACTAGTCAGGTACATTCTTAGGCGTTTAATATGCGGTGTTGAGTCCATTTCGTTGAGCAAGGAGTAGCTCTTGTCTATTCCATATTTGACTTAAGGAACTTTATCTGTGCTCATTTCAATCTCTGGTTTTATGCAGCACCCCAACTCACCTTTCCCTTTAAGCAAGCATAAGTTGGTTTTCTAAATTTGAGACCCTGTTCTGTTCTGTAATTCAGTTCCTGTGTAGCCAAGTTTACATTCCGTGTATTAGTGATATCTTATGATGTTTCTTCTTCTGTGTGACTTATCTCAGTTAGAATCATCGTACCTGAATCTGCTCATTATGCTGCTACGGGCCTGATGACATAGATTTCATTGCTGAGTGATACTGCATTGTACGTAAGTACCACAAGTTCTTTATCCATTTTTCACTTTCTGCGATGTTGAACATGTACTGTAAACGAGGTTCTTGTAAACAGAGCCGTTCCAAACTTTGGGGTGGCTCTGTCTTTTTGATTTTAATTTCCCTAAGCTATAGGACCATAAGTGGAAGTGCCCTAGGCTCTGTTGCTTTGTTTTTTAGATGTTTGGGGAAACACCATACTCTTCTCCCAAGTGTCTGTTGGCAATTTACATCCCGCCCATCAGCATAACAAGCCTCCCAGTTCTCAATGGCCTGTTGCCTTTCTGGATTTTACACTTTTTTCAGATGGCCCTTTTGACCGGGGGGAAGTGAGACTTCATTGTAGTGCAGATTTCCTTTGCAAGCTTGCTTGGTTGGCCAAAAAGGGCGTATGCGTTTTTTCCTGAATATATTCAGGAAAAAACGCATACGCCCTTTTTGGCCAAGTGCATCATTGTGGACGTTCTGCCTCTTTTCCTATGCTTTCAATGCAATTCCAGTCTACCTCCTGAAATCGGTTTCCTGCAATTCTGCCCCGCTTTCAAGTCCTCTTGGCAGCCTTACTTCAGTCTATTTTTGGACGATAGCTCTCATTTATAACTCTCCAGGTTTGTGAATTACAGTGCCCCTGAGCTCCTTTCTTCAACTCGCTTTCTTGTGACCTGGCCGCAACACCGCAGGATGGCTTCAGGCCCTAATCTGGTTCCGGCACGGCACGCTGAGCCTTTGGTTATTTCCTCTTCCTGGTGGGAAATGAGAGTTAAATTTGCCCGTCCAGACACCTCCAGCTAGTCTCTCATTGGTTCTCGCTATTCCTGTTCATCTTCCGCAGAAATTGCAAACTGGGCCAAACAGGAGGTTAAAGGGACTGACTCTCCAAGTCGGAAGAGTGTTAGTAAAGCGTCTGGAATGTTGCACCCGAGTACCAGGGGAGGAAAACTGAGACATATTTGAACACGTCTCCCGTTCACATGGTTGATCATACTCTGGGTTCCACATGCATGTTTTAGCTGAAGGAAGAATACCTTAAACCTGGAGAGTTGAGACCCGTGGAATGGGTACCATGCAATATGACTTCAAAGGGTCTTCATTTGCTCACCGAACCTCTCCAATCCTATCACTGCTGCGTTTATGCCCCTGTACACACGCTTGATTCTCTTTTGGAGACATAACAATCCATAGGTTTTAAGATACGTACTAGTCAGGTACATTCTTAGGCGTTTAATATGCGGTGTTGAGTCCATTTCGTTGAGCAAGGAGTAGCTCTTGTCTATTCCATATTTGGCTTAAGGAACTTTATCTGTGCTCATTTCAATCTCTGGTTTTATGCAGCACCCCAACTCACCTTTCCCCTTAAGCAAGCATAAGTTGGTTTTCTAAATTTGAGACCCTGTTCTGTTTTGGAATGCAGTTCCTGTGTAGCCAAGTTTACATTCCGTGTATTAGTGATATCTTATGATGTTTCTTTTTCTGTGTGACTTATTTCAGTTAGAATCATCGTACCTGAATCCACTCATTGTGATGCTAAGGGCCTGATGACATAGATTTCATTGCTGAGTGATATTGCTTTGTAAGTAAATACCACAACTTCTTTATCCATTTTTCACTTTCTGCGATGTTGAACTTGTACTGTAAACGAGGTTCTTGTAAACAGAGCCGTTCCAAACTTTGGGGTGGCTGTGTCTTTTTGATTTTAATTTCCCTAAGCTATAGGACCATAGGTGGAAGTGCCCTAGGTTCTGTTGCTTTGTTTTTTAGATGTTTCAGGAAACACCATACACTTCTCCCGAGTGTCTGTTGGCAATTTACATCACGCCCATCAGCATAACAAGGCTCCCAGTTCTCAATGGCCTGTTGCCTTTCTGGATTTTACACTTTTTTCAGATGGCCCTTTTGACCGGGGGGAAGTGAGACTTCATTGTAGTGCAGATTTCCTTTGCAAGCTTGCTTGGTTGGCCAAAAAGGGCGTATGCGTTTTTTCCTGAATATATTCAGGAAAAAACGCATATGCCCTTTTTGGCCAAGTGCATCATTGTGGACGTTCTGCCTCTTTTCCTATGCTTTCAATGCAATTCCAGTCTACCTCCTGAAATCGGTTTCCTGCAATTCTGCCCTGCTTTCAAGTCCTCTTAGCAGCCTTACTTCAGTCTATTTTTGGACGATAGCTGTCATTTATAACTCTGCAGGTTTGTGAATTACAGTGCCCCTGAGCTCCTTTCTTCAACTCACTTTCTTGTGACCTGGCCGCAACACCGCAGGATGGCTTCAGGCCCTAATCTGGTTCCGGCCCAGCATGCTGAGCCTTTGGTTAATTCCTCTTCCTGGTGGGAAATGTGAGTTAAATTTGCCCATCCAGACACCTCCAGCTAGTCTCTCATTGGTTCTCGCTATTCCTGTTCATCTTCCGCAGAAATTGCAAACTGGGCCAAACAGGAGGTTAAAGGGACTGACTCTCCAAGTGGGGAGAGTGTTAGTAAAGCGTCTGGAATGTTGCACCCGAGTACCAGGGGAGGAAAACTGAGACATATTTGAACACGTCTCCCGATCACATGGTTGATCATACTCTAGGTTCCACATGCATGTTTTAGCTGAAGGAAGAATACCTTAAACCTGGGTAGTTGAAACCCGTGGAATGGTTACCATGCAATATGACTTCAAAGGGTCTTCATTTGCTCACCGAACCTCTCCAATCCTATCACTGCTGCGTTTATGCCCCTGTACACATGCTTGATTCTCTTTCGGAGACATAGCAATCCATAGGTTTTAAGATACTTACAAGTCAGGTACATTCTTAGGCGTTTAATATGCGGTGTTGAGTCCATTTCGTTGAGCAAGGAGTAGCTGTTGTCTATTCCATATTTGGCTTAAGGAACTTTATCTGTGCTCATTTCAATCTCTGGTTTTATGCAGCACCCCAACTCACCTTTCCCCTTAAGCAAGCATAAGTTGGTTTTCTAAATTTGAGAACCTGTTCTGTTTTGGAATTCAGTTCCTGTGTAGCCAAGTTTACATTCCGTGTATTAGTGATATCTTATGATGTTTCTTTTTCTGTGTGACTTATTTCAGTTAGAATCATCATACCTGAATCCACTCATTGTGCTGCTAAGGGCCTGATGACACAGATTTCATTGCTGAGTGATATTGCTTTGTAAGTAAATACCACAACTTCTTTATCCATTTTTCACTTTCTGCGATGTTGAACTTGTACTGTAAACGAGGTTCTTGTAAACAGAGCCGTTCCAAACTTTGGGGTGGCTGTGTCTTTTTGATTTTAATTTCCCTAAGCTATAGGACCATAAGTGGAAGTGCCCTAGGCTCTGTTGCTTTGTTTTTTAGATGTTTCAGGAAACACCATACACTTCTCCCAAGTGGCTGTTGGCAATTTACATCCCGCCCATCAGCATAACAAGGCTCCCAGTTCTCAATGGCCTGTTGCCTTTCTGGATTTTACACTTTTTTCAGATGGCCCTTTTGACCGGGGGGAAGTGAGACTTCATTGTAGTGCAGATTTCCTTTGCAAGCTTGCTTGGTTGGCCAAAAAGGGCGTATGCGTTTTTTCCTGAATATATTCAGGAAAAAACGCATACGCCCTTTTTGGCCAAGTGCATCATTGTGGACGTTCTGCCTCTTTTCCTATGCTTTCAATGCAATTCCAGTCTACCTCCTGAAATCGGTTTCCTGCAATTCTGCCCTGCTTTCAAGTCCTCTTAGCAGCCTTACTTCAGTCTATTTTTGGACGATAGCTGTCATTTATAACTCTGCAGGTTTGTGAATTACAGTGCCCCTGAGCTCCTTTCTTCAACTCGCTTTCTTGTGACCTGGCCGCAACACTGCAGGATGGCTTCAGGCCCTAATCTGGTTCCGGCCCGGCATGCTGAGCCTTTGGTTAATTCCTCTTCCTGGTGGGAAATGTGAGTTAAATTTGCCCGTCCAGACACCTCCAGCTAGTCTCTCATTGGTTCTCGCTATTCCTGTTCATCTTCCGCAGAAATTGCAAACTGGGCCAAACAGGAGGTTAAAGGGACTGACTCTCCAAGTGGGGAGAGTGTTAGTAAAGCGTCTGGAATGTTGCACCCGAGTACCAGGGGAGGAAAACTGAGACATATTTGAACATGTCTCCCGATCACATGGTTGATCATACTCTAGGTTCCACATGCATGTTTTAGCTGAAGGAAGAATACCTTAAACCTGGGTAGTTGAAACCCGTGGAATGGGTACCATGCAATATGACTTCAAAGGGTCTTCATTTGCTCACCGAACCTCTCCAATCCTATCACTGCTGCGTTTATGCCCCTGTACACATGCTTGATTCTCTTTCGGAGACATAGCAATCCATAGGTTTTAAGATACTTACAAGTCAGGTACATTCTTAGGCGTTTAATATGCGGTGTTGAGTCCATTTCGTTGAGCAAGGAGTAGCTCTTGTCTATTCCATATTTGGCTTAAGGAACTTTATCTGTGCTCATTTCAATCTCTGGTTTTATGCAGCACCCCAAATCACCTTTCCCCTTAAGCAAGCATAAGTTGGTTTTCTAAATTTGAGAACCTGTTCTGTTTTGGAATTCAGTTCCTGTGTAGCCAAGTTTACATTCCGTGTATTAGTGATATCTTATGATGTTTCTTTTTCTGTGTGACTTATTTCAGTTAGAATCATCATACCTGAATCCACTCATTGTGCTGCTAAGGGCCTGATGACACAGATTTCATTGCTGAGTGATATTGCTTTGTAAGTAAATACCACAACTTCTTTATCCATTTTTCACTTTCTGCGATGTTGAACTTGTACTGTAAACGAGGTTCTTGTAAACAGAGCCGTTCCAAACTTTAGGGTGGCTGTGTCTTTTTGATTTTAATTTCCCTAAGCTATAGGACCATAAGTGGAAGTGCCCTAGGTTCTGTTGCTTTGTTTTTTAGATGTTTCAGGAAACACCATACACTTCTCCCGAGTGGTTGTTGGCAATTTACATCCCGCCCATCAGCATAACAAGGCTCCCAGTTCTCCATGGCCTGTCCTGCCTTTCTGGATTTTACACTTTTTTCAGATGGCCCTTTTGACTGGGGGGAAGGGAGACTTCATTGTAGTGCAGATTTCCTTTGCAAGCTTGCTTGGTTGGCCAAAAAGGGCGTATGCGTTTTTTCCTGAATATATTCAGGAAAAAACGCATACGCCCTTTTTGGCCAAGTGCATCATTGTGGACGTTCTGCCTCTTTTCCTATGCTTTCAATGCAATTCCAGTCTACCTCCTGAAATCGATTTCCTGCAATTCTGCCCTGCTTTCAAGTCCTCTTGGCAGCCTTACTTCAGTCTATTTTTGGACGATAGCTGTCATTTATAACTCTGCAGGTTTGTGAATTACAGTGCCCCTGAGCTCCTTTCTTCAACTCGGTTTCTTTTGAGCTGGCCGCAACACCGCAGGATGGCTTCAGGCCCTAATCTGGTTCCGGTACGGCACGCTGAGCCTTTGGTTATTTCCTCTTCCTGGTGGGAAATGAGAGTTAAATTTGCCCGTCCAGACACCTCCAGCTAGCCTCTCATTGGTTCTCGCTATTCCTGTTCATCTTCCGCAGAAATTGCAAACTGTGCCAAACAGGAGGTTAAAGGCGCTGACTCTCCAAGTGGGGAGAGTGTTAGTAAAGCGTCTGGAATGTTGCACCCGAGTACCAGGGGAGGAAAACTGAGACATATTTGAACACGTCTCCCGATCACATGGTTGATCATACTCTGGGTTCCACATGCATGTTTTAGCTGAAGGAAGAATACCTTAAACCTGGAGAGTTGAGACCCGTGTAATGGGTACCATGCAATATGACTTCAAAGGGTCTTCATTTGCTCACCGAACCTCTCCAATCCTATCACTGCTGCGTTTATGCCCCTGTACACATGCTTGATTCTCTTTCGGAGACATAGCAATCCATAGGTTTTAAGATACTTACTAGTCAGGTACATTCTTAGGCGTTTAATATGCGGTGTTGAGTCCATTTCGTTGAGCAAGGAGTAGCTCTTGTCTATTCCATATTTGACTTAAGGAACTTTATCTGTGCTCATTTCAATCTCTGGTTTTATGCAGCACCCCAACTCACCTTTACCCTTAAGCAAGCATTAGTTGGTTTTCTAAATTTGAGACCCTGTTCTGTTCTGTAATTCAGTTCCTGTGTAGCCAAGTTTACATTCCATGTATTACTGATATCTTATGATGTTTCTTTTTCTGTGTGACTTACTTCAGTTAGAATCATCATACCTGAATCCACTCATTGTGCTGCTAAGGGCCTGATGACACAGATTTCATTGCTGAGTGATATTGCTTTGTAAGTAAATACCACAACTTCTTTATCCATTTTTCACTTTCTGCGATGTTGAACTTGTACTGTAAACGAGGTTCTTGTAAACAGAGCCGTTCCAAACTTTGGGGTGGCTGTGTCTTTTTGATTTTAATTTCCCTAAGCTATAGGACCATAAGTGGAAGTGCCCTAGGTTCTGTTGCTTTGTTTTTTAGATGTTTAAGGAAACACCATACACTTCTCCCGAGTGGTTGTTGGCAATTTACATCCCGCACATCAGCATAACAAGGCTCCCAGTTCTCCATGGCCTGTCCTGTCTTTCTGGATTTTACACTTTTTTCAGATGGCCCTTTTGACCGGGGGGAAGTGAGACTTCATTGTAGTGCACATTTCCTGTGCAAGCTTGCTTGGTTGGCCAAAAAGGGCGTATGCGTTTTTTCCTGAATATATTCAGGAAAAAACGCATACGCCCTTTTTGGCCAAGTGCATCATTGTGGACGTTCTGCCTCTTTTCCTATGCTTTCAATGCAATTCCAGTCTACCTCCTGAAATCGGTTTCCTGCAATTCTGCCCCGCTTTCAAGTCCTCTTGGCAGCCTTACCTCAGTCTATTTTTGGACGATAGCTGTCATTTATAAATTTGCAGGTTTGTGAATTACAGTGCCCCTGAGCTCCTTTCTTCAACTCGCTTTCTTGTAACCTGGCCGCAACACCGCAGGATGGCTTCAGGCCCTAATCTGGTTCCGGCACGGCACGCTGAGCCTTTGGTTATTTCCTCTTCCTGGTGGGAAATGAGAGTTAAATTTGCCCGTCCAGACACCTCCAGGTAGCCTCTCATTGGTTCTCGCTATTCCTGTTCATCTTCCGCAGAAATTGCAAACTGGGCTAAACAGGAGGTTAAAGGCGCTGACTCTCCAAGTGGGGAGAGTGTTAGTAAAGCGTCTGGAATGTTGCACCCGAGTACCAGGGGAGGAAAACTGAGACATATTTGAACACGTGTCCCGTTCACATGGTTGATCATACTTGGGTTCCACATGCATGTTTTAGCTGAAGGAAGAATACCTTAAACCTGGAGAGTTGAGACCCGTGTAATGGGTACCATGCAATATGACTTCAAAGGGTCTTCATTTGCTCACCGAACCTCTCCAATCCTATCACTGCTGCGTTTATGCCCCTGTACACATGCTTGATTCTCTTTCGGAGACATAGCAATCCATAGGTTTTAAGATACTTACTAGTCATGTACATTCTTAGGCGTTTAATATGCGGTGTTGAGTCCATTTCGTTGAGCAAGGAGTAGCTCTTGTCTATTCCATATTTGGCTTAAGGAACTTTATCTGTGCTCATTTCAATCTCTGGTTTTATGCAGCACCCCAACTCACCTTTACCCTTAAGCAAGCATAAGTTGGTTTTCTAAATTTGAGACCCTGTTCTGTTCTGTAATTCAGTTCCTGTGTAGCCAAGTTTACATTCCGTGTATTACTGATATCTTATGATGTTTCTTTTTCTGTGTGACTTATTTCAGTTAGAATCATCATACCTGAATCCACTCATTGTGCTGCTAAGGGCCTGATGACACAGATTTCATTGCTGAGTGATATTGCTTTGTAAGTAAATACCACAACTTCTTTATCCATTTTTCACTTTCTGCGATGTTGAACTTGTACTGTAAACGAGGTTCTTGTAAACAGAGCCGTTCCAAACTTTGGGGTGGCTGTGTCTTTTTGATTTTAATTTCCCTAAGCTATAGGACCATAAGTGGAAGTGCCCTAGGTTCTGTTGCTTTGTTTTTTAGATGTTTCAGGAAACACCATACACTTCTCCCGAGTGGTTGTTGGCAATTTACATCCCGCCCATCAGCATAACAAGGCTCCCAGTTCTCCATGGCCTGTCCTGCCTTTCTGGATTTTACACTTTTTTCAGATGGCCCTTTTGACCAGGGGGAAGTGAGACTTCATTGTAGTGCAGATTTCCTTTGCAAGCTTGCTTGGTTGGCCAAAAAGGGCGTATGCGTTTTTTCCTGAATATATTCAGGAAAAAACGCATACGCCCTTTTTGGCCAAGTGCATCATTGTGGACGTTCTGCCTCTTTTCCTATGCTTTCAATGCAATTCCAGTCTACCTCCTGAAATCGGTTTCCTGCAATTCTGCCCCGCTTTCAAGTCCTCTTGGCAGCCTTACTTCAGTCTATTTTTGGACGATAGCTGTCATTTATAACTCTGCAGGTTTGTGAATTACAGTGCCCCTGAGCTCCTTTCTTCAACTCGCTTTCTTTTGAGCTGGCCGCAACACCGCAGGATGGCTTCAGGCCCTAATCTGGTTCCGGTACGGCACGCTGAGCCTTTGGTTAATTCCTCTTCCTGTTGGGAAATGAGAGTTAAATTTGCCCGTCCAGACACCTCCAGCTAGCCTCTCATTGGTTCTCGCTATTCCTGTTCATCTTCCGCAGAAATTGCAAACTGTGCCAAACAGGAGGTTAAAGGCGCTGACTCTCCAAGTGGGGAGAGTGTTAGTAAAGCGTCTGGAATGTTGCACCCGAGTACCAGGGGAGGAAAACTGAGACAAATTTGAACACGTCTCCCGATCACATGGTTGATCATACTCTGGGTTCCACATGCATGTTTTAGCTGAAGGAAGAATACCTAAAACCTGGGTAGTTGAAACCCGTGGAATGGGTACCATGCAATATGACTTCAAAGGGTCTTCATTTGCTCACCGAACCTCTCCAATCCTATCACTGCTGCGTTTATGCCCCTGTACACATGCTTGATTCTCTTTCGGAGACATAGCAATCCATAGGTTTTAAGATACTTACTAGTCAGGTACATTCTTAGGCGTTTAATATGCGGTGTTGAGTCCATTTCGTTGAGCAAGGAGTAGCTCTTGTCTATTCCATATTTGGCTTAAGGAACTTTATCTGTGCTCATTTGAATCTCTGGTTTTATGCAGCAACCCAACTCACCTTTCCCCTTAAGCAAGCATAAGTTGGTTTTCTAAATTTGAGAACCTGTTCTGTTTTGGAATTCAGTTCCTGTGTAGCCAAGTTTACATTCCGTGTATTAGTGATATCTTATGATGTTTCTTTTTCTGTGTGACTTATTTCAGTTAGAATCATCGTACCTGAATCTACTCATTATGCTGCTACGGGCCTGATGACGTAGATTTCATTGCTGAGTGATACTGCATTGTACGTAAGTACCACAAGTTCTTTATCCATTTTTCACTTTCTGCGATGTTGAACTTGTACTGTAAACGAGGTTCTTGTAAACAGAGCCGTTCCAAACTTTGGGGTGGCTGTGTCTTTTTGATTTTAATTTCCCTAAGCTATAGGACCATAAGTGGAAGTGCCCTAGGCTCTGTTGCTTTGTTTTTTAGATGTTTCAGGAAACACCATACACTTCTCCCGAGTGGCTGTTGGCAATTTACATCCCGCCCATCAGCATAACAAGGCTCCCAGTTCTCAATGGCCTGTTGCCTTTCTGGATTTTACACTTTTTTCAGATGGCCCTTTTGACCGGGGGAAGTGAAACTTCATTGTAGTGCAGATTTCCTTTGCAAGCTTGCTTGGTTGGCCAAAAAGGGCGTATGCGTTTTTTCCTGAATATATTCAGGAAAAAACGCATACGCCCTTTTTGGCCAAGTGCATCATTGTGGACGTTCTGCCTCTTTTCCTATGCTTTCAATGCAATTCCAGTCTACCTCCTGAAATCGGTTTCCTGCAATTCTGCCCCGCTTTCAAGTCCTCTTGGCAGCCTTACTTCAGTCTATTTTTGGACAATAGCTGTCATTTATAACTCTGCAGGTTTGTGAATTACAGTGCCCCTGAGCTCCTTTCTTCAACTTGCTTTCTTGTGACCTGGCCGCAACACCGCAGGATGGCTTCAGGCCCTAATTTGGTTCCGGCCCGGCATGCTGAGCCTTTGGTTAATTCCTCTTCCTGGTGGGAAATGAGAGTTAAATTTGCCCGTCCAGACACCTCCAGCTAGTCTCTCATTGGTTCTCGCTATTCCTGTTCATCTTCCGCAGAAATTGCAAACTGGGCCAAACAGGAGGTTAAAGGCGCTGACTCTCCAAGTGGGGAGAGTGTTAGTAAAGCGTCTGGAATGTTGCACCCGAGTACCAGGGGAGGAAAACTGAGACATATTTGAACACGTCTCCCGTTTACATGGTTGATCATACTTGGGTTCCACATGCATGTTTTAGCTGAAGGAAGAATACCTTAAACCTGGAGAGTTAAGACCCGTGTAATGGGTACCATGCAATATGACTTCAAAGGGTCTTCATTTGCTCACCGAACCTCTCCAATCCTATCACTGCTGCGTTTATGCCCCTGTACACATGCTTGATTCTCTTTCGGAGACATAGCAATCCATAGGTTTTAAGATACTTACTAGTCAGGAACATTCTTAGGCGTTTAATATGCGGTGTTGAGTCCATTTCGTTGAGCAAGGAGTAGCTCTTGTCTATTCCATATTTGACTTAAGGAACTTTATCTGTGCTCATTTCAATCTCTGGTTTTATGCAGCACCCCAACTCACCTTTACCCTTAAGCAAGCATAAGTTGGTTTTCTAAATTTGAGACCCTGTTCTGTTCTGTAATTCAGTTCCTGTGTAGCCAAGTTTACATTCCGTGTATTACTGATATCTTATGATGTTTCTTTTTCTGTGTGACTTATTTCAGTTAGAATCATCATACCTGAATCCACTCATTGTGATGCTAAGGGCCTGATGACAGAGATTTCATTGCTGAGTGATATTGCTTTGTAAGTAAATACCACAACTTCTTTATCCATTTTTCACTTTCTGCGATGTTGAACTTGTACTGTAAACGTGGTTCTTGTAAACAGAGGCGTCCCAAACTTTGGGGTGGCTGTGTCTTTTTGATTTTAATTTCCCTAAGCTATAGGACCATAAGTGGCAGTGCCCTAGGCTCTGTTGCTTTGTTTTTTAGATGTTTCAGGAAACACCATACACTTCTCCCGAGTGGTTGTTGGCAATTTACATCCCACCCATCAGCATAACAAGGCTCCCAGTTCTCCATGGCCTGTCCTGCCTTTCTGGATTTTACACTTTTTTCAGATGGCCCTTTTGACCGGGGGGAAGTGAGACTTCATTGTAGTGCAGATTTCCTTTGCAAGCTTGCTTGGTTGGCCAAAAAGGGCGTATGCGTTTTTTCCTGAATATATTCAGGAAAAAACGCATACACCCTTTTTGGCCAAGTGCATCATTGTGGACGTTCTGCCTCTTTTCCTATGCTTTCAATGCAATTCCAGTCTACCTCCTGAAATCGGTTTCCTGCAATTCTGTCCCGCTTTCAAGTCCTCTTGGCAGCCTTACTTCAGTCTATTTTTGGACGATAGCTGTCATTTATAACTCTGCAGGTTTGTGAATTACAGTGCCCCTGAGCTCCTTTCTTCAACTCGCTTTCTTGTGACCTGGCCGCAACACCACAGGATGGCTTCAGGCCCTAATCTTGTTCCGGCCCGGCATGCTGAGCCTTTGGTTAATTCCTCTTCCTGGTGGGAAATGAGAGTTAAATTTGCCCGTCCAGACACCTCCAGCTAGCCTCTCGTTGGTTCTCGCTATTCCTGTTCATCTTCCGCAGAAATTGCAAACTGGGCCAAACAGGAGGTTAAAGGCGCTGACTCTCCAAGTGGGGAGAGTGTTAGTAAAGCGTCTGGAATGTTGCACCCGAGTACCAGGGGAGGAAAACTGAGACCTATTTGAACACGTCTCCCGTTTACATGGTTGATCATACTTGGGTTCCACATGCATGTTTTAGCTGAAGGAAGAATACCTTAAACCTGGAGAGTTAAGACCCGTGGAATGGGTACCATGCAATATGACTTCAAAGGGTCTTCATTTGCTCACCGAACCTCTCCAATCCTATCACTGCTGCGTTTATGCCCCTGTACACATGCTTGATTCTCTTTCGGAGACATAGCAATCCATAGGTTTTAAGATACTTACTAGTCAGGTACATTCTTAGGCGTTTAATATGCGGTGTTGAGTCCATTTCGTTGAGCAAGGAGTAGCTCTTGTCTATTCCATATTTGACTTAAGGAACTTTATCTGTGCTCATTTCAATCTCTGGTTTTATGCAGCACCCCAACTCACCTTTACCCTTAAGCAAGCATAAGTTGGTTTTCTAAATTTGAGACCCTGTTCTGTTCTGTAATTCAGTTCCTGTGTAGCCAAGTTTACATTCCGTGTATTACTGATATCTTATGATGTTTCTTTTTCTGTGTGACTTAGTTCAGTTAGAATCATCATACCTGAATCCACTCATTGTGATGCTAAGGGCCTGATGACAGAGATTTCATTGCTGAGTGATATTGCTTTGTAAGTAAATACCACAACTTCTTTATCCATTTTTCACTTTCTGCGATGTTGAACTTGTACTGTAAACGAGGTTCTTGTAAACAGAGGCGTTCCAAACTTTGGGGTGGCTGTGTCTTTTTGATTTTAATTTCCCTAAGCTATAGGACCATAAGTGGAAGTGCCCTAGGTTCTGTTGCTTTGTTTTTTAGATGTTTCAGGAAACACCATACACTTCTCCCGAGTGGTTGTTGGCAATTTACATCCCGCCCATCAGCATAACAAGGCTCCCAGTTCTCCATGGCCTGTCCTGCCTTTCTGGATTTTACACTTTTTTCAGATGGCCCTTTTGACCAGGGGGAAGTGAGACTTCATTGTAGTGCAGATTTCCTTTGCAAGCTTGCTTGGTTGGCCAAAAAGTGCGTATGCGTTTTTTCCTGAATATATTCAGGAAAAAACGCATACGCCCTTTTTGGCCAAGTGCATCATTGTGGACGTTCTGCCTCTTTTCCTATGCTTTCAATGCAATTCCAGTCTACCTCCTGAAATCGGTTTCCTGCAATTCTGCCCCGCTTTCAAGTCCTCTTGGCAGCCTTACTTCAGTCTATTTTTGGACGATAGCTGTCATTTATAACTCTGCAGGTTTGTGAATTACAGTGCCCCTGAGCTCCTTTCTTCAACTCGCTTTCTTTTGAGCTGGCCGCAACACCGCAGGATGGCTTCAGGCCCTAATCTTGTTCCGGCCTGGCATGCTGAGCCTTTGGTTAATTCCTCTTCCTGGTGGGAAATGAGAGTTAAATTTGCCCGTCCAGACACCTCCAGCTAGCCTCTCATTGGTTCTCGCTATTCCTGTTCATCTTCCGCAGAAATTGCAAACTGGGCCAAACAGGAGGTTAAAGGCGCTGACTCTCCAAGTGGGGAGAGTGTTAGTAAAGCGTCTGGAATGTTGCACCCGAGTACCAGGGGAGGAAAACTGAGACATATTTGAACACGTCTCCTAATCACATGGTTGATAATATTCTAGGTTCCACATGCTTGTTTTAGCTGAAGGAAGAATACCTTAAACCTGGGTAGTTGAAACCCGTGGAATGGGTACCATGCAATATGACTTCAAAGGGTCTTCATTTGCTCACCGAACCTCTCCAATCCTATCACTGCTGCGTTTATGCCCCTGTACACATGCTTGATTCTCTTTCGGAGACATAGCAATCCATAGGTTTTAAGATACTTACTAGTCAGGTACATTCTTAGGCGTTTAATATGGGGTGTTGAGTCCATTTCGTTGAGCAAGGAGTAGCTCTTGTCTATTCCATATTTGGCTTAAGGAACTTTATCTGTGCTCATTTCAATCTCTGGTTTTATGCAGCACCCCAACTCACCTTTACCCTTAAGCAAGCATAAGTTGGTTTTCTAAATTTGAGACCCTGTTCTGTTCTGTAATTCAGTTCCTGTGTAGCCAAGTTTACATTCCGTGTATTACTGATATCTTATGATGTTTCTTTTTCTGTGTGACTTATTTCAGTTAGAATCATCATACCTGAATCCACTCATTGTGCTGCTAAGGGCCTGATGACACAGATTTCATTGCTGAGTGATATTGCTTTGTAAGTAAATACCACAACTTCTTTATCCATTTTTCACTTTCTGCGATGTTGAACTTGTACTGTAAACGAGGTTCTTGTAAACAGAGCCGTTCCAAACTTTGGGGTGGCTGTGTCTTTTTGATTTTAATTTCCCTAAGCTATAGGACCATAAGTGGAAGTGCCCTAGGTTCTGTTGCTTTGTTTTTTAGATGTTTCAGGAAACACCATACACTTCTCCCGAGTGGTTGTTGGCAATTTACATCCCGCCCATCAGCATAACAAGGCTCCCAGTTCTCCATGGCCTGTCCTGCCTTTCTGGATTTTACACTTTTTTCAGATGGCCCTTTTGACCGGGGGGAAGTGAGACTTCATTGTAGTGCAGATTTCCTTTGCAAGCTTGCTTGGTTGGCCAAAAAGGGCGTATGCGTTTTTTCCTGAATATATTCAGGAAAAAACGCATACGCCCTTTTTGGCCAAGTGCATCATTGTGGACGTTCTGCCTCTTTTCCTATGCTTTCAATGCAATTCCAGTCTACCTCCTGAAATCGGTTTCCTGCAATTCTGCCCCGCTTTCAAGTCCTCTTGGCAGCCTTACTTCAGTCTATTTTTGGACGATAGCTGTCATTTATAACTCTGCAGGTTTGTGAATTACAGTGCCCCTGAGCTCCTTTCTTCAACTCGGTTTCTTTTGAGCTGGCCGCAACACCGCAGGATGGCTTCAGGCCCTAATCTGGTTCCGGTACGGCACGCTGAGCCTTTGGTTATTTCCTCTTCCTGGTGGGAAATGAGAGTTAAATTTGCCCGTCCAGACACCTCAAGCTAGCCTCTCATTGGTTCTCGCTATTCCTGTTCATCTTCCGCAGAAATTGCAAACTGGGCCAAACAGGAGGTTAAAGGCACTGACTCTCCAAGTGGGGAGAGTGTTAGTAAAGCGTCTGGAATGTTGCACCCGAGTACCAGGGGAGGAAAACTGAGACATATTTGAACACGTCTCCTGATCACATGGTTGATCATACTCTGGGTTCCACATGCATGTTTTAGCTGAAGGAAGAATACCTAAAACCTAGGTAGTTGAAACCCGTGGAATGGGTACCATGCAATATGACTTCAAAGGGTCTTCATTTGCTCACCGAACCTCTCCAATCCTATCACTGCTGCATTTATGCCCCTGTACACATGCTTGATTCTTTTCCGGATACATAGCAATCCATAGGTTTTAAGATACTTACTAGTCAGGTACATTCTTAGGTGTTTAATATGCGGTGTTGAGTCCATTTCGTTGAGCAAGGAGTAGCTCTTGTCTATTCCATATTTGGCTTAAGGAACTTTATCTGTGCTCATTTCAATCTCTGGTTTTATGCAGCACCCCAACTCACCTTTCCCCTTAAGCAAGCATAAGTTGGTTTTCTAAATTTGAGAACCTGTTCTGTTTTGGAATTCAGTTCCTGTGTAGCCAAGTTTACATTCCGTGTATTAGTGATATCTTATGATGTTTCTTTTTCTGTGTGACTTATTTCAGTTAGAATCATCGTACCTGAATCTACTCATTATGCTGCTACGGGCCTGATGACATAGATTTCATTGCTGAGTGATACTGCATTGTACGTAAGTACCACAATTTCTTTATCCATTTTTCACTTTCTGCGATGTTGAACTTGTACTGTAAACGAGGTTCTTGTAAACAGAGCCGTTCCAAACTTTGGGGTGGCTGTGTCTTTTTGATTTTAATTTCCCTAAGCTATAGGACCATAAGTGGAAGTGCCCTAGGTTCTGTTGCTTTGTTTTTTAGATGTTTAAGGAAACACCATACACTTCTCCCGAGTGGTTGTTGGCAATTTACATCCCGCACATCAGCATAACAAGGCTCCCAGTTCTCCATGGCCTGTCCTGTCTTTCTGGATTTTACACTTTTTTCAGATGGCCCTTTTGACCGGGGGGAAGTGAGACTTCATTGTAGTGCACATTTCCTGTGCAAGCTTGCTTGGTTGGCCAAAAAGGGCGTATGCGTTTTTTCCTGAATATATTCAGGAAAAAACGCATACGCCCTTTTTGGCCAAGTGCATCATTGTGGACGTTCTGCCTCTTTTCCTATGCTTTCAATGCAATTCCAGTCTACCTCCTGAAATCGGTTTCCTGCAATTCTGCCCCGCTTTCAAGTCCTCTTGGCAGCCTTACCTCAGTCTATTTTTGGACGATAGCTGTCATTTATAAATTTGCAGGTTTGTGAATTACAGTGCCCCTGAGCTCCTTTCTTCAACTCGCTTTCTTGTAACCTGGCCGCAACACCGCAGGATGGCTTCAGGCCCTAATCTGGTTCCGGCACGGCACGCTGAGCCTTTGGTTATTTCCTCTTCCTGGTGGGAAATGAGAGTTAAATTTGCCCGTCCAGACACCTCCAGGTAGCCTCTCATTGGTTCTCGCTATTCCTGTTCATCTTCCGCAGAAATTGCAAACTGGGCTAAACAGGAGGTTAAAGGCGCTGACTCTCCAAGTGGGGAGAGTGTTAGTAAAGCGTCTGGAATGTTGCACCCGAGTACCAGGGGAGGAAAACTGAGACATATTTGAACACGTGTCCCGTTCACATGGTTGATCATACTTGGGTTCCACATGCATGTTTTAGCTGAAGGAAGAATACCTTAAACCTGGAGAGTTGAGACCCGTGTAATGGGTACCATGCAATATGACTTCAAAGGGTCTTCATTTGCTCACCGAACCTCTCCAATCCTATCACTGCTGCGTTTATGCCCCTGTACACATGCTTGATTCTCTTTCGGAGACATAGCAATCCATAGGTTTTAAGATACTTACTAGTCATGTACATTCTTAGGCGTTTAATATGCGGTGTTGAGTCCATTTCGTTGAGCAAGGAGTAGCTCTTGTCTATTCCATATTTGGCTTAAGGAACTTTATCTGTGCTCATTTCAATCTCTGGTTTTATGCAGCACCCCAACTCACCTTTACCCTTAAGCAAGCATAAGTTGGTTTTCTAAATTTGAGACCCTGTTCTGTTCTGTAATTCAGTTCCTGTGTAGCCAAGTTTACATTCCGTGTATTACTGATATCTTATGATGTTTCTTTTTCTGTGTGACTTATTTCAGTTAGAATCATCATACCTGAATCCACTCATTGTGCTGCTAAGGGCCTGATGACACAGATTTCATTGCTGAGTGATATTGCTTTGTAAGTAAATACCACAACTTCTTTATCCATTTTTCACTTTCTGCGATGTTGAACTTGTACTGTAAACGAGGTTCTTGTAAACAGAGCCGTTCCAAACTTTGGGGTGGCTGTGTCTTTTTGATTTTAATTTCCCTAAGCTATAGGACCATAAGTGGAAGTGCCCTAGGTTCTGTTGCTTTGTTTTTTAGATGTTTCAGGAAACACCATACACTTCTCCCGAGTGGTTGTTGGCAATTTACATCCCGCCCATCAGCATAACAAGGCTCCCAGTTCTCCATGGCCTGTCCTGCCTTTCTGGATTTTACACTTTTTTCAGATGGCCCTTTTGACCAGGGGGAAGTGAGACTTCATTGTAGTGCAGATTTCCTTTGCAAGCTTGCTTGGTTGGCCAAAAAGGGCGTATGCGTTTTTTCCTGAATATATTCAGGAAAAAACGCATACGCCCTTTTTGGCCAAGTGCATCATTGTGGACGTTCTGCCTCTTTTCCTATGCTTTCAATGCAATTCCAGTCTACCTCCTGAAATCGGTTTCCTGCAATTCTGCCCCGCTTTCAAGTCCTCTTGGCAGCCTTACTTCAGTCTATTTTTGGACGATAGCTGTCATTTATAACTCTGCAGGTTTGTGAATTACAGTGCCCCTGAGCTCCTTTCTTCAACTCGCTTTCTTTTGAGCTGGCCGCAACACCGCAGGATGGCTTCAGGCCCTAATCTGGTTCCGGTACGGCACGCTGAGCCTTTGGTTAATTCCTCTTCCTGTTGGGAAATGAGAGTTAAATTTGCCCGTCCAGACACCTCCAGCTAGCCTCTCATTGGTTCTCGCTATTCCTGTTCATCTTCCGCAGAAATTGCAAACTGTGCCAAACAGGAGGTTAAAGGCGCTGACTCTCCAAGTGGGGAGAGTGTTAGTAAAGCGTCTGGAATGTTGCACCCGAGTACCAGGGGAGGAAAACTGAGACATATTTGAACACGTCTCCCGATCACATGGTTGATCATACTCTGGGTTCCACATGCATGTTTTAGCTGAAGGAAGAATACCTAAAACCTGGGTAGTTGAAACCCGTGGAATGGGTACCATGCAATATGACTTCAAAGGGTCTTCATTTGCTCACCGAACCTCTCCAATCCTATCACTGCTGCGTTTATGCCCCTGTACACATGCTTGATTCTCTTTCGGAGACATAGCAATCCATAGGTTTTAAGATACTTACTAGTCAGGTACATTCTTAGGCGTTTAATATGCGGTGTTGAGTCCATTTCGTTGAGCAAGGAGTAGCTCTTGTCTATTCCATATTTGGCTTAAGGAACTTTATCTGTGCTCATTTGAATCTCTGGTTTTATGCAGCAACCCAACTCACCTTTCCCCTTAAGCAAGCATAAGTTGGTTTTCTAAATTTGAGAACCTGTTCTGTTTTGGAATTCAGTTCCTGTGTAGCCAAGTTTACATTCCGTGTATTAGTGATATCTTATGATGTTTCTTTTTCTGTGTGACTTATTTCAGTTAGAATCATCGTACCTGAATCTACTCATTATGCTGCTACGGGCCTGATGACGTAGATTTCATTGCTGAGTGATACTGCATTGTACGTAAGTACCACAAGTTCTTTATCCATTTTTCACTTTCTGCGATGTTGAACTTGTACTGTAAACGAGGTTCTTGTAAACAGAGCCGTTCCAAACTTTGGGGTGGCTGTGTCTTTTTGATTTTAATTTCCCTAAGCTATAGGACCATAAGTGGAAGTGCCCTAGGCTCTGTTGCTTTGTTTTTTAGATGTTTCAGGAAACACCATACACTTCTCCCGAGTGGCTGTTGGCAATTTACATCCCGCCCATCAGCATAACAAGGCTCCCAGTTCTCAATGGCCTGTTGCCTTTCTGGATTTTACACTTTTTTCAGATGGCCCTTTTGACCGGGGGAAGTGAAACTTCATTGTAGTGCAGATTTCCTTTGCAAGCTTGCTTGGTTGGCCAAAAAGGGCGTATGCGTTTTTTCCTGAATATATTCAGGAAAAAACGCATACGCCCTTTTTGGCCAAGTGCATCATTGTGGACGTTCTGCCTCTTTTCCTATGCTTTCAATGCAATTCCAGTCTACCTCCTGAAATCGGTTTCCTGCAATTCTGCCCCGCTTTCAAGTCCTCTTGGCAGCCTTACTTCAGTCTATTTTTGGACAATAGCTGTCATTTATAACTCTGCAGGTTTGTGAATTACAGTGCCCCTGAGCTCCTTCCTTCAACTTGCTTTCTTGTGACCTGGCCGCAACACCGCAGGATGGCTTCAGGCCCTAATTTGGTTCCGGCCCGGCATGCTGAGCCTTTGGTTAATTCCTCTTCCTGGTGGGAAATGAGAGTTAAATTTGCCCGTCCAGACACCTCCAGCTAGTCTCTCATTGGTTCTCGCTATTCCTGTTCATCTTCCGCAGAAATTGCAAACTGGGCCAAACAGGAGGTTAAAGGCGCTGACTCTCCAAGTGGGGAGAGTGTTAGTAAAGCGTCTGGAATGTTGCACCCGAGTACCAGGGGAGGAAAACTGAGACATATTTGAACACGTCTCCCGTTTACATGGTTGATCATACTTGGGTTCCACATGCATGTTTTAGCTGAAGGAAGAATACCTTAAACCTGGAGAGTTAAGACCCGTGTAATGGGTACCATGCAATATGACTTCAAAGGGTCTTCATTTGCTCACCGAACCTCTCCAATCCTATCACTGCTGCGTTTATGCCCCTGTACACATGCTTGATTCTCTTTCGGAGACATAGCAATCCATAGGTTTTAAGATACTTACTAGTCAGGAACATTCTTAGGCGTTTAATATGCGGTGTTGAGTCCATTTCGTTGAGCAAGGAGTAGCTCTTGTCTATTCCATATTTGACTTAAGGAACTTTATCTGTGCTCATTTCAATCTCTGGTTTTATGCAGCACCCCAACTCACCTTTACCCTTAAGCAAGCATAAGTTGGTTTTCTAAATTTGAGACCCTGTTCTGTTCTGTAATTCAGTTCCTGTGTAGCCAAGTTTACATTCCGTGTATTACTGATATCTTATGATGTTTCTTTTTCTGTGTGACTTATTTCAGTTAGAATCATCATACCTGAATCCACTCATTGTGATGCTAAGGGCCTGATGACAGAGATTTCATTGCTGAGTGATATTGCTTTGTAAGTATATACCACAACTTCTTTATCCATTTTTCACTTTCTGCGATGTTGAACTTGTACTGTAAACGTGGTTCTTGTAAACAGAGGCGTCCCAAACTTTGGGGTGGCTGTGTCTTTTTGATTTTAATTTCCCTAAGCTATAGGACCATAAGTGGCAGTGCCCTAGGCTCTGTTGCTTTGTTTTTTAGATGTTTCAGGAAACACCATACAATTCTCCCGAGTGGTTGTTGGCAATTTACATCCCACCCATCAGCATAACAAGGCTCCCAGTTCTCCATGGCCTGTCCTGCCTTTCTGGATTTTACACTTTTTTCAGATGGCCCTTTTGACCGGGGGGAAGTGAGACTTCATTGTAGTGCAGATTTCCTTTGCAAGCTTGCTTGGTTGGCCAAAAAGGGCGTATGCGTTTTTTCCTGAATATATTCAGGAAAAAACGCATACACCCTTTTTGGCCAAGTGCATCATTGTGGACGTTCTGCCTCTTTTCCTATGCTTTCAATGCAATTCCAGTCTACCTCCTGAAATCGGTTTCCTGCAATTCTGTTCCGCTTTCAAGTCCTCTTGGCAGCCTTACTTCAGTCTATTTTTGGACGATAGCTGTCATTTATAACTCTGCAGGTTTGTGAATTACAGTGCCCCTGAGCTCCTTTCTTCAACTCGCTTTCTTGTGACCTGGCCGCAACACCACAGGATGGCTTCAGGCCCTAATCTGGTTCCGGTACGGCACGCTGAGCCTTTGGTTAATTCCTCTTCCTGGTGGGAAATGAGAGTTAAATTTGCCCGTCCAGACACCTCCAGCTAGCCTCTCGTTGGTTCTCGCTATTCCTGTTCATCTTCCGCAGAAATTGCAAACTGGGCCAAACAGGAGGTTAAAGGCGCTGACTCTCCAAGTGGGGAGAGTGTTAGTAAAGCGTCTGGAATGTTGCACCCGAGTACCAGGGGAGGAAAACTGAGACATATTTGAACACGTCTCCCGTTTACATGGTTGATCATACTTGGGTTCCACATGCATGTTTTAGCTGAAGGAAGAATACCTTAAACCTGGAGAGTTAAGACCCGTGGAATGGGTACCATGCAATATGACTTCAAAGGGTCTTCATTTGCTCACCGAACCTCTCCAATCCTATCACTGCTGCGTTTATGCCCCTGTACACATGCTTGATTCTCTTTCGGAGACATAGCAATCCATAGGTTTTAAGATACTTACTAGTCAGGTACATTCTTAGGCGTTTAATATGCGGTGTTGAGTCCATTTCGTTGAGCAAGGAGTAGCTCTTGTCTATTCCATATTTGACTTAAGGAACTTTATCTGTGCTCATTTCAATCTCTGGTTTTATGCAGCACCCCAACTCACCTTTCCCCTTAAGCAAGCATAAGTTGGTTTTATAAATTTGAGACCCTGTTCTGTTCTGTAATTCAGTTCCTGTGTAGCCAAGTTTACATTCCGTGTATTACTGATATCTTATGATGTTTCTTTTTCTGTGTGACTTAGTTCAGTTAGAATCATCATACCTGAATCCACTCATTGTGATGCTAAGGGCCTGATGACAGAGATTTCATTGCTGAGTGATATTGCTTTGTAAGTAAATACCACAACTTCTTTATCCATTTTTCACTTTCTGCGATGTTGAACTTGTACTGTAAACGAGGTTCTTGTAAACAGAGGCGTTCCAAACTTTGGGGTGGCTGTGTCTTTTTGATTTTAATTTCCCTAAGCTATAGGACCATAAGTGGAAGTGCCCTAGGTTCTGTTGCTTTGTTTTTTAGATGTTTCAGGAAACACCATACACTTCTCCCGAGTGGTTGTTGGCAATTTACATCCCGCCCATCAGCATAACAAGGCTCCCAGTTCTCCATGGCCTGTCCTGCCTTTCTGGATTTTACACTTTTTTCAGATGGCCCTTTTGACCAGGGGGAAGTGAGACTTCATTGTAGTGCAGATTTCCTTTGCAAGCTTGCTTGGTTGGCCAAAAAGTGCGTATGCGTTTTTTCCTGAATATATTCAGGAAAAAACGCATACGCCCTTTTTGGCCAAGTGCATCATTGTGGACGTTCTGCCTCTTTTCCTATGCTTTCAATGCAATTCCAGTCTACCTCCTGAAATCGGTTTCCTGCAATTCTGCCCCGCTTTCAAGTCCTCTTGGCAGCCTTACTTCAGTCTATTTTTGGACGATAGCTGTCATTTATAACTCTGCAGGTTTGTGAATTACAGTGCCCCTGAGCTCCTTTCTTCAACTCGCTTTCTTTTGAGCTGGCCGCAACACCGCAGGATGGCTTCAGGCCCTAATCTTGTTCCGGCCTGGCATGCTGAGCCTTTGGTTAATTCCTCTTCCTGGTGGGAAATGAGAGTTAAATTTGCCCGTCCAGACACCTCCAGCTAGCCTCTCATTGGTTCTCGCTATTCCTGTTCATCTTCCGCAGAAATTGCAAACTGGGCCAAACAGGAGGTTAAAGGCGCTGACTCTCCAAGTGGGGAGAGTGTTAGTAAAGCGTCTGGAATGTTGCACCCGAGTACCAGGGGAGGAAAACTGAGACATATTTGAACACGTCTCCTAATCACATGGTTGATAATATTCTAGGTTCCACATGCTTGTTTTAGCTGAAGGAAGAATACCTTAAACCTGGGTAGTTGAAACCCGTGGAATGGGTACCATGCAATATGACTTCAAAGGGTCTTCATTTGCTCACCGAACCTCTCCAATCCTATCACTGCTGCGTTTATGCCCCTGTACACATGCTTGATTCTCTTTCGGAGACATAGCAATCCATAGGTTTTAAGATACTTACTAGTCAGGTACATTCTTAGGCGTTTAATATGGGGTGTTGAGTCCATTTCGTTGAGCAAGGAGTAGCTCTTGTCTATTCCATATTTGGCTTAAGGAACTTTATCTGTGCTCATTTCAATCTCTGGTTTTATGCAGCACCCCAACTCACCTTTACCCTTAAGCAAGCATAAGTTGGTTTTCTAAATTTGAGACCCTGTTCTGTTCTGTAATTCAGTTCCTGTGTAGCCAAGTTTACATTCCGTGTATTACTGATATCTTATGATGTTTCTTTTTCTGTGTGACTTATTTCAGTTAGAATCATCATACCTGAATCCACTCATTGTGCTGCTAAGGGCCTGATGACACAGATTTCATTGCTGAGTGATATTGCTTTGTAAGTAAATACCACAACTTCTTTATCCATTTTTCACTTTCTGCGATGTTGAACTTGTACTGTAAACGAGGTTCTTGTAAACAGAGCCGTTCCAAACTTTGGGGTGGCTGTGTCTTTTTGATTTTAATTTCCCTAAGCTATAGGACCATAAGTGGAAGTGCCCTAGGTTTTGTTGCTTTGTTTTTTAGATGTTTCAGGAAACACCATACACTTCTCCCGAGTGGTTGTTGGCAATTTACATCCCGCCCATCAGCATAACAAGGCTCCCAGTTCTCCATGGCCTGTCCTGCCTTTCTGGATTTTACACTTTTTTCAGATGGCCCTTTTGACCGGGGGGAAGTGAGACTTCATTGTAGTGCAGATTTCCTTTGCAAGCTTGCTTGGTTGGCCAAAAAGGGCGTATGCGTTTTTTCCTGAATATATTCAGGAAAAAACGCATACGCCCTTTTTGGCCAAGTGCATCATTGTGGACGTTCTGCCTCTTTTCCTATGCTTTCAATGCAATTCCAGTCTACCTCCTGAAATCGGTTTCCTGCAATTCTGCCCCGCTTTCAAGTCCTCTTGGCAGCCTTACTTCAGTCTATTTTTGGACGATAGCTGTCATTTATAACTCTGCAGGTTTGTGAATTACAGTGCCCCTGAGCTCCTTTCTTCAACTCGGTTTCTTTTGAGCTGGCCGCAACACCGCAGGATGGCTTCAGGCCCTAATCTGGTTCCGGTACGGCACGCTGAGCCTTTGGTTATTTCCTCTTCCTGGTGGGAAATGAGAGTTAAATTTGCCCGTCCAGACACCTCAAGCTAGCCTCTCATTGGTTCTCGCTATTCCTGTTCATCTTCCGCAGAAATTGCAAACTGGGCCAAACAGGAGGTTAAAGGCACTGACTCTCCAAGTGGGGAGAGTGTTAGTAAAGCGTCTGGAATGTTGCACCCGAGTACCAGGGGAGGAAAACTGAGACATATTTGAACACGTCTCCTGATCACATGGTTGATCATACTCTGGGTTCCACATGCATGTTTTAGCTGAAGGAAGAATACCTAAAACCTAGGTAGTTGAAACCCGTGGAATGGGTACCATGCAATATGACTTCAAAGGGTCTTCATTTGCTCACCGAACCTCTCCAATCCTATCACTGCTGCATTTATGCCCCTGTACACATGCTTGATTCTTTTCCGGATACATAGCAATCCATAGGTTTTAAGATACTTACTAGTCAGGTACATTCTTAGGTGTTTAATATGCGGTGTTGAGTCCATTTCGTTGAGCAAGGAGTAGCTCTTGTCTATTCCATATTTGGCTTAAGGAACTTTATCTGTGCTCATTTCAATCTCTGGTTTTATGCAGCAACCCAACTCACCTTTCCCCTTAAGCAAGCATAAGTTGGTTTTCTAAATTTGAGAACCTGTTCTGTTTTGGAATTCAGTTCCTGTGTAGCCAAGTTTACATTCCGTGTATTAGTGATATCTTATGATGTTTCTTTTTCTGTGTGACTTATTTCAGTTAGAATCGTCGTACCTGAATCTACTCATTATGCTGCTACGGGCCTGATGACATAGATTTCATTGCTGAGTGATACTGCATTGTACGTAAGTACCACAATTTCTTTATCCATTTTTCACTTTCTGCGATGTTGAACTTGTACTGTAAATGAGGTTCTTGTAAACAGAGCCGTTCCAAACTTTGGGGTGGCTGTGTCTTTTTGATTTTAATTTCCCTAAGCTATAGGACCATAAGTGGAAGTGCTCTAGGCTCTGTTGCTTTGTTTTTTAGATGTTTCAGGAAACACCATACACTTCTCCCAAGTGTCTGTTGGCAATTTACATCCCGCCCATCAGCATAACAAGACTCCCAGTTCTCAATGGCCTGTTGCCTTTCTGGATTTTACACTTTTTTCAGATGGCCCTTTTGACCGGGGGGAAGTGAGACTTCATTGTAGTGCAGATTTCCTTTGCAAGCTTGCTTGGTTGGCCAAAAAGGGCGTATGCGTTTTTTCCTGAATATGTTCAGGAAAAAACGCATACGCCCTTTTTGGCCAAGTGCATCATTGTGGACGTTCTGCCTCTTTTCCTATGCTTTCAATGCAATTCCAGTCTACCTCCTGAAATCGGTTTCCTGCAATTCTGCCCCGCTTTCAAGTCCTCTTGGCAGCCTTACTTCAGTCTATTTTTGGACGATAGCTGTCATTTATAACTCTGCAGGTTTGTGAATTACAGTGCCCCTGAGCTCCTTTCTTCAACTCGCTTTCTTGTGACCTGGCCGCAACACCGCAGGATGGCTTCAGGCCCTAATCTGGTTCCGGCCCGGCATGCTGAGTCTTTGGTTAATTCCTCTTCCTGGTGGGAAATGAGAGTTAAATTTGCCCGTTCAGACACCTCCAGCTAGTCTCTCATTGGTTCTCACTATTCCTGTTCATCTTCCGCAGAAATTGCAAACTGGGCCAAACAGGAGGTTAAAGGGACTGACTCTCCAAGTCGGGAGAGTGTTAGTAAAGCGTCTGGAATGTTGCACCCGAGTACCAGGGGAGGAAAACTGAGACATATTTGAACACGTCTCCCGTTCACATGGTTGATCATACTCTGGGTTCCACATGCATGTTTTAGCTGAAGGAAGAATACCTTAAACCTGGAGAGTTGAGACCCGTGGAATGGGTACCATGCAATATGACTTCAAAGGGTCTTCATTTGCTCACCGAACCTCTCCAATCCTATCACTGCTGCGTTTATGCCCCTGTACACACGCTTGATTCTCTTTTGGAGACATAGCAATCCATAGGTTTTAAGATACTTACTAGTCAGGTACATTCTTAGGCGTTTAATATGGGGTGTTGAGTCCATTTCGTTGAGCAAGGAGTAGCTCTTGTCTATTCCATATTTGGCTTAAGGAACTTTATCTGTGCTCATTTCAATCTCTGGTTTTATGCAGCACCCCAACTCACCTTTACCCTTAAGCAAGCATAAGTTGGTTTTCTAAATTTGAGACCCTGTTCTGTTTTGGTATGCAGTTCCTGTGTAGCCAAGTTTACATTCCGTGTATTAGTGATATCTTATGATGTTTCTTTTTCTCTGTGACTTATTTCAGTTAGAATCATCGTACCTGAATCCACTCATTATGCTGCTACGGGCCTGATGACATAGATTTCATTGCTGAGTGATACTGCATTGTACGTAAGTACCACAAATTCTTTATCCATTTTTCACTTTCTTTGATATTGTACTTGTACAGTAAACGAGGTTCTTGTAAACGGAGGCGTCCCAAACTTTGGGGTGGCTGTGTCTTTTTGATTTTAATTTCCCTAAGCTATAGGACCATAAGTGGCAGTGCCCTAGGCTCTGTTGCTTTGTTTTTTAGATGTTTCAGGAAACACCATACACTTCTCCCGAGTGGTTGTTGGCAATTTACATCTCGCCCATCAGCATAACAAGGCTCCCAGTTCTCCATGGCCTGTCCTGCCTTTCTGGATTTTACACTTTTTTCAGATGGCCCTTTTGACCGGGGGGAAGTGAGACTTCATTGTAGTGCAGATTTCCTTTGCAAGCTTGCTTGGTTGGCCAAAAAGGGCGTATGCGTTTTTTCCTGAATATATTCAGGAAAAAATGCATACGCCCTTTTTGGCCAAGTGCATCATTGTGGACGTTCTGCCTCTTTTCCTATGCTTTCAATGCAATTCCAGTCTACCTCCTGAAATCGGTTTCCTGCAATTCTGCCCCGCTTTCAAGTCCTCTTGGCAGCCTTACTTCAGTCTATTTTTGGACGATAGCTGTCATTTATAACTCTGCAGGTTTGTGAATTACAGTGCCCCTGAGCTCCTTTCTTCAACTCGCTTTCTTTTGAGCTGGCCGCAACACCACAGGATGGCTTCAGGCCCTAATCTGGTTCTGGCATGGCACGCTGAGCCTTCGGTTATTTCTTCTTCCTGGTGGGAAATGAGAGTTAAATTTGCCCGTCCAGACACCTCCAGCTAGCCTCTCATTGGTTCTCGCTATTCCTGTTCATCTTCCGCAGAAATTGCAAACTGGGCCAAACAGGAGGTTAAAGGCGCTGACTCTCCAAGTGGGGAGAGTGTTAGTAAAGCGTCTGGAATGTTGCACCCGAGTTCCAGGGGAGGAAAACTGAGACATATTTGAACACGTCTCCCGTTCACATGGTTGATCATACTTGGGTTCCACATGCATGTTTTAGCTGAAGGAAGAATACCTTAAACCTGGAGAGTTCAGACCCGTGTAATGGCTACCATGCAATATGACTTCAAAGGGTCTTCATTTGCTCACCGAACCTCTCCAATTCTATCACTGCTGCGTTTATGCCCCTGTACACATGCTTGATTCTCTTTCGGAGACATAGCAATCCATAGGTTTTACGATACTTACTAGACAGGTACATTCTTAGGCGTTTAATATGCGGTGTTGAGTCCATTTCGTTGAGCAAGGAGTAGCTCTTGTCTATTCCATATTTGACTTAAGGAACTTTATCTGTGCTCATTTCAATCTCTGGTTTTATGCAGCACCCCAACTCACCTTTACCCTTAAGCAAGCATAAGTTGGTTTTCTAAATTTGAGACCCTGTTCTGTTCTGTAATTCAGTTCCTGTGTAGCCAAGTTTACATTCCGTGTATTACTGATATCTTATGATGTTTCTTTTTCTGTGTGACTTATTTTAGTTAGAATCATCATACCTGAATCCACTCATTGTGATGCTAAGGGCCTGATGACATAGATTTCATTGCTGAGTGATATTGCTTTGTAAGTAAATACCACAACTTCTTTATCCATTTTTCACTTTCTGCGATGTTGAACTTGTACTGTAAACGAGGTTCTTGTAAACAGAGGCGTCCCAAACTTTGGGGTGGCTGTGTCTTTTTGATTTTAATTTCCCTAAGCTATAGGACCATAAGTGGCAGTGCCCTAGGCTCTGTTGCTTTGTTTTTTGGATGTTTCAGGAAACACCATACACTTCTCCCGAGTGTCTGTTGGCAATTTACATCCCGCCCATCAGCATAACAAGGCTCCCAGTTCTCCATGGCCTGTCCTGCCTTTCTGGATTTTACACTTTTTTCAGATGGCCCTTTTGACCGGGGGGAAGTGAGACTTCATTGTAGTGCAGATTTCCTTTGCAAGCTTGCTTGGTTGGCCAAAAAGGGCGTATGCGTTTTTTCCTGAATATATTCAGGAAAAAACGCATACGCCCTTTTTGGCCAAGTGCATCATTGTGGACGTTCTGCCTCTTTTCCTATGCTTTCAATGCAATTCCAGTCTACCTCCTGAAATCGGTTTCCTGCAATTCTGCCCCGCTTTCAAGTCCTCTTGGCAGCCTTACTTCAGTCTATTTTTGGACGATAGCTGTCATTTATAACTCTGCAGGTTTGTGAATTACAGTGCCCCTGAGCTCCTTTCTTCAACTCGCTTTCTTTTGAGCTGGCCGCAACACCGCAGGATTGCTTCAGGCCCTAATCTGGTTCCGGCACGGCACGCTGAGCCTTTCGTTATTTCCTCTTCCTGGTGGGAAATGAGAGTTAAATTTGCCCGTCCAGACACCTCCAGCTAGTCTCTCATTGGTTCTCGCTATTCCTGTTCATCTTCCGCAGAAATTGCAAACTGGGCCAAACAGGAGGTTAAAGGCGCTGACTCTCCAAGTGGGGAGAGTGTTAGTAAAGCGTCTGGAATGTTGCACCCGAGTACCAGGGGAGGAAAACTGAGACATATTTGAACACGTCTCCCATTCACATGGTTGATCATACTTGGGTTCCACATGCATGTTTTAGCTGAAGGAAGAATACCTTAAACCTGGAGAGTTGAGACCCGTGTAATGGCTACCATGCAATATGACTTCAAAGGGTCTTCATTTGCTCACCGAACCTCTCCAATCCTATCACTGCTGCGTTTATGCCCCTGTACACATGCTTGATTCTCTTTCGGAGACATAGCAATCCATAGGTTTTACGATACTTACTAGTCAGGTACATTCTTAGGCGTTTAATATGCGGTGTTGAGTCCATTTCGTTGAGCAAGGAGTAGCTCTTGTCTATTCCATATTTGACTTAAGGAACTTTATCTGTGCTCATTTCAATCTCTGGTTTTATGCAGCACCCCAACTCACCTTTACCCTTAAGCAAGCATAAGTTGGTTTTCTAAATTTGAGACCCTGTTCTGTTCTGTAATTCAGTTCCTGTGTAGCCAAGTTTACATTCCGTGTATTACTGATATCTTATGATGTTTCTTTTTCTGTGTGACTTATTTTAGTTAGAATCATCATACCTGAATCCACTCATTGTGATGCTAAGGGCCTGATGACATAGATTTCATTGCTGAGTGATATTGCTTTGTAAGTAAATACCACAACTTCTTTATCCATTTTTCACTTTCTGCGATGTTGAACTTGTACTGTAAACGAGGTTCTTGTAAACAGAGGCGTCCCAAACTTTGGGGTGGCTGTGTCTTTTTGATTTTAATTTCCCTAAGCTATAGGACCATAAGTGGCAGTGCCCTAGGCTCTGTTGCTTTGTTTTTTGGATGTTTCAGGAAACACCATACACTTCTCCCGAGTGTCTGTTGGCAATTTACATCCCGCCCATCAGCATAACAAGGCTCCCAGTTCTCCATGGCCTGTCCTGCCTTTCTGGATTTTACACTTTTTTCAGATGGCCCTTTTGACCGGGGGGAAGTGAGACTTCATTGTAGTGCAGATTTCCTTTGCAAGCTTGCTTGGTTGGCCAAAAAGGGCGTATGCGTTTTTTCCTGAATATATTCAGGAAAAAACGCATACGCCCTTTTTGGCCAAGTGCATCATTGTGGACGTTCTGCCTCTTTTCCTATGCTTTCAATGCAATTCCAGTCTACCTCCTGAAATCGGTTTCCTGCAATTCTGCCCCGCTTTCAAGTCCTCTTGGCAGCCTTACTTCAGTCTATTTTTGGACGATAGCTGTCATTTATAACTCTGCAGGTTTGTGAATTACAGTGCCCCTGAGCTCCTTTCTTCAACTCGCTTTCTTTTGAGCTGGCCGCAACACCGCAGGATGGCTTCAGGCCCTAATCTGGTTCCGGCACGGCACGCTGAGCCTTTCGTTATTTCCTCTTCCTGGTGGGAAATGAGAGTTAAATTTGCCCGTCCAGACACCTCCAGCTAGTCTCTCATTGGTTCTCGCTATTCCTGTTCATCTTCCGCAGAAATTGCAAACTGGGCCAAACAGGAGGTTAAAGGCGCTGACTCTCCAAGTGGGGAGAGTGTTAGTAAAGCGTCTGGAATGTTGCACCCGAGTACCAGGGGAGGAAAACTGAGACATATTTGAACACGTCTCCCGTTCACATGGTTGATCATACTTGGGTTCCACATGCATGTTTTAGCTGAAGGAAGAATACCTTAAACCTGGAGAGTTGAGACCCGTGTAATGGCTACCATGCAATATGACTTCAAAGGGTCTTCATTTGCTCACCGAACCTCTCCAATCCTATCACTGCTGCGTTTATGCCCCTGTACACATGCTTGATTCTCTTTCGGAGACATAGCAATCCATAGGTTTTACGATACTTACTAGTCAGGTACATTCTTAGGCGTTTAATATGCGGTGTTGAGTCCATTTCGTTGAGCAAGGAGTAGCTCTTGTCTATTCCATATTTGACTTAAGGAACTTTATCTGTGCTCATTTCAATCTCTGGTTTTATGCAGCACCCCAACTCACCTTTACCCTTAAGCAAGCATAAGTTGGTTTTCTAAATTTGAGACCCTGTTCTGTTCTGTAATTCAGTTCCTGTGTAGCCAAGTTTACATTCCGTGTATTACTGATATCTTATGATGTTTCTTTTTCTGTGTGACTTATTTCAGTTAGAATCATCATACCTGAATCCACTCATTGTGATGCTAAGGGCCTGATGACATAGATTTCATTGCTGAGTGATATTGCTTTGTAAGTAAATACCACAACTTCTTTATCCATTTTTCACTTTCTGCGATGTTGAACTTGTACTGTAAACGAGGTTCTTGTAAACAGAGGCGTCCCAAACTTTGGGGTGGCTGTGTCTTTTTGATTTTAATTTCCCTAAGCTATAGGACCATAAGTGGCAGTGCCCTAGGCTCTGTTGCTTTGTTTTTTAGATGTTTCAGGAAACACCATACACTTCTCCCGAGTGTCTGTTGGCAATTTACATCCCGCCCATCAGCATAACAAGGCTCCCAGTTCTCCATGGCCTGTCCTGCCTTTCTGGATTTTACACTTTTTTCAGATGGCCCTTTTGACCAGGGGGAAGTGAGACTTCATTGTAGTGCAGATTTCCTTTGCAAGCTTGCTTGGTTGGCCAAAAAGGGCTTATGCGTTTTTTCCTGAATATATTCAGGAAAAAACGCATAAGCCCTTTTTGGCCAAGTGCATCATTGTGGACGTTCTGCCTCTTTTCCTATGCTTTCAATGCAATTCCAGTCTACCTCCTGAAATCGGTTTCCTGCAATTCTGCCCCGCTTTCAAGTCCTCTTGGCAGCCTTACTTCAGTCTATTTTTGGACGATAGCTGTCATTTATAACTCTGCAGGTTTGTGAATTACAGTGCCCCTGAGCTCCTTTCTTCAACTCGCTTTCTTTTGAGCTGGCCGCAACACCGCAGGATGGCTTCAGGCCCAAATCTGGTTCCGGTACGGCACGCTGAGCCTTTGGTTATTTCCTCTTCCTGGTGGGAAATGAGAGTTAAATTTGCCCGTCCAGACACCTCCAGCTAGCCTCTCATTGGTTCTCGTTATTCCTGTTCATCTTCCGCAGAAATTGCAAACTGGGCCAAACAGGAGGTTAAAGGCGCTGACTCTCCAAGTGGGGAGAGTGTTAGTAAAGCGTCTGGAATGTTGCACCCGAGTACCAGGGGAGGAAAACTGAGACATATTTGAACACGTCTCCCGTTCACATGGTTGATCATACTTGGGTTCCACATGCATGTTTTAGCTGAAGGAAGAATACCTTAAACCTGGAGAGTTGAGACCCGTGTAATGGGTACCATGCAATATGACTTCAAAGGGTCTTCATTTGCTCACCGAACCTCTCCAATCCTATCACTGCTGCGTTTATGCCCCTGTACACATGCTTGATTCTCTTTTGGAGACATAGCAATCCATAGGTTTTACGATACTTACTAGTCAGGTACATTCTTAGGCGTTTAATATGCGGTGTTGAGTCCATTTCGTTGAGCAAGGAGTAGCTCTTGTCTATTCCATATTTGACTTAAGGAACTTTATCTGTGCTCATTTCAATCTCTGGTTTTATGCAGCACCCCAACTCACCTTTACCCTTAAGCAAGCATAAGTTGGTTTTCTAAATTTGAGACCCTGTTCTGTTCTGTAATTCAGTTCCTGTGTAGCCAAGTTTACATTCCGTGTATTACTGATATCTTATGATGTTTCTTTTTCTGTGTGACTTATTTCAGTTAGAATCATCATACCTGAATCCACTCATTGTGATGCTAAGGGCCTGATGACATAGATTTCATTGCTGAGTGATATTGCTTTGTAAGTAAATACCACAACTTCTTTATCCATTTTTCACTTTCTGCGATGTTGAACTTGTACTGTAAACGAGGTTCTTGTAAACAGAGGCGTCCCAAACTTTGGGGTGGCTGTGTCTTTTTGATTTTAATTTCCCTAAGCTATAGGACCATAAGTGGCAGTGCCCTAGGCTCTGTTGCTTTGTTTTTTAGATGTTTCAGGAAACACCATACACTTCTCCCGAGTGTCTGTTGGCAATTTACATCCCGCCCATCAGCATAACAAGGCTCCCAGTTCTCCATGGCCTGTCCTGCCTTTCTGGATTTTACACTTTTTTCAGATGGCCCTTTTGACCGGGGGGAAGTGAGACTTCATTGTAGTGCAGATTTCCTTTGCAAGCTTGCTTGGTTGGCCAAAAAGGGCGTATGCGTTTTTTCCTGAATATATTCAGGAAAAAACGCATACGCCCTTTTTGGCCAAGTGCATCATTGTGGACGTTCTGCCTCTTTTCCTATGCTTTCAATGCAATTCCAGTCTACCTCCTGAAATCGGTTTCCTGCAATTCTGCCCCGCTTTCAAGTCCACTTGGCAGCCTTACTTCAGTCTATTTTTGGACGATAGCTGTCATTTATAACTCTGCAGGTTTGTGAATTACAGTGCCCCTGAGCTCCTTTCTTCAACTCGCTTTCTTTTGAGCTGGCCGCAACACCGCAGGATGACTTCAGGTCCTAATCTGGCTCCGGTACGGCACGCTGAGCCTTTGGTTATTTCCTCTTCCTGGTGGGAAATGAGAGTTAAATTTGCCCGTCCAGACACCTCCAGCTAGCCTCTCATTGGTTCTCGCTATTCCTGTTCATCTTCCGCAGAAATTGCAAACTGGGCCAAACAGGAGGTTAAAGGCGCTGACTCTCCAAGTGGGGAGAGTGTTAGTAAAGCGTCTGGAATGTTGCACCCGAGTACCAGGGGAGGAAAACTGAGACATATTTGAACACGTCTCCCGTTCACATGGTTGATCATACTTGGGTTCCACATGCATGTTTTAGCTGAAGGAAGAATACCTTAAACCTGGAGAGTTGAGACCCGTGTAATGGGTACCATGCAATATGACTTCAAAGGGTCTTCATTTGCTCACCGAACCTCTCCAATCCTATCACTGCTGCGTTTATGCCCCTGTACACACGCTTGATTCTCTTTCGGAGACATAGCAATCCATAGGTTTTACGATACTTACTAGTCAGGTACATTCTTAGGCGTTTAATATGCGGTGTTGAGTCCATTTCGTTGAGCAAGGAGTAGCTCTTGTCTATTCCATATTTGACTTAAGGAACTTTATCTGTGCTCATTTCAATCTCTGGTTTTATGCAGCACCCCAACTCACCTTTCCCCTTAAGCAAGCATAAGTTGGTTTTCTAAATTTGAGACCCTCTTCTGTTCTGTAATTCAGTTCCTGTGTAGCCAAGTTTACATTCCGTGTATTACTGATATCTTATGATGTTTCTTTTTCTGTGTGACTTATTTCAGTTAGAATCATCATACCTGAATCCACTCATTGTGATGCTAAGGGCCTGATGACATAGATTTCATTGCTGAGTGATATTGCTTTGTAAGTGAATACCACAACTTCTTTATCCATTTTTCACTTTCTGCGATGTTGAACTTGTACTGTAAACGAGGTTCTTCTAAACAGAGGCGTCCCAAACTTTGGGGTGGCTGTGTCTTTTTGATTTTAATTTCCCTAAGCTATAGGACCATAAGTGGCAGTGCCCTAGGCTCTGTTGCTTTGTTTTTTAGATGTTTCAGGAAACACCATACACTTCTCCCCAGTGTCTGTTGGCAATTTACATCCCGCCCATCAGCATAACAAGGCTCCCAGTTCTCCATGGCCTGTCCTGCCTTTCTGGATTTTATACTTTTTTCAGATGGCCCTTTTGACCGGGGGGAAGTGAGACTTCATTGTAGTGCAGATTTCCTTTGCAAGCTTGCTTGGTTGGCCAAAAAGGGCGTATGCGTTTTTTCCTGAATATATTCAGGAAAAAACGCATACGCCCTTTTTGGCCAAGTGCATCATTGTGGACGTTCTGCCTCTTTTCCTATGCTTTCAGTGCAATTCCAGTCTACCTCCTGAAATCGGTTTCCTGCAATTCTGCCCCGCTTTCAAGTCCTCTTGGCAGCCTTACTTCAGTCTATTTTTGGACGATAGCTGTCATTTATAACTCTGCAGGTTTGTGAATTACAGTGCCCCTGAGCTCCTTTCTTCAACTCGCTTTCTTGTGAGCTGGCCGCAACACCGCAGGATGGCTTCAGGCCCTAATCTGGTTCCGGCACGGCACGCAGAGCCTTTGCTTAATTCCTCTTCCTGGTGGGAAATGAGAGTTAAATTTGCCCATCCAGACACCTCCAGCTAGTCTCTCATTGGTTCTCGCTATTCCTGTTCATCTTCCGCAGAAATTGCAAACTGGGCCAAACAGGAGGTTAAAGGCGCTGACTCTCCAAGTGGGGAGAGTGTTAGTAAAGCGTCTGGAATGTTGCACCCGAGTACCAGGGGAGGAAAACTGAGACATATTTGAACACGTCTCCCGTTCACACGGTTGATCTTACTCGGGGTTCCACATGCATGTTTTAGCTGAAGGAAGAATACCTTAAACCTGGAGAGTTGAGACCTGTGTAATGGGTACCATGCAATATGACTTCTAAGGGTCTTCATTTGCTCACCGAACCTCTCCAATCCTATCACTGCTGCGTTTATGCCCCTGTACACACGCTTGATTCTCTTTCGGAGACATAGCAATCCATAGGTTTTAAGATACTTACTAGTCAGGTACATTCTTAGGCGTTTAATATGCGGTGTTGAGTCCATTTCGTTGAGCAAGGAGTAGCTCTTGTCTATTCCATATTTGGCTTAAGGAACTTTATCTGTGCTCATTTCAATCTCTGGTTTTATGCAGCACCCCAACTCACCTTCCCCCTTAAGCAAGCGTAAGTTGGTTTTCTAAACTTGAGACACTGTTCTGTTTTGTAATTCAGTTCATGTGTAGCCAAGTTCACATTCTGTGTATTAGTGATACCTTATGATGTTTCTTTTCTGTGTGACTTATTTCAGTTCGAATCATCATACCTGAATCCACTCATTATGCTGCTACGGGCCTGATGACATAGATTTCATTGCTGAGTGATATTGCATTGTACGTACGTACCACAAGTTCTTTATCCATTTTTCACTTTCTGCGATATTGAACTTGTACCGTAAACGAGGTTCTTGTAAACAGAGCCGTTCCAAACTTTGGGGTGGCTGTGTCTTTTTGATTTTAATTTCCCTAAGCTATAGGACCATAAGTGGAAGTGCCCTAGGCTCTGTTGCTTTGTTTTTTAGATGTTTCAGGAAACACCATACACTTCTCCAGAATGGCTGTTGGCAATTTACATCCCGCCCATCAGCATAAGAAGGCTCCCAGTTCTCCATGGCCTGTCGTGCCTTTCTGGATTTTACACTTTTTTCAGATGGCCCTTTTGACCGGGTGGAAGTGAGACTTCATTGTAGTGCAGATTTCCTTTGCAAGCTTGCTTGGTTGGCCAAAAAGGGCGTATGCGTTTTTTCCTGAATATATTCAGGAAAAAACGCATACGCCCTTTTTGGCCAAGTGCATCATTATCGAGTTTCTGACTCTCTTCATATGCTTTCAATGCAATTCCAGTCTACCTCCTGAAATCGGTTTCCTGCAATTCTGCCTTGCTTTCAATGCCTCTTCATAGCCTTACCTCAATATATTTTTTAAAAATAGTTGGCCCTTATAACTCTGCAGGTTTTTGAATTGCAGTGGCCCTTAGCTCCATTTTTTAGCTCTTATTTTTTGGTCTTGCCCCATAACCACAGGATTCCTTGAAGCCCTATTTTTCTTCTGGGGCACCTTGCTGTGCCTTTGGTTAATTCTTCTTACTGATGTGATATTAGAGTGACATGTGCCCATTGAAACCGCTACAGCTAGTTTCTCACTGGTTCCCCCTATTCCCATTCATCCTCTGCACTAACTGCAGACTGTGCGATACCAGAACTTAAAGGCATTGACTCCATGTGGGGATGTTGTTAGTAAAGCGGCTGGAATGTCGATCCGGAGCCCCAGGAGAGGAAAAATGAGGTGCGTTTTAGAAACCTTTCCCGATCATATGGTATACCAGTCGCTGGGTTTCCCAAGCATGGTTTAGCTGTAGGAAGATTCCCTTCAACCTGGAGTGTTGGGACCCTTGGACTGAGTAGCATGAAGTATTGCATTAAACTTTCGGCAGTTGCTCACCAAAGCTCACCAATCCTGTCAGCCCCAAGTGTCCAGCCTTATGTCTTATCCAGCTGTGGGTTTATATGTGGTCAATCCAGGTTGCATCACAGCCCCTGAGCGAATTTTGTAAGAATTTTTCTCTCTTTCATTGTTTCAGCGTTTTGTTTTTAAAATTTATTTCTATAATGGGGTTTAGCTCCTTTTCACTGCTGTGTTTGTGCCGCTCTGCACACACTTGATTCCCTTATGGAGATATATCAATACATGGGTTTTAAGATTCTTATTCCTCAGATATATTTCTCTGCGGTGTATAGGGTGTGTTGAGGCCTGTTCATTGAGCAAGGTGTAGATCTTGTCTAATACCTATTTGGTTTATTGAACGGTATCTGTGCTAATTTCAAACTCTGGTTTTATGCATCACCCCACCTCTCCTTTCCCCTTAAGCTGACATAAGTGTGTTTTCTAAATGTGAGACACTGTTCTGTTCTGTAATTCATTTCTTGTGCAGCCATATTTACCCTCCCTCTATAAGTGATATCTTATGATATGTTTCTTTTTCTGTTTGACTTATTTCAAGTAGTATTATCAGACCTAAATCCACTCTTTATCCTTCTACTAGCCTTATTACATTGATTTCATGGTGAAGAGATATTCCATTGTACATAAGTACCACATCTTCTTTATCCATTGTTCTCTTTCCTGGGATATTTAAGGTGTACTGAAGTTGAGGTTCTTGTAAACAGAGTAGCCCTAAACTGTGGTGTGCTTGTGTCTTGTTGATTTTTAGACTTCCCTAGATATACTCCCATGATTGGAAGTGTCCTATGCTCTGTAGCTCTGTTTTTTAGATGATTTAGGAACCACCATACACTTCTCCAGAGTGGCTCTCGGCAGTTCACACACTGCCCATCAGCGTATAAAGGCTCCCTGTTCTCCATGGCCTGTCCTGCATTTCTGGTTTTTACAATTTTTTAGGATGGCCCTTTTGACCGGTGGGAAGTGAGACTTCTTTGTTGTGCACATTTGCATTGCTTGCTTGCTTCGTTGCCCATAAAGTGTGTATGCGTTTTTTCCTGGATATAATCAGGAAAAAACGCATACGCCCTTTTGGGCCAACTGCATCATTGTCGAAATTCTGCCGCTTTTCATGTGCGTTAAAGACGAGTCCAATCTATCTCTTGAAATCTGTTTCTTGCAATTCTGTCTTGCATTCAGATCCTCTTCTTTGCCTTACCTCAACATATTTTTGGACGTTAGTTTTCATTTATAACTCTGCAGGTTTGTGAATTGCAGTGACCCTGAGCTCCATTTTTTAAGTTGCTCTTTTGTGAGCTGGCCTCAAACCCGCAGGATTGCTTCAGGCCCTATTTTGGCTCCGGTGAGGCAGGCTGAGCCTTTCTTTAATTCTTATTCTTAATGGGAAATTAGAGTGATATGTGCCCGTCCAAACCCCTACAACTCTTCTCTCATTGGTTCCCCCTCTTCCCGTTCATCCTCCTCACAATTTGCAAAATGTGTGAAACAGAAGTTTAAATGTGCTGATTCTCCAAGTGGGGAGATTCTAAGTAGCGTGGCTGGAATGGTGAACAGGAGCACCAGGAGAGGATAAATGAGGTGCATTTTAGACACATCTCCCGATCACATGGTGTACAGTCCTCTGGGTTTTCCATGCATGTTTTAGCTGTAGGAAGATCCCTTGAACCTGCAGATTTGGGACCCATTGAATGGGTACCAGGTAGTATTACTTTAAAGGGTGTGCATTTCCTCACCCAACCTCACATTTCTCTTAGCGCAAACAGTTTCCAGCCTTATGTCTCATCCTGCTGTGGGTCTAGATGTGTTCAATCCATGTTGCATCACCGTCCCTGAGGAAAAGTTGTAAGAGGTTTTCTCTGTCTCTCTGTCGTTTATTTTTTTCAATTTATTACTATATTGGTTACAGCTGATTTTCAAAGCTCTGTTTCTTGCTGCTGTACATCCACTTGATTCGCGTACAGAGAGACATCAATAAATTCTTTTTCAGATTCTTACCAGTCGTATATATTCTTTTCCGGTGACTTGAGTGTGCTGAGTGCAGTTCTTTTAGCTACCGTGTAGGCCTTGTTGATTATCAGTTTGGTATTTGGAATGGTATCTTTGCTAATTTCAACCTCCTGGATGATGCCTCACCCCTCCCCACCTTTCCCGTTTAGCAGCCTTATGCGTGTTTTCTACATATTTGACTATGTTTTTGTTTTGTAATTTATTTCATGTGTAGCCATTTTGGATTCCACCTTTAAGTGATATCTTATGATATGTGTCTTTTTCTTTTTGAATTCTGTCACTTAGAATGATCATACGTAACTCCTCCGGAGTTGTTACAACTGGCCATATTTCATTGATTTCCAGGCTGAATAATATTCCACTCTACCTAAGTACCACATCTCTATCCATTTTTTCCCTCCAGAGACATTTAAGTTATATCCTAGTCGAGGATCTTTTAAACAGAGAGGGGGTAAACATTGGGGTGCCTGTGTCCTCTCGATTTTTGTTTTTCCCAAGATATACGCCCATGAGTGCAAGTGCCCTATGCTCTGTAGCTCATTTTTTAGATGCTTTAGTAAACACAATACACTTCTCCAGAATGGCCGTTGGCAATATACATTTCCACTATAAGTCTCACAGGGCTCCCTCTTCTCATTGCCCTGTCCTGCATTTCTGTTGTTTACGCTTTATGAGGATGGCTCTTCTGACTGATGCGAAGTGATATCTTTTGTGGTATTGACTTCCAGTGCCCACCTGTTTGGTTGGCTAAAAAAGTGTATGCCCTTTTCTTGAATATATACAGAAAAGAACGCATACACCCTTTTTGGCCAACTGCAATGTTGGCAATGTTCAGCTCCTTTTCTTGTGCTTAATGGCGAGTCCTTTCTACCTCCTCAAATCCCTTTCCTGCCATTCTCCCTTGCTTACAAGTCCTTTTCTCTGACTTTCCTCAAGACATTTTTCAGTGATGGATATTTTCAACTCTGCAGTTTTGTGAATTTTACTGCCCCTGAGTTCCATTGTTCAACTCGTGTTTATGGGAACTGGCCACAAAGCAGCGGGATTTCCTCAAGCCCTATACTGTTTCCATGGGCAACCCTAGCCTTTGGTCAATTCGTCTTCCTGATTGGAAATTAGAGTGACATGTGCCTGTCTGAACACCTAGGACTTGTCTCTCATTGTTCCTCATCCTTCCGCTTCATCCTCTGGACAAATTCCAAACTGTACGCAACAGGATGTTGACAGTGCTGACATCTCCAAGTGGGGAGACTGTTAGTAAAGACGCTGGAGGGGTGAACCCGAGCACCAGGAGATGAGGAGATGAGATGCCTTTTCCAAACTCTTCCCGATCAGACGGTATACCATCCTCTGGGTGTGACAGACATGTTTTAGCAGTAGGAAGAGTCCCATTCATGTAAGGAGAACACCAGGGCTTTTTCAAAATCAGTGTCTCCCCGAAACCCAAACTGGGGAAGTTTTTAAGCTACGGCTACACATATGTTCATTAAGGGCCTTGGGAAGTAGGCAGAGTCCAAACTTTAGATGATTGAAGTCTTCAGGGTCAGAAGCACTCACCACCAGCTTCCCTTAGGCTACACTTTAACTGTCATTGATAGATGATGTCAATAAAAATATCTATTCTTTTTCAGATTATTTCCCCTTATAGGTTATTGCAAAATGTTGAGTGTAGTTCCCTGTGCTATACAGTAGTTCCTTGTTGATGATCTATTTTATACATAGCAGTGTGTATGTGTTCATTCCAAACTGTTAATTTATCCCTCCTCCCACCTTTCCCCTTTGGTAATAATAAATTATAAGATTTTATACTTCTCAGAAATGGGGGAGCTGAAAGAGAGGTATCATTTTCAATGGAAAAGCATTTAAAACAAGATTGAAGGTTTAACCAAGATTATTAGCTGTACATCCTTGGAAAGAAATCACTTCGTTTCTCTAATATTGACCTGACAAATAAGACAAACCTTTTCACTGAACTTGCTTATAAAAAGTGATGGAAATATCAAATGGAAGTGTTAAAAACATCTTATTTTACCCGAGCCTTATACACTGTTCTATGTTAACTACAGTTTGGCTCACACATCTGTTCATTGAGGTTACAATAGTCTCAATTTCTGTTACTGATCCTCCAGAGTGGACCCCAACAAGTGTCCCCCTGCCCAGTGTCATTGGGGCCAACAGATCGAGACTGAGTTTGGTTCACAAGCAAAGGAAACTTTATATTTTGATCAGAGAATGGAGAGGTGAGAGCATGCACTACCCCGTGGGCTGTGGGCTGGGCTGCTGTGTAGAGATCCTGTCAGAGTCAGTGGGAGGGAGGGAGGCGGCGGAGCTCTCGAGGGCCGGGTTGGCTGTAGCTCAGGCTCTATATCGTGGAGTCTGCACTGGGCCCCAGGAGCTGAGGTGTCGACCCAGCCATTCTGCACTAGGAAATCTGGTCTGAAGTGCCGGGTGTGGAACCTCTGCATGCGGGACCCTAGGAGCACGTGAAATTAGACAAAGCACAAAGGATAAAAAAGGTTAGACTTGACTTTATTGCCCAGATTCTATTTTTATCTCCCAGGGATTTTTAATGGGCTTTGCTGGGGACAAACCCCTCCTCTGCCTTTTGTCCCGTTCCTCATTCTTGGAGTGCTGAGGGTGCAGACCCTTCTTCTGTAACTGCTGAGTGCTGAGTTGGGAGCCCTCATACCCTGGGGCGAGGGTCAGAGCTTCTCCCCAGCAGCCTCCCGGTGACGTTGATTGTCCCCAGGACCCCTGCCTCCCTGCTCGTCCACCTGAGCACCAGCATTGGAAGTGTTATAGATTCTAATGACCTTTAAGGGTCCAGGAAAGAGATGTGCAGAGACGCTGTGGGGGCCGGTTTCACCCCGCCCCACATTTGTTCGGCCACCTTAGGCTGACCGTCTCTGCCAGCCTAGATGCTCTGACCAGTAGTCTGCGCTTTCTTCAATTAGGCCCCTGAATTAACGTACAAACAGCACCAGGTGTCAGAGCCCTGCCCGCTCAACTCCCAGACAGTCCAGGGTCAGTGGTGACCAAGGACCATGATGGCTACTGAGTCAACAGCCTTTTGAAGTAAACAGGAGTCCAGCCGGTCTTATTGGCCACCATCATCACGGTGTCTGTAGGCTCTTCTATGGTGACAGTGTGGTATACTGTTCCCCCGCCAAGATTATTAGCTCCCCTCTGGGTGCAGTAAGTCCTGCAAGCAGTAGTCTACTCTTTTGGGACACACTCTTGTTGTTTTATGAGAGAAACTCCAGGTCAAGTGATGTTCACACGAGTCGTCATGGTGCCCTGTTGCCCCCGGTTATCTCTCTGGATGTTGGAGTTGGAGGGCCTCCTCACTCGAGGTCGGTGTGCCCACGGAGCGAACCCTGCAACTTCAGGGCATGGTTGGTGGTTAGGATCACCACGTGGGGTCCTTTTCCCTTAGGAGGGAGGTGGCCTTTTGGGCTGCTGATTTCCAGGTTTTTAGATACCGCCAGTATCTTGGCCAGATGTGGCAGTGGGCCAAGCCCCTTAGTGACCGTAGTTTATCCTACCTGGATGGCATTCTTGCATTGTTCCATTTCAAGCGGTCCCAGTTTTTGCACTAATTCTCCAATGGCGATTCACCTTTCACCGGGAATGTAAAGGTCAAAGGGTTTAGCTAAATTAGGGAGTTCCAGGGCAAGGGTCTGAATTGACTGCTCTTTCCATTCTTGAAAGGCCACTTCTGGATTCTATTCAAAAGGATCATCATCTTTTCCTTTCAGTGTTTCATATAGAGGCCCAGCTAGTAGACTGTAGTTAGGGATCCAGAAGCAGCAAACCCTGGCCTCCCCAGGAACCCCTAAGCTGTCTTCTAGTTTTAGAAAGGGGTAAGGCTGAAAATGGTTTCTTCCCTTTCCTGGGATGGGCTTCTCTGACCTTCTGTGAGAATGAAGCCCAGGCAGGTCACCGCAGTCTGTGATATTTGAGCTTTTTCTTGGACAACTTCTATCCTTTATTGGCTTGGTAGTTCAGAGGCCTCCTTAGTAGGGCTGGTGATCAGAATGTCGTCTGCATATTGAAGGAGGGTTTCCTTTTCCAGAGGTAGAACTTTTAGGTCTTTAGCTAAGCTTTCCCCAAAGATGGTGTGGGAATTTTTGCACCCTTGGGGCCAGACGGCCCGGAAGTATTGTTTTAGTTGTATGTGGAGTCCTGCCACTCACAAGCCAAAATTTCTTGTGACTCTGGGACTAATGGAATACAAAAGAAGGCATCATTGAAGACTAATACAGAATACCATGTCCTGGTGGTTGGTAGAATGACCAGCAGGGTGTAGGAATTAGGAGCAACTGGAGGTATATCCTCGGTGGCTTCACTGACTGTCCTGACATCCTTTACCAGGTCCCCAGCAGCCCATGGGGCTCTCGTGGTCAGACCAATCCCAGAATATGGAGCTCACCTGGGCAGGTACCCCACCCCCACCCCAGCCCACGGGGCTCTCGTGGTCAGGCCCCTCCCAGGATACAGAGCTACCCTTGCAGGTACCGTGGCAGGGCTGGGCACACAGGAACCGTGCACATAGCCCTCATTGCAGAGCACCCCCAGCTCACCTGTCGCTCAGAGCTGACACAGAGCACCTCAGAGCAGGACTTGAACTAACAAACAGCAGCTGCGACAGGTCTGTGACCCTGGGCATCACTCCGTGAGGCCTCCCTCCACCTGGTCTTCCAGAGACTTCCACTGCACCCGGGGCACCAGGCCTCTGTCTCCAACCACCACCCACCCCTCCTCTGCCTGACTCCTGGGTTCCTCTCATTAGGAGAGGGTTTTCTTGAAGTTGTCTCCCACTCATGGGCCAGATAAAATGATTAGAAAACAAGCCAAAGCTGCAGCCCCTTGTCTATCCTGACTCTCAGGAGCCCACACCTGTTCCTTGGACCTGGCCGGTTCAGCAAGTTCCATTTTCTGCAACTGTGAGCCCCTGAGGGGTGATGATTGGCTGACCTGGGCAGCCTTACCGTGCCGGCCAGCCCTCCCCAGGTGTGCCTGGGTTGAGATCAATATAAATACCACTCCAGGCAGCAAGAGCCCCTGCAGCCGTGCCTGACGCCATTTTCTCTGCCCTGTCAGCAGTCTCGGGGCTGGGCTGGTGGGAGGGGGTGAGAGGCCACGGCTTTGTGGGTGGCCCAGTGTGAGTGGGGCTCTGCTGGACTTTCTGCAGCAGTTGCCAGGCTGCCACCTGCTAAAGAAGAGGATGTGTCACCCATACCTGCTGCTGGAATTTCTCCCTGGGCAGAGGTGAGGAAGGAAAAAAGCAGTGGGGGCAGGGACAGGACGGGTATCTCAGGCAGGGAAATGGAAATCTTCCAGAAGAGCACCCAGGGCCAGGACCATCCTGGCTGGCCTGCAGGCACCAAGTCGGCCGGCATGCTGTCACTCGTGTGGCTCTATGGCCCTTCCTCTAGGCTTTCAAGTCCTTGTATATATTCAGGTGTTTTACCTGGGACGGGTGGGAATAGTTCAGCAGCAACTGGCCTGGGGCTCAGCTCACGTTTACTCACAGATGCCTCGGCACGGTGCCCCAGCTTTGCAATGAGGACGCTTGTTGCGTGGGGGCTGCTGGCTGAATGGGAGACGATTCCCCACCACTGACCAACTTCAGAATTGTTTACAACTGGAGCAAGTGCCCTGATACGGTTTTCCTCTGTGTAACTGGTGGGTTCTGTGTTTTTTTTTCTCTTTTTCGTTTTTGGTTCAAGGTAGATTTTATTCCTCTTTTTTGTATTTACAGATATAAGCATGGAAATAATTTATTCATATAAATACATGTATGTGCAGGGAATAATTGTTTTTTCTGTTTTATTTTTTAAATTTTACTTCTTTTTAATTTTGAATTTTATTTTATATTTTTATACAGCAGGTTCTTATTGGTTATCTATTTTATACATATAAATGTATACATGCCAATCCCAGTCTCTCAACCCCTCCCACCACCACCCCCCCAACAGCTTTCCCCCCTTGTTGTCCATACGTTTGTTGTCTACATCTGTTGCTCTATTTATGCCTTGCAAAATGGTTAATCTGTACAGTTTTTCTAGGTTCCACATATATGCATGAATATACAAGATTTGTTTTTCTCTTTCTGACTTACTTCACTCTGTATGACAGTCTCTAGATCCATTGACGTCTCTACAAATGACCCAATTTCATTCCTTTTCATGGCTTAGTAATATTCCATTTTATATATGTACCACAGCTTTATGCATTCGTCTGTCTGTGGGCATTTAGGTTGCTTCCATTACCTCGATATTGTAAATAGTGATGCAATGAACATTGCGGTGAATGACTCTTTTTGATTTATGGTTTTGTCTGGGTATATGTCCAGTACTGGGATTGCTGTATCATATGGAAATTCTATTGTTAGTTTCTTAAGAAATTCCATATTGTTCTCCATAATGACTGTATCAATTTATATTCCCAACAATAGTGGAAGAGGGTTCCTTTTCTCCACACCCTTTCCAGCATTTTTTGTTTGTAGATTTTCAATGATGCCTATTCTACCAGGTGTGAGGTGATACCTCATTGTTGAATCCATTTCGTTGAGCAAGGGGTAGCTCTTGTCTATTACATATTTGGCTTATGGAACGGTATCTGTGCTAATTTCAAACTCTGCTTTTATGCAGCACCCCAACTCACCTTCCCCTTAAGCAGGCATAAGTTGGTTTTCTAAACTTGAGACCCTGTTCTGTTTTGTAATTCAGTTCATGTGTAGCCAAGTTCACATTCCGTGTATTAGTGATACCTTATGATGTTTCTTTTTCTGTGTGACTTATTTCACTTAGAATCATCGTGCCTCAATCCACTCATTATGCTGGTACGGGCCTGGTGACATAGATTTCATTGCTGAGTGGTATTCTGTTGTACAGAAGTACCGCAACTTCTTTATCCATTATTTGCTCTCTGGGATATTTAACTTGTGCCGTAGAAGAGATTCCTGTAAAAAGAGCCGTCCCAAATTTTGGGGTTGCTGTGTCTTTTTGATATTAATTTCCCTAAGCTATAGGACCATAAGTGGAAGTGCCCTAGGCTCTGTTGCTTTGTTTTTTAGATGTTTCAGGAAACACCATACACTTCTCCCGAGTGTCTGTTGGCAATTTACATCCCGCCCATCAGCATAACAAGGCTCCCAGTTCTCCATGGCCTGTCCTGCCTTTCTGGATTTTACACTTTATTCTGATGGCCCTTTTGACCGGGGGGAAGTGAGACTTCATTGTAGTGCAGATTTCCTTTGCAAGCTTGCTTGGTTGGCCAAAAAGGGCGTATGCGTTTTTTCCTGAATATATTCAGGAAAAAACGCATATGCCCTTTTGGCAAAGTGCATCATTGTGGACGTTCTGCCTCTTTTCCTACGCTTTCAATGCAATTCCAGTCTACCTCCTGAAATCGGTATCCTGCAATTCTGCCCCGCTTTCAAGTCCTCTTGGAAGCCTTACTTCAGTATATTTTTGGACGATAGCTGTCATTTATAACTCTGCAGGTTTGTGAATTACAGTGCCCCTGAGCTCCTTTCTTCAACTCGCTTTCTTGTGACCTGGCCGCAACACCGCAGGATGGCTTCAGGCCCTAATCTGGTTCTGGCACGGCACGCTGAGCCTTTGGTTATTTCCTCTTCCTGGTGGGAAATGAGAGTTAAATTTGCCCGTCCAGACACCTCCAGCTAGTCTCTCATTGGTTCTCCCTATTCCTGTTCATCTTCCGCAGAAATTGCAAACTGGGCCAAACAGGAGGTTAAAGGCAGTGACTCTCCAAGTTGGGAGAGTGTTAGTAAAGGGTCTGGAATGTTGCACCCGCGTACCAGGGGAGGAAAACTGAGACATATTTGAACACGTCTCCCGTTCACACGGATGATCATACTCGGGGTTCCACATGCATGTTTTAGCTGAAGGAAGAATACCTTAAACCTGGAGAGTTGAGACCCGTGGAATGGGTACCATGCAATATGACTTCTAAGGGTCTTCATTTGCTCACCGAACCTCTCCAATCCTATCACTGCTGCGTTTATGCCCCTGTACACACGCTTGATTCTCTTTCGGAGACATAGCAATCCATAGGTTTTAAGATACTTACTAGTCAGGTACATTCTTAGGCGTTTAATATGGGGTGTTGAGTCCATTTCGTTGAGCAAGGAGTAGCTCTTGTCTATTCCATATTTGGCTTAAGGAACTTTATCTGTGCTCATTTCAATCTCTGGTTTTATGCAGCACCCCAACTCACCTTCCCCCTTAAGCAAGCGTAAGTGGGTTTTCTAAACTTGAGACACTGTTCTGTTTTGTAATTCAGTTCATGTGTAGCCAAGTTCACATTCTGTTAATTAGTGATACCTTATGATGTTTCTTTTCTGTGTGACTTATTTCAGTTCGAATCATCATACCTGAATCCACTCATTATGCTGCTACAAGCCTGATGACATAGATTTCATTGCTGAGTGATATTGCATTGTACGTAAGTACCACAAGTTCTTTATCCATTTTTCACTTTCTGCGATATTGAACTTGTACCGTAAACGAGGTTCTTGTAAACAGAGGCGTCCCAAACTTTGGGGTGGCTGTGTCTTTTTGATTTTAATTTCCCTAAGCTATAGGACCATAAGTGGAAGTGCCCTAGGCTCTGTTGCTTTGTTTTTTAGATGTTTCAGGAAACACCATACACTTCTCCAGAATGGCTGTTGGCAATTTACATCCCGCCCATCAGCATAAGAAGGCTCCCAGTTCTCCATGGCCTGTCGTGCCTTTATGGATTTTACACTTTTTTCAGATGGCCCTTTTGACCGGGGGGAAGTGAGACTTCATTGTAGTGCAGATTTCCTTTGCAAGCTTGCTTGGTTGGCCAAAAAGGGCGTATGCGTTTTTTCCTGAATATATTCAGGAAAAAACGCATACGCCCTTTTTGGCCAAGTGCATCATTGTCGAGTTTCTGACTCTCTTCATATGCTTTCAATGCAATTCCAGTCTACCTCCTGAAATCGGTTTCCTGCAATTCTGCCTTGCTTTCAATGCCTCTTCATAGCCTTACTTCTGTATATTTTTGGACGATAGCTGTCATTTATAACTCTGCAGGTTTTTGAATTGCAGTGGCCCTTAGCTCCATTTTTTAGCTCTTATTTTTGTGGTCTTGCCCCATAACCACAGGATTCCTTGAAGCCCTATTTTTCTTCTGGGGCACCTTGCTGTGCCTTTGGTTAATTCTTCTTACTGTTGTGATATTAGAGTGACATGTGCCCATTGAAACCGCTACAGCTAGTTTCTCACTGGTTCCCCCTATTCCCATTCATCCTCTGCACTAACTGCAGACTGTGCGATACCAGAACTTAAAGGCATTGACTCCATGTGGGGATGTTGTTAGTAAAGCGGCTGGAATGTCGATCCGGAGCCCCAGGAGAGGAAAAATGAGGTGCGTTTTAGAAACCTTTCCCGATCATATGGTATACCAGTCGCTGGGTTTCCCAAGCATGGTTTAGCTGTAGGAAGATTCCCTTCAACCTGGAGTGTTGGGACCCTTGGACTGAGTAGCATGAAGTATTGCATTAAACTTTCGGCAGTTGCTCACCAAAGCTCACCAATCCTGTCAGCCCCAAGTGTCCAGCCTTATGTCTTATCCAGCTGTGGGTTTATATGTGGTCAATCCAGGTTGCATCACAGCCCCTGAGCGAATTTTGTAAGAATTTTTCTCTCTTTCATTGTTTCAGCGTTTTGTTTTTAAAATTTATTTCTATAATGGGGTTTAGCTCCTTTTCACTGCTGTGTTTGTGCCGCTCTGCACACACTTGATTCCCTTATGGAGATATATCAATACATGGGTTTTAAGATTCTTATTCCTCAGATATATTTCTCTGCGGTGTATAGGGTGTGTTGAGGCCTGTTCATTGAGCAAGGTGTAGATCTTGTCTAATACCTATTTGGTTTATTGAACGGTATCTGTGCTAATTTCAAACTCTGGTTTTATGCATCACCCCACCTCTCCTTTCCCCTTAAGCTGACATAAGTGTGTTTTCTAAATGTGAGACACTGTTCTGTTCTGTAATTCATTTCTTGTGCAGCCATATTTACCCTCCCTCTATAAGTGATATCTTATGATATGTTTCTTTTTCTGTTTGACTTATTTCAAGTAGTATTATCGGACCTAAATCCACTCTTTATCCTTCTACTAGCCTTATTACATTGATTTCATGGTGAAGAGATATTCCATTGTACATAAGTACCACATCTTCTTTATCCATTGTTCTCTTTCCTGGGATATTTAAGGTGTACTGAAGTTGAGGTTCTTGTAAACAGAGTAGCCCTAAACTGTGGTGTGCTTGTGTCTTGTTGATTTTTAGACTTCCCTAGATATACTCCCATGATTGGAAGTGTCCTATGCTCTGTAGCTCTGTTTTTTAGATGATTTAGGAACCACCATACACTTCTCCAGAGTGGCTCTCGGCAGTTCACACACTGCCCATCAGCGTATAAAGGCTCCCTGTTCTCCATGGCCTGTCCTGCATTTCTGGTTTTTACAATTTTTTAGGATGGCCCTTTTGACCGGTGGGAAGTGAGACTTCTTTGTTGTGCACATTTGCATTGCTTGCTTGCTTCGTTGCCCATAAAGTGCGTATGCGTTTTTTCCTGGATATAATCAGGAAAAAACGCATACGCCCTTTTGGGCCAACTGCATCATTGTCGAAATTCTGCCGCTTTTCATGTGCGTTAAAGACGAGTCCAATCTATCTCTTGAAATCTGTTTCTTGCAATTCTGTCTTGCATTCAGATCCTCTTCTTTGCCTTACCTCAACATATTTTTGGACGTTAGTTTTCATTTATAACTCTGCAGGTTTGTGAATTGCAGTGACCCTGAGCTCCATTTTTTAAGTTGCTCTTTTGTGAGCTGGCCTCAAACCCGCAGGATTGCTTCAGGCCCTATTTTGGCTCCGGTGAGGCAGGCTGAGCCTTTCTTTAATTCTTACTCTTAATGGGAAATTAGAGTGATATGTGCCCGTCCAAACCCCTACAACTCTTCTCTCATTGGTTCCCCCTCTTCCCGTTCATCCTCCTCACAATTTGCAAAATGTGTGAAACAGAAGTTTAAATGTGCTGATTCTCCAAGTGGGGAGATTCTAAGTAGCATGGCTGGAATGGTGAACAGGAGCACCAGGAGAGGATAAATGAGGTGCATTTTAGACACATCTCCCGATCACATGGTGTACAGTCCTCTGGGTTTTCCATGCATGTTTTAGCTGTAGGAAGATCCCTTGAACCTGCAGATTTGGGACCCATTGAATGGGTACCAGGTAGTATTACTTTAAAGGGTGTGCATTTCCTCACCCAACCTCACATTTCTCTTAGCGCAAACAGTTTCCAGCCTTATGTCTCATCCTGCTGTGGGTCTAGATGTGTTCAATCCATGTTGCATCACCGTCCCTGAGGAAAAGTTGTAAGAGGTTTTCTCTGTCTCTCTGTCGTTTATTTTTTTCAATTTATTACTATATTGGTTACAGCTGATTTTCAAAGCTCTGTTTCTTGCTGCTGTACATCCACTTGATTCGCGTACAGAGAGACATCAATAAATTCTTTTTCAGATTCTTACCAGTCGTATATATTCTTTTCCGGTGACTTGAGTGTGCTGAGTGCAGTTCTTTTAGCTACCGTGTAGGCCTTGTTGATTATCAGTTTGGTATTTGGAATGGTATCTTTGCTAATTTCAACCTCCTGGATGATGCCTCACCCCTCCCCACCTTTCCCGTTTAGCAGCCTTATGCGTGTTTTCTACATATTTGACTATGTTTTTGTTTTGTAATTTATTTCATGTGTAGCCATTTTGGATTCCACCTTTAAGTGATATCTTATGATATGTGTCTTTTTCTTTTTGAATTCTGTCACTTAGAATGATCATACGTAACTCCTCCGGAGTTGTTACAACTGGCCATATTTCATTGATTTCCAGGCTGAATAATATTCCACTCTACCTAAGTACCACATCTCTATCCATTTTTTCCCTCCAGAGACATTTAAGTTATATCCTAGTCGAGGATCTTTTAAACAGAGAGGGGGTAAACATTGGGGTGCCTGTGTCCTCTCGATTTTTGTTTTTCCCAAGATATACGCCCATGAGTGCAAGTGCCCTATGCTCTGTAGCTCATTTTTTAGATGCTTTAGTAAACACAATACACTTCTCCAGAATGGCCGTTGGCAATATACATTTCCACTATAAGTCTCACAGGGCTCCCTCTTCTCGTTGCCCTGTCCTGCATTTCTGTTGTTTACGCTTTATGAGGATGGCTCTTCTGACTGATGCGAAGTGATATCTTTTGTAGTATTGACTTCCAGTGCCCACCTGTTTGGTTGGCTAAAAAAGTGTATGCCCTTTTCTTGAATATATACAGAAAAGAACGCATACACCCTTTTTGGCCAACTGCAATGTTGGCAATGTTCAGCTCCTTTTCTTGTGCTTAATGGCGAGTCCTTTCTACCTCCTCAAATCCCTTTCCTGCCATTCTCCCTTGCTTACAAGTCCTTTTCTCTGACTTTCCTCAAGACATTTTTCAGTGATGGATATTTTCAACTCTGCAGTTTTGTGAATTTTACTGCCCCTGAGTTCCATTGTTCAACTCGTGTTTATGGGAACTGGCCACAAAGCAGCGGGATTTCCTCAAGCCCTATACTGTTTCCATGGGCAACCCTAGCCTTTGGTCAATTCGTCTTCCTGATTGGAAATTAGAGTGACATGTGCCTGTCTGAACACCTAGGACTTGTCTCTCATTGTTCCTCATCCTTCCGCTTCATCCTCTGGACAAATTCCAAACTGTACGCAACAGGATGTTGACAGTGCTGACATCTCCAAGTGGGGAGACTGTTAGTAAAGACGCTGGAGGGGTGAACCCGAGCACCAGGAGATGAGGAGATGAGATGCCTTTTCCAAACTCTTCCCGATCAGACGGTATACCATCCTCTGGGTGTGACAGACATGTTTTAGCAGTAGGAAGAGTCCCATTCATGTAAGGAGAACACCAGGGCTTTTTCAAAATCAGTGTCTCCCCGAAACCCAAACTGGGGAAGTTTTTAAGCTACGGCTACACATATGTTCATTAAGGGCCTTGGGAAGTAGGCAGAGTCCAAACTTTAGATGATTGAAGTCTTCAGGGTCAGAAGCACTCACCACCAGCTTCCCTTAGGCTACACTTTAACTGTCATTGATAGATGATGTCAATAAAAATATCTATTCTTTTTCAGATTATTTCCCCTTATAGGTTATTGCAAAATGTTGAGTGTAGTTCCCTGTGCTATACAGTAGTTCCTTGTTGATGATCTATTTTATACATAGCAGTGTGTATGTGTTCATTCCAAACTGTTAATTTATCCCTCCTCCCACCTTTCCCCTTTGGTAATAATAAATTATAAGATTTTATACTTCTCAGAAATGGGGGAGCTGAAAGAGAGGTATCATTTTCAATGGAAAAGCATTTAAAACAAGATTGAACGTTTAACCAAGATTATTAGCTGTACATCCTTGGAAAGAAATCACTTCGTTTCTCTAATATTGACCTGACAAATAAGACAAACCTTTTCACTGAACTTGCTTATAAAAAGTGATGGAAATATCAAATGGAAGTGTTAAAAACATCTTATTTTACCCGAGCCTTATACACTGTTCTATGTTAACTACAGTTTGGCTCACACATCTGTTCATTGAGGTTACAATAGTCTCAATTTCTGTTACTGATCCTCCAGAGTGGACCCCAACAAGTGTCCCCCTGCCCAGTGTCATTGGGACCAACAGATCGAGACTGAGTTTGGTTCACAAGCAAAGGAAACTTTATATTTTGATCAGAGAATGGAGAGGTGAGAGCATGCACTACCCCGTGGGCTGTGGGCTGGGCTGCTGTGTAGAGATCCTGTCAGAGTCAGTGGGAGGGAGGGAGGCGGCGGAGCTCTCGAGGGCCGGGTTGGCTGTAGCTCAGGCTCTATATCGTGGAGTCTGCACTGGGCCCCAGGAGCTGAGGTGTCGACCCAGCCATTCTGCACTAGGAAATCTGGTCTGAAGTGCCGGGTGTGGAACCTCTGCATGCGGGACCCTAGGAGCACGTGAAATTAGACAAAGCACAAAGGATAAAAAAGGTTAGACTTGACTTTATTGCCCAGATTCTATTTTTATCTCCCAGGGATTTTTAATGGGCTTTGCTGGGGACAAACCCCTCCTCTGCCTTTTGTCCCGTTCCTCATTCTTGGAGTGCTGAGGGTGCAGACCCTTCTTCTGTAACTGCTGAGTGCTGAGTTGGGAGCCCTCATACCCTGGGGCGAGGGTCAGAGCTTCTCCCCAGCAGCCTCCCGGTGACGTTGATTGTCCCCAGGACCCCTGCCTCCCTGCTCGTCCACCTGAGCACCAGCATTGGAAGTGTTATAGATTCTAATGACCTTTAAGGGTCCAGGAAAGAGATGTGCAGAGACGCTGTGGGGGCCGGTTTCACCCCGCCCCACATTTGTTCGGCCACCTTAGGTTGACCGTCTCTGCCAGCCTAGATGCTCTGACCAGTAGTCTGCGCTTTCTTCAATTAGGCCCCTGAATTAACGTACAAACAGCACCAGGTGTCAGAGCCCTGCCCGCTCAACTCCCAGACAGTCCAGGGTCAGTGGTGACCAAGGACCATGATGGCTACTGAGTCAACAGCCTTTTGAAGTAAACAGGAGTCCAGCCGGTCTTATTGGCCACCATCATCACGGTGTCTGTAGGCTCTTCTATGGTGACAGTGTGGTATACTGTTCCCCCGCCAAGATTATTAGCTCCCCTCTGGGTGCAGTAAGTCCTGCAAGCAGTAGTCTACTCTTTTGGGACACACTCTTGTTGTTTTATGAGAGAAACTCCAGGTCAAGTGATGTTCACACGAGTCGTCATGGTGCCCTGTTGCCCCCGGTTATCTCTCTGGATGTTGGAGTTGGAGGGCCTCCTCACTCGAGGTCGGTGTGCCCACGGAGCGAACCCTGCAACTTCAGGGCATGGTTGGTGGTTAGGATCACCACGTGGGGTCCTTTTCCCTTAGGAGGGAGGTGGCCTTTTGGGCTGCTGATTTCCAGGTTTTTAGATACCGCCAGTATCTTGGCCAGATGTGGCAGTGGGCCAAGCCCCTTAGTGACCGTAGTTTATCCTACCTGGATGGCATTCTTGCATTGTTCCATTTCAAGCGGTCCCAGTTTTTGCACTAATTCTCCAATGGCGATTCACCTTTCACCGGGAATGTAAAGGTCAAAGGGTTTAGCTAAATTAGGGAGTTCCAGGGCAAGGGTCTGAATTGACTGCTCTTTCCATTCTTGAAAGGCCACTTCTGGATTCTATTCAAAAGGATCATCATCTTTTCCTTTCAGTGTTTCATATAGAGGCCCAGCTAGTAGACTGTAGTTAGGGATCCAGAAGCAGCAAACCCTGGCCTCCCCAGGAACCCCTAAGCTGTCTTCTAGTTTTAGAAAGGGGTAAGGCTGAAAATGGTTTCTTCCCTTTCCTGGGATGGGCTTCTCTGACCTTCTGTGAGAATGAAGCCCAGGCAGGTCACCGCAGTCTGTGATATTTGAGCTTTTTCTTGGACAACTTCTATCCTTTATTGGCTTGGTAGTTCAGAGGCCTCCTTAGTAGGGCTGGTGATCAGAATGTCGTCTGCATATTGAAGGAGGGTTTCCTTTTCCAGAGGTAGAACTTTTAGGTCTTTAGCTAAGCTTTCCCCAAAGATGGTGTGGGAATTTTTGCACCCTTGGGGCCAGACGGCCCGGAAGTATTGTTTTAGTTGTATGTGGAGTCCTGCCACTCACAAGCCAAAATTTCTTGTGACTCTGGGACTAATGGAATACAAAAGAAGGCATCATTGAAGACTAATACAGAATACCATGTCCTGGTGGTTGGTAGAATGACCAGCAGGGTGTAGGAATTAGGAGCAACTGGAGGTATATCCTCGGTGGCTTCACTGACTGTCCTGACATCCTTTACCAGGTCCCCAGCAGCCCATGGGGCTCTCGTGGTCAGACCAATCCCAGAATATGGAGCTCACCTGGGCAGGTACCCCACCCCCACCCCAGCCCACGGGGCTCTCGTGGTCAGGCCCCTCCCAGGATACAGAGCTACCCTTGCAGGTACCGTGGCAGGGCTGGGCACACAGGAACCGTGCACATAGCCCTCATTGCAGAGCACCCCCAGCTCACCTGTCGCTCAGAGCTGACACAGAGCACCTCAGAGCAGGACTTGAACTAACAAACAGCAGCTGCGACAGGTCTGTGACCCTGGGCATCACTCCGTGAGGCCTCCCTCCACCTGGTCTTCCAGAGACTTCCACTGCACCCGGGGCACCAGGCCTCTGTCTCCAACCACCACCCACCCCTCCTCTGCCTGACTCCTGGGTTCCTCTCATTAGGAGAGGGTTTTCTTGAAGTTGTCTCCCACTCATGGGCCAGATAAAATGATTAGAAAACAAGCCAAAGCTGCAGCCCCTTGTCTATCCTGACTCTCAGGAGCCCACACCTGTTCCTTGGACCTGGCCGGTTCAGCAAGTTCCATTTTCTGCAACTGTGAGCCCCTGAGGGGTGATGATTGGCTGACCTGGGCAGCCTTACCGTGCCGGCCAGCCCTCCCCAGGTGTGCCTGGGTTGAGATCAATATAAATACCACTCCAGGCAGCAAGAGCCCCTGCAGCCGTGCCTGACGCCATTTTCTCTGCCCTGTCAGCAGTCTCGGGGCTGGGCTGGTGGGAGGGGGTGAGAGGCCACGGCTTTGTGGGTGGCCCAGTGTGAGTGGGGCTCTGCTGGACTTTCTGCAGCAGTTGCCAGGCTGCCACCTGCTAAAGAAGAGGATGTGTCACCCATACCTGCTGCTGGAATTTCTCCCTGGGCAGAGGTGAGGAAGGAAAAAAGCAGTGGGGGCAGGGACAGGACGGGTATCTCAGGCAGGGAAATGGAAATCTTCCAGAAGAGCACCCAGGGCCAGGACCATCCTGGCTGGCCTGCAGGCACCAAGTCGGCCGGCATGCTGTCACTCGTGTGGCTCTATGGCCCTTCCTCTAGGCTTTCAAGTCCTTGTATATATTCAGGTGTTTTACCTGGGACGGGTGGGAATAGTTCAGCAGCAACTGGCCTGGGGCTCAGCTCACGTTTACTCACAGATGCCTCGGCACGGTGCCCCAGCTTTGCAATGAGGACGCTTGTTGCGTGGGGGCTGCTGGCTGAATGGGAGACGATTCCCCACCACTGACCAACTTCAGAATTGTTTACAACTGGAGCAAGTGCCCTGATACGGTTTTCCTCTGTGTAACTGGTGGGTTCTGTGTTTTTTTTTCTCTTTTTCGTTTTTGGTTCAAGGTAGATTTTATTCCTCTTTTTTGTATTTACAGATATAAGCATGGAAATAATTTATTCATATAAATACATGTATGTGCAGGGAATAATTGTTTTTTCTGTTTTATTTTTTAAATTTTACTTCTTTTTAATTTTGAATTTTATTTTATATTTTTATACAGCAGGTTCTTATTGGTTATCTATTTTATACATATAAATGTATACATGCCAATCCCAGTCTCTCAACCCCTCCCACCACCACCCCCCCAACAGCTTTCCCCCCTTGTTGTCCATACGTTTGTTGTCTACATCTGTTGCTCTATTTATGCCTTGCAAAATGGTTAATCTGTACAGTTTTTCTAGGTTCCACATATATGCATGAATATACAAGATTTGTTTTTCTCTTTCTGACTTACTTCACTCTGTATGACAGTCTCTAGATCCATCGACGTCTCTACAAATGACCCAATTTCATTCCTTTTCATGGCTTAGTAATATTCCATTTTATATATGTACCACAGCTTTATGCATTCGTCTGTCTGTGGGCATTTAGGTTGCTTCCATTACCTCGATATTGTAAATAGTGATGCAATGAACATTGCGGTGAATGACTCTTTTTGATTTATGGTTTTGTCTGGGTATATGTCCAGTACTGGGATTGCTGTATCATATGGAAATTCTATTGTTAGTTTCTTAAGAAATTCCATATTGTTCTCCATAATGACTGTATCAATTTATATTCCCAACAATAGTGGAAGAGGGTTCCTTTTCTCCACACCCTTTCCAGCATTTTTTGTTTGTAGATTTTCAATGATGCCTATTCTACCAGGTGTGAGGTAATACCTCATTGTTGAATCCATTTCGTTGAGCAAGGGGTAGCTCTTGTCTATTACATATTTGGCTTATGGAACGGTATCTGTGCTAATTTCAAACTCTGCTTTTATGCAGCACCCCAACTCACCTTCCCCTTAAGCAGGCATAAGTTGGTTTTCTAAACTTGAGACCCTGTTCTGTTTTGTAATTCAGTTCATGTGTAGCCAAGTTCACATTCCGTGTATTAGTGATACCTTATGATGTTTCTTTTTCTGTGTGACTTATTTCACTTAGAATCATCGTGCCTCAATCCACTCATTATGCTGGTACGGGCCTGGTGACATAGATTTCATTGCTGAGTGGTATTCTGTTGTACAGAAGTACCGCAACTTCTTTATCCATTATTTGCTCTCTGGGATATTTAACTTGTGCCGTAGAAGAGATTCCTGTAAAAAGAGCCGTCCCAAATTTTGGGGTTGCTGTGTCTTTTTGATATTAATTTCCCTAAGCTATAGGACCATAAGTGGAAGTGCCCTAGGCTCTGTTGCTTTGTTTTTTAGATGTTTCAGGAAACACCATACACTTCTCCCGAGTGTCTGTTGGCAATTTACATCCCGCCCATCAGCATAACAAGGCTCCCAGTTCTCCATGGCCTGTCCTGCCTTTCTGGATTTTACACTTTATTCTGATGGCCCTTTTGACCGGGGGGAAGTGAGACTTCATTGTAGTGCAGATTTCCTTTGCAAGCTTGCTTGGTTGGCCAAAAAGGGCGTATGCGTTTTTTCCTGAATATATTCAGGAAAAAACGCATATGCCCTTTTGGCAAAGTGCATCATTGTGGACGTTCTGCCTCTTTTCCTACGCTTTCAATGCAATTCCAGTCTACCTCCTGAAATCGGTATCCTGCAATTCTGCCCCGCTTTCAAGTCCTCTTGGAAGCCTTACTTCAGTATATTTTTGGACGATAGCTGTCATTTATAACTCTGCAGGTTTGTGAATTACAGTGCCCCTGAGCTCCTTTCTTCAACTCGCTTTCTTGTGACCTGCCGCAACACCGCAGGATGGCTTCAGGCCCTAATCTGGTTCCGGCACGGCACGCTGAGCCTTTGGTTATTTCCTCTTCCTGGTGGGAAATGAGAGTTAAATTTGCCCGTCCAGACACCTCCAGCTAGTCTCTCATTGGTTCTCCCTATTCCTGTTCATCTTCCGCAGAAATTGCAAACTGGGCCAAACAGGAGGTTAAAGGCAGTGACTCTCCAAGTTGGGAGAGTGTTAGTAAAGGGTCTGGAATGTTGCACCCGCGTACCAGGGGAGGAAAACTGAGACATATTTGAACACGTCTCCCGTTCACACGGATGATCATACTCGGGGTTCCACATGCATGTTTTAGCTGAAGGAAGAATACCTTAAACCTGGAGAGTTGAGACCCGTGGAATGGGTACCATGCAATATGACTTCTAAGGGTCTTCATTTGCTCACCGAACCTCTCCAATCCTATCACTGCTGCGTTTATGCCCCTGTACACACGCTTGATTCTCTTTCGGAGACATAGCAATCCATAGGTTTTAAGATACTTACTAGTCAGGTACATTCTTAGGCGTTTAATATGGGGTGTTGAGTCCATTTCGTTGAGCAAGGAGTAGCTCTTGTCTATTCCATATTTGGCTTAAGGAACTTTATCTGTGCTCATTTCAATCTCTGGTTTTATGCAGCACCCCAACTCACCTTCCCCCTTAAGCAAGCGTAAGTGGGTTTTCTAAACTTGAGACACTGTTCTGTTTTGTAATTCAGTTCATGTGTAGCCAAGTTCACATTCTGTTAATTAGTGATACCTTATGATGTTTCTTTTCTGTGTGACTTATTTCAGTTCGAATCATCATACCTGAATCCACTCATTATGCTGCTACAGGCCTGATGACATAGATTTCATTGCTGAGTGATATTGCATTGTACGTAAGTACCACAAGTTCTTTATCCATTTTTCACTTTCTGCGATATTGAACTTGTACCGTAAACGAGGTTCTTGTAAACAGAGGCGTCCCAAACTTTGGGGTGGCTGTGTCTTTTTTATTTTAATTTCCCTAAGCTATAGGACCATAAGTGGAAGTGCCCTAGGCTCTGTTGCTTTGTTTTTTAGATGTTTCAGGAAACACCATACACTTCTCCAGAATGGCTGTTGGCAATTTACATCCCGCCCATCAGCATAAGAAGGCTCCCAGTTCTCCATGGCCTGTCGTGCCTTTCTGGATTTTACACTTTTTTCAGATGGCCCTTTTGACCGGGTGGAAGTGAGACTTCATTGTAGTGCAGATTTCCTTTGCAAGCTTGCTTGGTTGGCCAAAAAGGGCGTATGCGTTTTTTCCTGAATATATTCAGGAAAAAACGCATACGCCCTTTTTGGCCAAGTGCATCATTGTGGACGTTCTGCCTCTTTTCCTATGCTTTCAATGCAATTCCAGTCTACCTCCTGAAATCGGATTCCTGCAATTCTGCCCCGCTTTCAAGTCCTCTTGGCAGCCTTACTTCAGTCTATTTTTGGACGATAGCTGTCATTTATAACTCTGCAGGTTTGTGAATTACAGTGCCCCTGAGCTCCTTTCTTCAACTCGCTTTCTTTTGAGCTGGCCGCAACACCGCAGGATGGCTTCAGGCCCTAATCTGGTTCCGGTACGGCACGCTGAGCCTTTGGTTATTTCCTCTTCTTGGTAGGAAATGAGAGTTAAATTTGCCCGTCCAGACACCTCCAGCTAGCCTCTCATTGGTTCTCGCTATTCCTGTTCATCTTCCGCAGAAATTGCAAACTGGGCCAAACAGGAGGTTAAAGGGACTGACTCTCCAAGTGGGGAGAGTGTTAGTAAAGCGTCTGGAATGTTGCACCCGAGTACCAGGGGAGGAAAACTGAGACATATTTGAACACGTCTCCCGATCACATGGTTGATCATACTCTGGGTTCCACATGCATGTTTTAGCTGAAGGAAGAATACCTAAAATCTGTGTAGTTGAAACCCGTGGAATGAATACCATGCAATATGACTTCAAAGGTCTTCATTTGCTCACTGAACCTCTCCAATCCTATCACTGCTGCGTTTATGCCCCTGTACACATGCTTGATTCTCTTTCGGAGACATAGCAATCTATAGGTTTTAAGATACTTACTAGTCAGGTACATTCTTAGGCGTTTAATATGCGGTGTTGAGTCCACTTCGTTGAGCAAGGAGTAGCTCTTGTCTATTCCATATTTGGCTTAAGGAACTTTGTGCTCATTTCAATCTCTGGTTTTATGCAGCACCCCAACTCACCTTTCCCCTTAAGCAAGCATAAGTTAGTTTTCTAAATTTGAGACCCTGTTCTGTTCTGTAATTCAGTTCCTGTGTAGCCAAGTTTACATTCCGTGTATTACTGATATCTTATGATGTTTCTTTTTCTGTGTGACTTATTTCAGTTAGAATCACCATACCCGAATCCACTCATTATGCTGCTACGGGCCTGGTGACATAGATTTCATTGCTGAGTGATATTGCTTTGTACATGAGTACCACAACTTCTTTATCCATTTTTCACTTTCTGTGATATTGAACTTGTACGGTAAATGAGGTTCTTGTAAACAGAGGCGTCCCAAACTTTGGGGTGGCTGTGTCTTTTTGATTTTAATTTCCCTAAGCTATAGGACCATAAGTGGAAGTGCACTAGGCTCTGTTGCTTTGTTTTTTAGATGTTTCAGGAAACACCATACACTTCTCCGGAGTGGCTGTTGGCAATTTACATCCCGCCCATCAGCATAACAAGGCTCCCAGTTCTCCATGTCCTGTCCTGCCTTTCTGGATTTTACACTTTTTTCAGATGGCCCTTTTGACCAGGGGGAAGTGAGACTTCATTGTAGTGCAGATTTCCTTTGCAAGCTTGCTTGGTTGTCCAAAAAGGGCGTATGCGTTTTTTCCTGAATATATTCAGGAAAAAACGCATACGCCCTTTTTGGCCAAGTGCATCATTGTGGACGTTCTGCCTCTTTTCCTATGCTTTCAATGCAATTCCAGTCTACCTCCTGAAATTGGTTTCCTGCAATTCTGCCCCGCTTTCAAGTCCTCTTGGCAGCCTTACTTCAGTCTATTTTTGGACGATAGCTGTCATTTATAACTCTGCCGGTTTGTGAATTACAGTGCCCCTGAGCTCCTTTCTTCAACTCGCTTTCTTTTGAGCTGGCCGCAACACCGCAGGATGGCTTCAGGCCCTAATCTGGTTCCGGTTCGGCACGCTGAGCCTTTGGTTATTTCCTCTTCTTGGTGGGAAATGAGAGTTAAATTTGCCCGTCCAGACACCTCCAGCTAGCCTCTCATTGGTTCTCGCTATTCCTGTTCATCTTCCGCAGAAATTGCAAACTGGGCCAAACAGGAGGTTAAAGGGACTGACTCTCCAAGTGGGGAGAGTGTTAGTAAAGCGTCTGGAATGTTGCACCCGAGTACCAGGGGAGGAAAACTGAGACATATTTGAACACGTCTCCCGATCACATGGTTGATCATACTCTGGGTTCCACATGCATGTTTTAGCTGAAGGAAGAATACCTAAAATCTGTGTAGTTGAAACCCGTGGAATGGGTACCATGCAATATGACTTCAAAGGTCTTCATTTGCTCACTGAACCTCTCCAATCCTATCACTGCTGCGTTTATGCCCCTGTACACATGCTTGATTCTCTTTCGGAGACATAGCAATCTATAGGTTTTAAGATACTTACTAGTCAGGTACATTCTTAGGCGTTTAATATGCGGTGTTGAGTCCACTTCGTTGAGCAAGGAGTAGCTCTTGTCTATTCCATATTTGGCTTAAGGAACTTTGTGCTCATTTCAATCTCTGGTTTTATGCAGCACCCCAACTCACCTTTCCCCTTAAGCAAGCATAAGTTGGTTTTCTAAATTTGAGACCCTGTTCTGTTCTGTAATTCAGTTCCTGTGTAGCCAAGTTTACATTCCGTGTATTACTGATATCTTATGATGTTTCTTTTTCTGTGTGACTTATTTCAGTTAGAATCACCATACCCGAATCCACTCATTATGCTGCTACGGGCCTGGTGACATAGATTTCATTGCTGAGTGATATTGCTTTGTACATGAGTACCACAACTTCTTTATCCATTTTTCACTTTCTGTGATATTGAACTTGTACGGTAAATGAGGTTCTTGTAAACAGAGGCGTCCCAAACTTTGGGGTGGCTGTGTCTTTTTGATTTTAATTTCCCTAAGCTATAGGACCATAAGTGGAAGTGCACTAGGCTCTGTTGCTTTGTTTTTTAGATGTTTCAGGAAACACCATACACTTCTCCGGAGTGGCTGTTGGCAATTTACATCCCGCCCATCAGCATAACAAGGCTCCCAGTTCTCCATGTCCTGTCCTGCCTTTCTGGATTTTACACTTTTTTCAGATGGCCCTTTTGACCAGGGGGAAGTGAGACTTCATTGTAGTGCAGATTTCCTTTGCAAGCTTGCTTGGTTGTCCAAAAAGGGCGTATGCGTTTTTTCCTGAATATATTCAGGAAAAAACGCATACGCCCTTTTTGGCCAAGTGCATCATTGTGGACGTTCTGCCTCTTTTCCTATGCTTTCAATGCAATTCCAGTCTACCACCTGAAATTGGTTTCCTGCAATTCTGCCCCGCTTTCAAGTCCTCTTGGCAGCCTTACTTCAGTCTATTTTTGGACGATAGCTGTCATTTATAACTCTGCCGGTTTGTGAATTACAGTGCCCCTGAGCTCCTTTCTTCAACTCGCTTTCTTTTGAGCTGGCCGCAACACCGCAGGATGGCTTCAGGCCCTAATCTGGTTCCGGTTCGGCACGCTGAGCCTTTGGTTATTTCCTCTTCTTGGTGGGAAATGAGAGTTAAATTTGCCCGTCCAGACACCTCCAGCTAGCCTCTCATTGGTTCTCGCTATTCCTGTTCATCTTCCGCAGAAATTGCAAACTGGGCCAAACAGGAGGTTAAAGGGACTGACTCTCCAAGTGCGGAGAGTGTTAGTAAAGCGTGTGGAATGTTGCACCCGAGTACCAGGGGAGGAAAACTGAGACATATTTGAACACGTCTCCCGATCACATGGTTGATCATACTCTGGGTTCCACATGCATGTTTTAGCTGAAGGAAGAATACCTAAAATCTGTGTAGTTGAAACCCGTGGAATGGGTACCATGCAATATGACTTCAAAGGTCTTCATTTGCTCACTGAACCTCTCCAATCCTATCACTGCTGCGTTTATGCCCCTGTACACATGCTTGATTCTCTTTCGGAGACATAGCAATCTATAGGTTTTAAGATACTTACTAGTCAGGTACATTCTTAGGCGTTTAATATGCGGTGTTGAGTCCACTTCGTTGAGCAAGGAGTAGCTCTTGTCTATTCCATATTTGGCTTAAGGAACTTTGTGCTCATTTCAATCTCTGGTTTTATGCAGCACCCCAACTCACCTTTCCCCTTAAGCAAGCATAAGTTGGTTTTCTAAATTTGAGACCCTGTTCTGTTCTGTAATTCAGTTCCTGTGTAGCCAAGTTTACATTCCGTGTATTACTGATATCTTATGATGTTTCTTTTTCTGTGTGACTTATTTCAGTTAGAATCACCATACCCGAATCCACTCATTATGCTGCTACGGGCCTGGTGACATAGATTTCATTGCTGAGTGATATTGCTTTGTACATGAGTACCACAACTTCTTTATCCATTTTTCACTTTCTGTGATATTGAACTTGTACGGTAAACGAGGTTCTTGTAAACAGAGGCGTCCCAAACTTTGGGGTGGCTGTGTCTTTTTGATTTTAATTTCCCTAAGCTATAGGACCATAAGTGGCAGTGCCCTAGGCTCTGTTGCTTTGTTTTTTAGATGTTTCAGGAAACACCATACACTTCTCCTGAGTGGTTGTTGGCAATTTACATCCCGCCCATCAGCATAACAAGGCTCCCAGTTCTCCATGGCCTGTCCTGCCTTTCTGGATTTTACACTTTTTTCAGATGGCCCTTTTGACCGGGGGGAAGTGAGACTTCATTGTAGTGCAGATTTCCTTTGCAAGCTTGCTTGGTTGTCCAAAAAGGGCGTATGCGTTTTTTCCTGAATATATTCAGGAAAAAACGCATACGCCCTTTTTGGCCAAGTGCATCATTGTGGACGTTCTGCCTCTTTTCCTATGCTTTCAATGCAATTCCAGTCTACCTCCTGAAATCGGTTTCCTGCAATTCTGCCCCGCTTTCAAGTCCTCTTGGCAGCCTTACTTCAGTCTATTTTTGGACGATAGCTGTCATTTATAACTCTGCAGGTTTGTGAATTACAGTGCCCCTGAGCTCCTTTCTTCAACTCGCTTTCTTTTGAGCTGGCCGCAACACCGCAGGATGGCTTCAGGCCCTAATCTGGTTCCGGTTCGGCACGCTGAGCCTTTGGTTATTTCCTCTTCCTGGTGGGAAATGAGAGTTAAATTTGCCCGTCCAGACACCTCCAGCTAGCCTCTCATTGGTTCTCGCTATTCCTGTTCATCTTCCGCAGAAATTGCAAACTGGGCCAAACAGGAGGTTAAAGGGACTGACTGTCCAAGTCGGGAGAGTGTTAGTAAAGCGTCTGGAATGTTCCACCGAAGTACCAGGGGACGAAAACTGAGACATATTTGAACACGTCTCCCGTTCACATGGTTGATCATACTCTGGGTTCCACATGCATGTTTTAGCTGAAGAAAGAATACCTTAAACCTGGAGAGTTGAGACCCGTGGAATGGGTACCATGCAATATGACTTCAAAGGGTCTTCATTTGCTCACCGAATCTCTCCAATCCTATCACTGCTGCGTTTATGACCCTTGTACACACGCTTGATTCTCTTTTGGAGACATAGCAATCCATAGGTTTTAAGATACTTACTAGTCAGGTATATTCTTAGGCGTTTAATATGGGGTGTGGAGTACATTTCGTTGAGCAAGGAGTAGCTCTTGTCTATTCCATATTTGGCTTAAGGAACTTTATCTGTGCTCATTTGAATCTCTGGTTTTATGCAGCACCCCAACTCACCTTTCCACTTAAGCAAGCATAAGTTGGTTTTCTAAATTTGAGACCCTGTTCTGTTTTGCAATTCAGTTCCTCTGTAGCCAAGTTTAAATTCCATGTATTAGTGATATTTTTTGATGTTTCTTTTTCTGTGTGACTTATTTCAGTTAGAATCACCATACCCGAATCCACTCATTATGCTGCTACGGGCCTGGTGACATAGATTTCATTGCTGAGTGATATTGCTTTGTACATGAGTACCACAACTTCTTTATCCATTTTTCACTTTCTGTGATATTGAACTTGTACGGTAAACGAGGTTCTTGTAAACAGAGGCGTCCCAAACTTTGGGGTGGCTGTGTCTTTTTGATTTTAATTTCCCTAAGCTATAGGACCATAAGTGGAAGTGCACTAGGCTCTGTTGCTTTGTTTTTTAGATGTTTCAGGAAACACCATACACTTCTCCGGAGTGGCTGTTGGCAATTTACATCCCGCCCATCAGCATAACAAGGCTCCCAGTTCTCCATGTCCTGTCCTGCCTTTCTGGATTTTACACTTTTTTCAGATGACCCTTTTGACCGGGGGGAAGTGAGACTTCATTGTAGTGCAGATTTCCTTTGCAAGCTTGCTTGGTTGGCCAAAAAGGGCGTATGCGTTTTTTCCTGAATATATTCAGGAAAAAACGCATACGCCCTTTTTGGCCAAGTGCATCATTGTGGACGTTCTGCCTCTTTTCCTATGCTTTCAATGCAATTCCAGTCTACTTCCTGAAATCGGATTCCTGCAATTCTGCCCCGCTTTCAAGTCCTCTTGGCAGCCTTACTTCAGTCTATTTTTGGACGATAGCTGTCATTTATAACTCTGCAGGTTTGTGAATTACAGTGCCCCTGAGCTCCTTTCTTCAACTCGCTTTCTTTTGAGCTGGCCGCAACACCGCAGGATGGCTTCAGGCCCTAATCTGGTTCCGGTACGGCACGCTGAGCCTTTGGTTATTTCCTCTTCCTGGTGGGAAATGAGAGTTAAATTTGCCCGTCCAGACACCTCCAGCTAGCCTCTCATTGGTTCTCGCTATTCCTGTTCATCTTCCGCAGAAAGTGCAAACTGGGCCAAACAGGAGGTTAAAGAGACTGACTCTCCAAGTGGGGAGAGTGTTAGTAAAGCGTCTGGAATGTTGCACCCGAGCACCAGGGGAGGAATACTGAGACATATTTGAACACGTCTCCCGATCACATGGTTGATCATACTCTGGGTTCCACATGCATGTTTTAGCTGAAGGAAGAATACCTAAAATCTGCGTAGTTGAAATCCGTGGAATGGGTACCATGCAATATGACTTCAAAGGTCTTCATTTGCTCACTGAACCTCTCCAATCCTATCACTGCTGCGTTTATGCCCCTGTACACATGCTTGATTCTCTTTTGGAGACATAGCAATCTATAGGATTTAAGATACTTACTAGTCAGGTACATTCTTAGGCGTTTAATATGCGGTGTTGAGTCCATTTCGTTGAGCAAGGAGTAGCTCTTGTCTATTCCATATTTGGCTTAAGGAACTTTGTGCTCATTTCAATCTCTGGTTTTATGCAGCACCCCAACTCACCTTTCCCCTTAAGCAAGCATAAGTTGGTTTTCTAAATTTGAGACCCTGTTCTGTTCTGTAATTCAGTTCCTGTGTAGCCAAGTTTACATTCCGTGTATTACTGATATCTTATGATGTTTCTTTTTCTGTGTGACTTATTTCAGTTAGAATCATCATACCTGAATCCACTCATTGTGCTGCTAAGGGCCTGATGACACAGATTTCATTGCTGAGTGATATTGCTTTGTAACTAAATACCACAACTTCTTTATCCATTTTTCACTTTCTGCAATGTTGAACTTGTACTGTAAACGAGGTTCTTGTAAACAGAGCCGTTCCAAACTTTGGGGTGGCTGTGTCTTTTTGATTTTAATTTCCCTAAGCTATAGGACCATAAGTGGAAGTGCCCTGGGTTCTGTTGCTTTGTTTTTTAGATGTTTCAGGAAACACCATACACTTCTCCCGAGTGGTTGTTGGCAATTTACATCCCGCCCATCAGCATAACAAGGCTCCCAGTTCTCCATGGCCTGTCCTGCCTTTCTGGATTTTACACTTTTTTCAGATGATCCTTTTGACCGGGGGGAAGTGAGACTTCATTGTAGTGCAGATTTCCTTTGCAAGCTTGCTTGGTTGGCCAAAAAGGGCGTATGCGTTTTTTCCTGAATATATTCAGGAAAAAACGCATACGCCCTTTTTGGCCAAGTGCATCATTGTGGACGTTCTGCCTCTTTTCCTATGCTTTCAATGCAATTCCAGTCTACCTCCTGAAATCGGATTCCTGCAATTCTGCCCCGCTTTCAAGTCCTCTTGGCAGCCTTACTTCAGTCTATTTTTGGACGATAGCTGTCATTTATAACTCTGCAGGTTTGTGAATTACAGTGCCCCTGAGCTCCTTTCTTCAACTCGCTTTCTTTTGAGCTGGCCGCAACACCGCAGGATGGCTTCAGGCCCTAATCTGGTTCCGGTACGGCACGCTGAGCCTTTGGTTATTTCCTCTTCCTGGTGGGAAATGAGAGTTAAATTTGCCCGTCCAGACACCTCCAGCTAGCCTCTCATTGGTTCTCGCTATTCCTGTTCATCTTCCGCAGAAATTGCAAACTGGGCCAAACAGGAGGTTAAAGGGACTGACTCTCCAAGTGGGGAGAGTGTTAGTAAAGCGTCTGGAATGTTGCACCCGAGTACCAGGGGAGGAAAACTGAGACATATTTGAACACGTCTCCCGATCACATGGTTGATCATACTCTGGGTTCCACATGCATGTTTTAGCTGAAGGAAGAATACCTAAAATCTGTGTAGTTGAAACCCGTGGAATGGGTACCATGCAATATGACTTCAAAGGTCTTCATTTGCTCACTGAACCTCTCCAATCCTATCACTGCTGCGTTTATGTCCCTGTACACATGCTTGATTCTCTTTCGGAGACATAGCAATCTATAGGTTTTAAGATACTTACTAGTCAGGTACATTCTTAGGCGTTTAATATGCGGTGTTGAGTCCACTTCGTTGAGCAAGGAGTAGCTCTTGTCTATTCCATATTTGGCTTAAGGAACTTTGTGCTCATTTCAATCTCTGGTTTTATGCAGCACCCCAACTCACCTTTCCCCTTAAGCAAGCATAAGTTGCTTTTCTAAATTTGAGACCCTGTTCTGTTCTGTAATTCAGTTCCTGTGTAGCCAAGTTTACATTCCGTGTATTACTGATATCTTATGATGTTTCTTTTTCTGTGTGACTTATTTCAGTTAGAATCACCATACCCGAATCCACTCATTATGCTGCTACGGGCCTGGTGACATAGATTTCATTGCTGAGTGATATTGTTTTGTACATGAGTACCACAACTTCTTTATCCATTTTTCACTTTCTGTGATATTGAACTTGTACGGTAAACGAGGTTCTTGTAAACAGAGGCGTCCCAAACTTTGGGGTGGCTGTGTCTTTTTGATTTTAATTTCCCTAAGCTATAGGACCATAAGTGGAAGTGCACTAGGCTCTGTTGCTTTGTTTTTTAGATGTTTCCGGAAACACCATACACTTCTCCCGAGTGGTTGTTGGCAATTTACATCCCGCCCATCAGCATAACAAGGCTCCCAGTTCTCCATGGCCTGTCCTGCCTTTCTGGATTTTACACTTTTTTCAGATGGCCCTTTTGACCGGGGGGAAGTGAGACTTCATTGTAGTGCAGATTTCCTTTGCAAGCTTGCTTGGTTGGCCAAAAAGGGCGTATGCGTTTTTTCCTGAATATATTCAGGAAAAAACGCATACGCCCTTTTTGGCCAAGTGCATCATTGTGGACGTTCTGCCTCTTTTCCTATGCTTTCAATGCAATTCCAGTCTACCTCCTGAAATCGGTTTCCTGCAATTCTGCCCCGCTTTCAAGTCCTCTTGGCAGCCTTACTTCAGTCTATTTTTGGACGATAGCTGTCATTTATAACTCTGCAGGTTTGTGAATTACAGTGCCCCTGAGCTCCTTTCTTCAACTCGCGTTCTTTTGAGCTGGCCGCAACACCGCAGGATGGCTTCAGGCCCTAATCTGGTTCCGGTATGGCACGCTGAGCCTTTGGTTATTTCCTCTTCCTGGTGGGAAATGAGAGTTAAATTTGCCCGTCCAGACACCTCCAGCTAGCCTCTCATTGGTTCTCACTATTCCTGTTCATCTTCCGCAGAAATTGCAAACTGGGCCAAACAGGAGGTTAAAGGGACTGACTCTCCAAGTGGGGAGAGTGTTAGTAAAGCGTCTGGAATGTTGCACCCTAGTACCAGGGGAGGAAAACTGAGACATATTTGAACACGTCTCCCGATCACATGGTTGATCATACTCTGGGTTCCACATGCATGTTTTAGCTGAAGGAAGAATACCTAAAATCTGTGTAGTTGAAACCCGTGGAATGGGTACCATGCAATATGACTTCAAAGGTCTTCATTTGCTCACTGAACCTCTCCAATCCTATCACTGCTGCGTTTATGCCCCTGTACACATGCTTGGTTCTCTTTCGGAGACATAGCAATCTATAGGTTTTAAGATACTTACTAGTCAGGTACATTCTTAGGCGTTTAATATGCGGTGTTGAGTCCACTTCGTTGAGCAAGGAGTAGCTCTTGTCTATTCCATATTTGGCTTAAGGAACTTTGTGCTCATTTCAATCTCTGGTTTTATGCAGCACCCCAACTCACCTTTCCCCTTAAGCAAGCATAAGTTGGTTTTCTAAATTTGAGACCCTGTTCTGTTCTGTAATTCAGTTCCTGTGTAGCCAAGTTTACATTCCGTGTATTACTGATATCTTATGATGTTTCTTTTTCTGTGTGACTTATTTCAGTTAGAATCACCATACCCGAATCCACTCATTATGCTGCTACGGGCCTGGTGACATAGATTTCATTGCTGAGTGATATTGCTTTGTACATGAGTACCACAACTTCTTTATCCATTTTTCACTTTCTGTGATATTGAACTTGTACGGTAAACGAGGTTCTTGTAAACAGAGGCGTCCCAAACTTTGGGGTGGCTGTGTCTTTTTGATTTTAATTTCCCTAAGCTATAGGACCATAAGTGGAAGTGCACTAGGCTCTGTTGCTTTGTTTTTTAGATGTTTCAGGAAACACCATACACTTCTCCGGAGTGGCTGTGGCAATTTACATCCCGCCCATCAGCATAACAAGGCTCCCAGTTCTCCATGTCCTGTCCTGCCTTTCTGGATTTTACACTTTTTTCAGATGGCCCTTTTGACCGGGGGGAAGTGAGACTTCATTGTAGTGCAGATTTCCTTTGCAAGCTTGCTTGGTTGGCCAAAAAGGGCGTATGCGTTTTTTCCTGAATATATTCAGGAAAAAACGCATACGCCCTTTTTGGCCAAGTGCATCATTGTGGACGTTCTGCCTCTTTTCCTATGCTTTCAATGCAATTCCAGTCTACCTCCTGAAATCGGTTTCCTGCAATTCTGCCCCGCTTTCAAGTCCTCTTGGCAGCCTTACTTCAGTCTATTTTTGGACGATAGCTGTCATTTATAACTCTGCAGGTTTGTGAATTACAGTGCCCCTGAGCTCCTTTCTTCAACTCGCTTTCTTTTGAGCTGGCCGCAACACCGCAGGATGGCTTCAGGCCCTAATCTGGTTCCGGTATGGCACGCTGAGCCTTTGGTTATTTCCTCTTCCTGGTGGGAAATGAGAGTTAAATTTGCCCGTCCAGACACCTCCAGCTAGCCTCTCATTGGTTCTCGCTATTCCTGTTCATCTTCCGCAGAAATTGCAAACTGGGCCAAACAGGAGGTTAAAGGGACTGACTCTCCAAGTGGGGAGAGTGTTAGTAAAGCGTCTGGAATGTTGCACCCGAGTACCAGGGGAGGAAAACTGAGACATATTTGAACACGTCTCCCGATCACATGGTTGATCATACTCTGGGTTCCACATGCATGTTTTAGCTGAAGGAAGAATACCTAAAATCTGCGTAGTTGAAATCCGTGGAATGGGTACCATGCAATATGACTTCAAAGGTCTTCATTTGCTCACTGAACCTCTCCAATCCTATCACTGCTGCGTTTATGCCCCTGTACACATGCTTGATTCTCTTTCGGAGACATAGCAATCTATAGGTTTTAAGATACTTACTAGTCAGGTACATTCTTAGGCGTTTAATATGCGGTGTTGAGTCCATTTCGTTGAGCAAGGAGTAGCTCTTGTCTATTCCATATTTGGCTTAAGGAACTTTGTGCTCATTTCAATCTCTGGTTTTATGCAGCACCCCAACTCACCTTTCCCCTTAAGCAAGCATAAGTTGGTTTTCTAAATTTGAGACCCTGTTCTGTTCTGTAATTCAGTTCCTGTGTAGCCAAGTTTACATTCCGTGTATTACTGATATCTTATGATGTTTCTTTTTCTGTGTGACTTATTTCACTTAGAATCATCATACCTGAATCCACTCATTGTGCTGCTAAGGGCCTGATGACACAGATTTCATTGCTGAGTGATATTGCTTTGTAACTAAATACCACAACTTCTTTATCCATTTTTCACTTTCTGCAATGTTGAACTTGTACTGTAAACGAGGTTCTTGTAAACAGAGCTGTTCCAAACTTTGGGGTGGCTGTGTCTTTTTGATTTTAATTTCCCTAAGCTATAGGAACATAAGTGGAAGTGCCCTAGGTTCTGTTGCTTTGTTTTTTAGATGTTTCAGGAAACACCATACACTTCTCCCGAGTGGTTGTTGGCAATTTACATCCCGCCCATCAGCATAACAAGGCTCCCAGTTCTCCATGGCCTGTCCTGCCTTTCTGGATTTTACACTTTTTTCAGATGGCCCTTTTGACCGGGGGGAAGTGAGACTTCATTGTAGTGCAGATTTCCTTTGCAAGCTTGCTTGGTTGGCCAAAAAGGGCGTATGCGTTTTTTCCTGAATATATTCAGGAAAAAACGCATACGCCCTTTTTGGCCAAGTGCATCATTGTGGACGTTCTGCCTCTTTTCCTATGCTTTCAATGCAATTCCAGTCTACCTCCTGAAATCGGTTTCCTGCAATTCTGCCCCGCTTTCAAGTCCTCTTGGCAGCCTTACTTCAGTCTATTTTTGGACGATAGCTGTCATTTATAACTCTGCAGGTTTGTGAATTACAGTGCCCCTGAGCTCCTTTCTTCAACTCGCTTTCTTGTGACCTGGCCGCAACACTGCAGGATGGCTTCAGGCCCTAATCTGGTTCCGGTACGGCACGCTGAGCCTTTGGTTATTTCCTCTTCCTGGTGGGAAATGAGAGTTAAATTTGCCCGTCCAGACACCTCCAGCTAGCCTCTCATTGGTTCTCGCTATTCCTGTTCATCTTCCGCAGAAATTGCAAACTGGGCCAAACAGGAGGTTAAAGGGACTGACTCTCCAAGTGGGGAGAGTGTTAGTAAAGCGTCTGGAATGTTGCACCCGAGTACCAGGGGAGGAAAACTGAGACATATTTGAACACGTCTCCTGATCACATGGTTGATCATACTCTGGGTTCCACATGCATGTTTTAGCTGAAGGAAGAATACCTAAAATCTGTGTAGTTGAAACCCGTGGAATGGGTACCATGCAATATGACTTCAAAGGTCTTCATTTGCTCACTGAACCTCTCCAATCCTATCACTGCTGCGTTTATGCCCCTGTACACATGCTTGATTCTCTTTCGGAGACATAGCAATCTATAGGTTTTAAGATACTTACTAGTCAGGTACATTCTTAGGCGTTTAATATGCGGTGTTGAGTCCACTTCGTTGAGCAAGGAGTAGCTCTTGTCTATTCCATATTTGGCTTAAGGAACTTTGTGCTCATTTCAATCTCTGGTTTTATGCAGCACCCCAACTCACCTTTCCCCTTAAGCAAGCATAAGTTGGTTTTCTAAATTTGAGACCCTGTTCTGTTCTGTAATTCAGTTCCTGTGTAGCCAAGTTTACATTCCGTGTATTACTGATATCTTATGATGTTTCTTTTTCTGTGTGACTTATTTCAGTTAGAATCACCATACCCGAATCCACTCATTATGCTGCTACGGGCCTGGTGACATAGATTTCATTGCTGAGTGATATTGCTTTGTACATGAGTACCACAACTTCTTTATCCATTTTTCACTTTCTGTGATATTGAACTTGTACGGTAAACGAGGTTCTTGTAAACAGAGGCGTCCCAAACTTTGGGGTGGCTGTGTCTTTTTGATTTTAATTTCCCTAAGCTATAGGACCATAAGTGGAAGTGCACTAGGCTCTGTTGCTTTGTTTTTTAGATGTTTCAGGAAACACCATACACTTCTCCGGAGTGGCTGTGGCAATTTACATCCCGCCCATCAGCATAACAAGGCTCCCAGTTCTCCATGTCCTGTCCTGCCTTTCTGGATTTTACACTTTTTTCAGATGGCCCTTTTGACCGGGGGGAAGTGAGACTTCATTGTAGTGCAGATTTCCTTTGCAAGCTTGCTTGGTTGGCCAAAAAGGGCGTATGCGTTTTTTCCTGAATATATTCAGGAAAAAACGCATACGCCCTTTTTGGCCAAGTGCATCATTGTGGACGTTCTGCCTCTTTTCCTATGCTTTCAATGCAATTCCAGTCTACCTCCTGAAATCGGTTTCCTGCAATTCTGCCCCGCTTTCAAGTCCTCTTGGCAGCCTTACTTCAGTCTATTTTTGGACGATAGCTGTCATTTATAACTCTGCAGGTTTGTGAATTACAGTGCCCCTGAGCTCCTTTCTTCAACTCGCTTTCTTTTGAGCTGGCCGCAACACCGCAGGATGGCTTCAGGCCCTAATCTGGTTCCGGTACAGCACGCTGAGCCTTTGGTTATTTCCTCTTCCTGGTGGGAAATGAGAGTTAAATTTGCCCGTCCAGACACCTCCAGCTAGCCTCTCATTGGTTCTCGCTATTCCTGTTCATCTTCCGCAGAAATTGCAAACTGGGCCAAACAGGAGGTTAAAGGGACTGACTCTCCAAGTGGGGAGAGTGTTAGTAAAGCATCTGGAATGTTGCACCCGAGTACCAGGGGAGGAAAACTGAGACATATTTGAACACGTCTCCCGATCACATGGTTGATCATACTCTGGGTTCCACATGCATGTTTTAGCTGAAGGAAGAATACCTAAAATCTGCGTAGTTGAAACCCGTGGAATGGGTACCATGCAATATGACTTCAAAGGTCTTCATTTGCTCACTGAACCTCTCCAATCCTATCACTGCTGCGTTTATGCCCCTGTACACATGCTTGATTCTCTTTCGGAGACATAGCAATCTATAGGTTTTAAGATACTTACTAGTCAGGTACATTCTTAGGCGTTTAATATGCGGTGTTGAGTCCATTTCGTTGAGCAAGGAGTAGCTCTTGTCTATTCCATATTTGGCTTAAGGAACTTTGTGCTCATTTCAATCTCTGGTTTTATGCAGCACCCCAACTCACCTTTCCCCTTAAGCAAGCATAAGTTGGTTTTCTAAATTTGAGACCCTGTTCTGTTCTGTAATTCAGTTCCTGTGTAGCCAAGTTTACATTCCGTGTATTACTGATATCTTATGATGTTTCTTTTTCTGTGTGACTTATTTCAGTTAGAATCATCATACCTGAATCCACTCATTGTGCTGCTAAGGGCCTGATGACACAGATTTCATTGCTGAGTGATATTGCTTTGTAACTAAATACCACAACTTCTTTATCCATTTTTCACTTTCTGCGATGTTGAACTTGTAATGTAAACGAGGTTCTTGTAAACAGAGCCGTTCCAAACTTTGGGGTGGCTGTGTCTTTTTGATTTTAATTTCCCTAAGCTATAGGACCATAAGTGGAAGTGCCCTAGGTTCTGTTGCTTTGTTTTTTAGATGTTTCAGGAAACACCATACACTTCTCCCGAGTGGTTGTTGGCAATTTACATCCCGCCCATCAGCATAACAAGGCTCCCAGTTCTCCATGGCCTGTCCTGCCTTTCTGGATTTTACACTTTTTTCAGATGGCCCTTTTGACCGGGGGGAAGTGAGACTTCATTGTAGTGCAGATTTCCTTTGCAAGCTTGCTTGGTTGGCCAAAAAGGGCGTATGCGTTTTTTCCTGAATATATTCAGGAAAAAACGCATACGCCCTTTTTGGCCAAGTGCATCATTGTGGACGTTCTGCCTCTTTTCCTATGCTTTCAATGCAATTCCAGTCTACCTCCTGAAATCGGATTCCTGCAATTCTGCCCCGCTTTCAAGTCCTCTTGGCAGCCTTACTTCAGTCTATTTTTGGACGATAGCTGTCATTTATAACTCTGCAGGTTTGTGAATTACAGTGCCCCTGAGCTCCTTTCTTCAACTCGCTTTCTTTTGAGCTGGCCGCAACACCGCAGGATGGCTTCAGGCCCTAATCTGGTTCCGGTATGGCACGCTGAGCCTTTGGTTATTTCCTCTTCCTGGTGGGAAATGAGAGTTAAATTTGCCCGTCCAGACACCTCCAGCTAGCCTCTCATTGGTTCTCGCTATTCCTGTTCATCTTCCGCAGAAATTGCAAACTGGGCCAAACAGGAGGTTAAAGGCGCTGACTCTCCAAGTGGGGAGAGTGTTAGTAAAGCGTCTGGAATGTTGCACCCGAGTACCAGGGGAGGAAAACTGAGACATATTTGAACACGTCTCCCGATCACATGGTTGATCATACTCTGGGTTCCACATGCATGTTTTAGCTGAAGGAAGAATACCTAAAATCTGCGTAGTTGAAATCCGTGGAATGGGTTCCATGCAATATGACTTCAAAGGTCTTCATTTGCTCACTGAACCTCTCCAATCCTATCACTGCTGCGTTTATGCCCCTGTACACATGCTTGATTCTCTTTCGGAGACATAGCAATCTATAGGTTTTAAGATACTTACTAGTCAGGTACATTCTTAGGCGTTTAATATGCGGTGTTGAGTCCATTTCGTTGAGCAAGGAGTAGCTCTTGTCTATTCCATATTTGGCTTAAGGAACTTTGTGCTCATTTCAATCTCTGGTTTTATGCAGCACCCCAACTCACCTTTCCCCTTAAGCAAGCATAAGTTGGTTTTCTAAATTTGAGACCCTGTTCTGTTCTGTAATTCAGTTCCTGTGTAGCCAAGTTTACATTCCGTGTATTACTGATATCTTATGATGTTTCTTTTTCTGTGTGACTTATTTCAGTTAGAATCATCATACCTGAATCCACTCATTGTGCTGCTAAGGGCCTGATGACACAGATTTCATTGCTGAGTGATATTGCTTTGTAAGTAAATACCACAAATTCTTTATCCATTTTTCACTTTCTGCGATGTTGAACTTGTACTGTAAACGAGGTTCTTGTAAACAGAGCCGTTCCAAACTTTGGGGTGGCTGTGTCTTTTTGATTTTAATTTCCCTAAGCTATAGGACCATAAGTGGAAGTGCCCTAGGCTCTGTTGCTTTGTTTTTCAGATGTTTCAGGAAACACCATACACTTCTCCCTAGTGTCTGTTGGCAATTTACATCCCGCCCATCAGCATAACAAGGCTCCCAGTTCTCCATGGCCTGTCCTGCCTTTCTGGATTTTACACTTTTTTCAGATGGCCCTTTTGACCGGGGGGAAGTGAGACTTCATTGTAGTGCAGATTTCCTTTGCAAGCTTGCTTGGTTGGCCAAAAAGGGCGTATGCGTTTTTTCCTGAATATATTCAGGAAAAAACGCATACGCCCTTTTTGGCCAAGTGCATCATTGTGGACGTTCTGCCTCTTTTCCTATGCTTTCAATGCAATTCCAGTCTACCTCCTGAAATCGGATTCCTGCAATTCTGCCCCGCTTTCAAGTCCTCTTGGCAGCCTTACTTCAGTCTATTTTTGGACGATAGCTGTCATTTATAACTCTGCAGGTTTGTGAATTACAGTGCCCCTGAGCTCCTTTCTTCAACTCGGTTTCTTTTGAGCTGGCCGCAACACCGCAGGATGGCTTCAGGCCCTAATCTTGTTCCGGCACGGCACACTGAGCCTTTGGTTATTTCCTCTTCCTGGTGGGAAATGAGAGTTAAATTTGTCCGTCCAGACACCTCCAGCTAGCCTCTCATTGGTTCTCGCTATTCCTGTTCATCTTCCGCAGAAATTGCAAACTGGGCCAAACAGGAGGTTAAAGGGACTGACTCTCCAAGTGGGGAGAGTGTTAGTAAAGCGTCTGGAATGTTGCACCCGAGTACCAGGGGAGGAAAACTGAGACATATTTGAACACGTCTCCCGATCACATGGTTGATCATACTCTGGGTTCCACATGCATGTTTTAGCTGAAGGAAGAATACCTAAAATCTGTGTAGTTGAAACCCGTGGAATGGGTACCATGCAATATGACTTCAAAGGTCTTCATTTGCTCACTGAACCTCTCCAATCCTATCACTGCTGCGTTTATGCCCCTGTACACATGCTTGATTCTCTTTCGGAGACATAGCAATCCATAGGTTTTAAGATACTTACTAGTCAGGTACATTCTTAGGCGTTTAATATGCGGTGTTGAGTCCACTTCGTTGAGCAAGGAGTAGCTCTTGTCTATTCCATATTTGGCTTAAGGAACTTTGTGCTCATTTCAATCTCTGGTTTTATGCAGCACCCCAACTCACCTTTACCCTTAAGCAAGCATAAGTTGGTTTTCTAAATTTGAGACCCTGTTCTGTTCTGTAATTCAGTTCCTGTGTAGCCAAGTTTACATTCCGTGTATTACTGATATCTTATGATGTTTCTTTTTCTGTGTGACTTATTTCAGTTAGAATCACCATACCCGAATCCACTCATTATGCTGCTACGGGCCTGGTGACATAGATTTCATTGCTGAGTGATATTGCTTTGTACATGAGTACCACAACTTCTTTATCCATTTTTCACTTTCTGTGATATTGAACTTGTACGGTAAACGAGGTTCTTGTAAACAGAGGCGTCCCAAACTTTGGGGTGGCTGTGTCTTTTTGATTTTAATTTCCCTAAGCTATAGGACCATAAGTGGAAGTGCACTAGGCTCTGTTGCTTTGTTTTTTAGATGTTTCAGGAAACACCATACACTTCTCCGGAGTGGCTGTTGGCAATTTACATCCCGCCCATCAGCATAACAAGGCTCCCAGTTCTCCATGTCCTGTCCTGCCTTTCTGGATTTTACACTTTTTTCAGATGGCCCTTTTGACCGGGGGGAAGTGAGACTTCATTGTAGTGCAGATTTCCTTTGCAAGCTTGCTTGGTTGGCCAAAAAGGGCGTATGCGTTTTTTCCTGAATATATTCAGGAAAAAACGCATACGCCCTTTTTGGCCAAGTGCATCATTGTGGACGTTCTGCCTCTTTTCCTATGCTTTCAATGCAATTCCAGTCTACCTCCTGAAATCGGTTTCCTGCAATTCTGCCCCGCTTTCAAGTCCTCTTGGCAGCCTTACTTCAGTCTATTTTTGGACGATAGCTGTCATTTATAACTCTGCAGGTTTGTGAATTACAGTGCCCCTGAGCTCCTTTCTTCAACTCGCTTTCTTTTGAGCTGGCCGCAACACCGCAGGATGGCTTCAGGCCCTAATCTGGTTCCGGTACGGCACGCTGAGCCTTTGGTTATTTCCTCTTCCTGGTGGGAAATGAGAGTTAAATTTGCCCGTCCAGACACCTCCAGCTAGCCTCTCATTGGTTCTCGCTATTCCTGTTCATCTTCCGCAGAAATTGCAAACTGGGCCAAACAGGAGGTTAAAGGGACTGACTCTCCAAGTGGGGAGAGTGTTAGTAAAGCGTCTGGAATGTTGCACCCGAGTACCAGGGGAGGAAAACTGAGACATATTTGAACACGTCTCCCGATCACATGGTTGATCATACTCTGGGTTCCACATGCATGTTTTAGCTGAAGGAAGAATACCTAAAATCTGCGTAGTTGAAACCCGTGGAATGGGTACCATGCAATATGACTTCAAAGGTCTTCATTTGCTCACTGAACCTCTCCAATCCTATCACTGCTGCGTTTATGCCCCTGTACACATGCTTGATTCTCTTTCGGAGACATAGCAATCTATAGGTTTTAAGATACTTACTAGTCAGGTACATTCTTAGGCGTTTAATATGCGGTGTTGAGTCCATTTCGTTGAGCAAGGAGTAGCTCTTGTCTATTCCATATTTGGCTTAAGGAACTTTGTGCTCATTTCAATCTCTGGTTTTATGCAGCACCCCAACTCACCTTTCCCCTTAAGCAAGCATAAGTTGGTTTTCTAAATTTGAGACCCTGTTCTGTTCTGTAATTCAGTTCCTGTGTAGCCAAGTTTACATTCCGTGTATTACTGATATCTTATGATGTTTCTTTTTCTGTGTGACTTATTTCAGTTAGAATCATCATACCTGAATCCACTCATTGTGCTGCTAAGGGCCTGATGACACAGATTTCATTGCTGAGTGATATTGCTTTGTAACTAAATACCACAACTTCTTTATCCATTTTCCACTTTCTGCAATGTTGAACTTGTACTGTAAACGAGGTTCTTGTAAACAGAGCCGTTCCAAACTTTGGGGTGGCTGTGTCTTTTTGATTTTAATTTCCCTAAGCTATAGGACCATAAGTGGAAGTGCCCTAGGTTCTGTTGCTTTGTTTTTTAGATGTTTCAGGAAACACCATACACTTCTCCCGAGTGGTTGTTGGCAATTTACATCCCGCCCATCAGCATAACAAGGCTCCCAGTTCTCCATGGCCTGTCCTGCCTTTCTGCATTTTACACTTTTTTCAGATGGCCCTTTTGACAGGGGGGAAGTGAGACTTCATTGTAGTGCAGATTTCCTTTGCAAGCTTGCTTGGTTGGCCAAAAAGGGCGTATGCGTTTTTTCCTGAATATATTCAGGAAAAAACGCATACGCCCTTTTTGGCCAAGTGCATCATTGTGGACGTTCTGCCTCTTTTCCTATGCTTTCAATGCAATTCCAGTCTACCTCCTGAAATCGGATTCCTGCAATTCTGCCCCGCTTTCAAGTCCTCTTGGCAGCCTTACTTCAGTCTATTTTTGGACGATAGCTGTCATTTATAACTCTGCAGGTTTGTGAATTACAGTGCCCCTGAGCTCCTTTCTTCAACTCGCTTTCTTTTGAGCTGGCCGCAACACCGCAGGATGGCTTCAGGCCCTAATCTGGTTCCGGTATGGCACGCTGAGCCTTTGGTTATTTCCTCTTCCTGGTGGGAAATGAGAGTTAAATTTGCCCGTCCAGACACCTCCAGCTAGCCTCTCATTGGTTCTCGCTATTCCTGTTCATCTTCCGCAGAAATTGCAAACTGGGCCAAACAGGAGGTTAAAGGGACTGACTCTCCAAGTGGGGAGAGTGTTAGTAAAGCGTCTGGAATGTTGCACCCGAGTACCAGGGGAGGAAAACTGAGACATATTTGAACACGTCTCCCGATCACATGGTTGATCATACTCTGGGTTCCACATGCATGTTTTAGCTGAAGGAAGAATACCTAAAATCTGTGTAGTTGAAACCCGTGGAATGGGTACCATGCAATATGACTTCAAAGGTCTTCATTTGCTCACTGAACCTCTCCAATCCTATCACTGCTGCGTTTATGTCCCTGTACACATGCTTGATTCTCTTTCGGAGACATAGCAATCTATAGGTTTTAAGATACTTACTAGTCAGGTACATTCTTAGGCGTTTAATATGCGGTGTTGAGTCCACTTCGTTGAGCAAGGAGTAGCTCTTGTCTATTCCATATTTGGCTTAAGGAACTTTGTGCTCATTTCAATCTCTGGTTTTATGCAGCACCCCAACTCACCTTTCCCCTTAAGCAAGCATAAGTTGGTTTTCTAAATTTGAGACCCTGTTCTGTTCTGTAATTCAGTTCCTGTGTAGCCAAGTTTACATTCCGTGTATTACTGATATCTTATGATGTTTCTTTTTCTGTGTGACTTATTTCAGTTAGAATCACCATACCCGAATCCACTCATTATGCTGCTACGGGCCTGGTGACATAGATTTCATTGCTGAGTGATATTGCTTTGTACATGAGTACCACAACTTCTTTATCCATTTTTCACTTTCTGTGATATTGAACTTGTACGGTAAACGAGGTTCTTGTAAACAGAGGCGTCCCAAACTTTGGGGTGGCTGTGTCTTTTTGATTTTAATTTCCCTAAGCTATAGGACCATAAGTGGCAGTGCCCTAGGCTCTGTTGCTTTGTTTTTTAGATGTTTCAGGAAACACCATACACTTCTCCTGAGTGGTTGTTGGCAATTTACATCCCGCCCATCAGCATAACAAGGCTCCCAGTTCTCCATGGCCTGTCCTGCCTTTCTGGATTTTACACTTTTTTCAGATGGCCCTTTTGACCGGGGGGAAGTGAGACTTCATTGTAGTGCAGATTTCCTTTGCAAGCTTGCTTGGTTGGCCAAAAAGGGCGTATGCGTTTTTTCCTGAATATATTCAGGAAAAAACGCATACGCCCTTTTTGGCCAAGTGCATCATTGTGGACGTTCTGCCTCTTTTCCTATGCTTTCAATGCAATTCCAGTCTACCTCCTGAAATCGGTTTCCTGCAATTCTGCCCCGCTTTCAAGTCCTCTTGGCAGCCTTACTTCAGTCTATTTTTGGACGATAGCTGTCATTTATAACTCTGCAGGTTTGTGAATTACAGTGCCCCTGAGCTCCTTTCTTCAACTCGCTTTCTTTTGAGCTGGCCGCAACACCGCAGGATGGCTTCAGGCCCTAATCTGGTTCCGGTACGGCACGCTGAGCCTTTGGTTATTTCCTCTTCCTGGTGGGAAATGAGAGTTAAATTTGCCCGTCCAGACACCTCCAGCTAGCCTCTCATTGGTTCTCACTATTCCTGTTCATCTTCCGCAGAAATTGCAAACTGGGCCAAACAGGAGGTTAAAGGGACTGACTCTCCAAGTGGGGAGAGTGTTAGTAAAGCATCTGGAATGTTGCACCCGAGTACCAGGGGAGGAAAACTGAGACATATTTGAACACGTCTCCCGATCACATGGTTGATCATACTCTGGGTTCCACATGCATGTTTTAGCTGAAGGAAGAATACCTAAAATCTGCGTAGTTGAAACCCGTGGAATGGGTACCATGCAATATGACTTCAAAGGTCTTCATTTGCTCACTGAACCTCTCCAATCCTATCACTGCTGCGTTTATGCCCCTGTACACATGCTTGATTCTCTTTCGGAGACATAGCAATCTATAGGTTTTAAGATACTTACTAGTCAGGTACATTCTTAGGCGTTTAATATGCGGTGTTGTGTCCATTTCGTTGAGCAAGGAGTAGCTCTTGTCTATTCCATATTTGGCTTAAGGAACTTTGTGCTCATTTCAATCTCTGGTTTTATGCAGCACCCCAACTCACCTTTCCCCTTAAGCAAGCATAAGTTGGTTTTCTAAATTTGAGACACTGTTCTGTTCTGTAATTCAGTTCCTGTGTAGCCAAGTTTACATTCCGTGTATTACTGATATCTTATGATGTTTCTTTTTCTGTGTGACTTATTTCAGTTAGAATCATCATACCTGAATCCACTCATTGTGCTGCTAAGGGCCTGATGACACAGATTTCATTGCTGAGTGATATTGCTTTGTAACTAAATACCACAACTTCTTTATCCATTTTTCACTTTCTGCAATGTTGAACTTGTACTGTAAACGAGGTTCTTGTAAACAGAGCCGTTCCAAACTTTGGGGTGGCTGTGTCTTTTTGATTTTAATTTCCCTAAGCTATAGGATCATAAGTGGAAGTGCCCTATGTTCTGTTGCTTTGTTTTTTAGATGTTTCAGGAAACACCATACACTTCTCCCGAGTGGTTGTTGGCAATTTACATCCCGCCCATCAGCATAACAAGGCTCCCAGTTCTCCATGGCCTGTCCTGCCTTTCTGGATTTTACACTTTTTTCAGATGGCCCTTTTGACCGGGGGGAAGTGAGACTTCATTGTAGTGCAGATTTCCTTTGCAAGCTTGCTTGGTTGGCCAAAAAGGGCATATGCGTTTTTTCCTGAATATATTCAAGAAAAAACGCATACGCCCTTTTTGGCCAAGTGCATCATTGTGGACGTTCTGCCTCTTTTCCTATGCTTTCAATGCAATTCCAGTCTACCTCCTGAAATCGGTTTCCTGCAATTCTGCCCCGCTTTCAAGTCCTCTTGGCAGCCTTACTTCAGTCTATTTTTGGATGATAGCTGTCATTTATAACTCTGCAGGTTTGTGAATTACAGTGCCCCTGAGCTCCTTTCTTCAACTCGCTTTCTTTTGAGCTGGCCGCAACACCGCAGGATGGCTTCAGGCCCTAATCTGGTTCCGGTATGGGACGCTGAGCCTTTGGTTATTTCCTCTTCCTGGTGGGAAATGAGAGTTAAATTTGCCCGTCCAGACACCTCCAGCTAGCCTCTCATTGGTTCTCGCTATTCCTGTTCATCTTCCGCAGAAATTGCAAACTGGGCCAAACAGGAGGTTAAAGGGACTGACTCTCCAAGTGGGGAGAGTGTTAGTAAAGCGTCTGGAATGTTGCACCCGAGTACCAGGGGAGGAAAACTGAGACATATTTGAACACGTCTCCCGATCACATGGTTGATCATACTCTGGGTTCCACATGCATGTTTTAGCTGAAGGAAGAATACCTAAAATCTGCGTAGTTGAAACCCGTGGAATGGGTACCATGCAATATGACTTCAAAGGTCTTCATTTGCTCACTGAACCTCTCCAATCCTATCACTGCTGCATTTATGCCCCTGTACACATGCTTGATTCTCTTTCGGAGACATAGCAATCTATAGGTTTTAAGATACTTACTAGTCAGGTACATTCTTAGGCGTTTAATATGCGGTGTTGAGTCCATTTCGTTGAGCAAGGAGTAGCTCTTGTCTATTCCATATTTGGCTTAAGGAACTTTGTGCTCATTTCAATCTCTGGTTTTATGCAGCACCCCAACTCACCTTTACCCTAAAGCAAGCATAAGTTGGTTTTCTAAATTTGAGACCCTGTTCTGTTCTGTAATTCAGTTCCTGTGTAGCCAAGTTTACATTCCGTGTATTACTGATATCTTATGATGTTTCTTTTTCTGTGTGACTTATTTCAGTTAGAATCACCATACCCGAATCCACTCATTATGCTGCTACGGGCCTGGTGACATAGATTTCATTGCTGAGTGATATTGCTTTGTACATGAGTACCACAACTTCTTTATCCATTTTTCACTTTCTGTGATATTGAACTTGTACGGTAAACGAGGTTCTTGTAAACAGAGGCGTCCCAAACTTTGGGGTGGCTGTGTCTTTTTGATTTTAATTTCCCTAAGCTATAGGACCATAAGTGGAAGTGCCCTAGGCTCTGTTGCTTTGTTTTTTAGATGTTTCAGGAAACACCATACACTTCTCCCGAGTGTTTGTTGGCAATTTATATCCCGCCCTTCAGCATAACAAGGCTCCCAGTTCTCCATGGCCTGTCCTGCCTTTCTGGATTTTACACTTTTTTCAGATGGCCCTTTTGACCGGGGGGAAGTGAGACTTCATTGTAGTGCAGATTTCCTTTGCAAGCTTGCTTGGTTGGCCAAAAAGGGCGTATGCGTTTTTTCCTGAATATATTCAGGAAAAAACGCATACGCCCTTTTTGGCCAAGTGCATCATTGTGGACGTTCTGCCTCTTTTCCTATGCTTTCAATGCAATTCCAGTCTACCTCCTGAAATCGGTTTCCTGCAATTCTGCCCCGCTTTCAAGTCCTCTTGGCAGCCTTACTTCAGTCTATTTTTGGACGATAGCTGTCATTTATAACTCTGCAGGTTTGTGAATTACAGTGCCCCTGAGCTCCTTTCTTCAACTCGCTTTCTTGTGACCTGGCCGCAACACCGCAGGATGGATTCAGGCCCTAATCTGGTTCCGGCACGGCACACTGAGTCTTTGGTTATTTCCTCTTCCTGGTGGGAAATGAGAGTTAAATTTGCCCGTCCACACACCTCCAGCTAGCCTCTCATTGGTTCTCGCTATTCTTGTTCATCTTCCGCAGAAATTGCAAACTGGGCCAAACAAGAGGTTAAAGCCGCTCACTTTCCAAGTGGGGAGAGTGTTAGTAAAGCGTCTGGAATGTTGCACCCGATTACCAGGGGAGGAAAACTGAGACATATTTGAACACGTCTCCCGATCACATGGTTGATCATACTTGGGTTCCACATGCATGTTTTAGCTGAAGGAAGAATACCTAAAACCTGGGTAGTTGAAACCCGTGGAATGGGTACCATGCAATATGACTTCAAAGGGTCTTCATTTGCTCACCGAACCTCTCCAATCCTATCACTGCTTCGTTTATGCCCCTGTCCACATGCTTGATTCTCTTTCGGAGACATAGCAATCCATAGGTTTTAAGATACTTACTAGTCAGGTACATTCGTAGGCGTTTAATATGCGGTGTTGAGTCCATTTCGTTGAGCAAGGAGTAGCTCTTGTCTATTCCATATTTGGCTTAAGGAACTTTATCTGTGCTCATTTCAATCTCTGGTTTTATGCAGCACCCCAACTCACCTTTCCCCTTAAGCAAGCATAAGTTGGTTTTCTAAATTTGAGACCCTGTTCTGTTTTGGAATGCAGTTCCTGTGTAGCCAAGTTTACATTCCGTGTATTAGTGATATCTTATGATGTTTCTTTTTCTGTGTGACTTATTTCAGTTAGAATCATCGTACCTGAATCCACTCATTATGCTGCTAAGGGCCTGGTGACATAGATTTCATTGCTGAGTGATACTGCATTGTACGTAAGTACCACAAGTTCTTTATCCATTTTTCACTTTCTGCGATGTTGAACTTGTACTGTAAACGAGGTTCTTGTAAACAGAGCCGTTCCAAACTTTGGGGTGGCTGTGTCTTTTTGATTTTAATTTCCTTAAGCTATAGGACCATAAGTGGAAGTGCCCTAGGCTCTGTTGCTTTGTTTTTTAGATGTTTCAGGAAACACCATGCACTTCTCCCGAGTGGTTGTTGGCAATTCACATCCCGCCCATCAGCATAACAAGGCTCCCAGTTCTCCATGGCCTGTCCTGCCTTTCTGAATTTTACAGTTTTTTCAGATGGCCCTTTTGACCGGGGGGAAGTGAGACTTCATTGTAGTGCAGATTTCCTTTGCAAGCTTGCTTGGTTGGCCAAAAAGGGCGTATGCGTTTTTTCCTGAATATATTCAGGAAAAAACGCATACGCCCTTTTTGGCCAAGTGCATCATTGTGGACGTTCTGCCTCTTTTCCTATGCTTTCAATGCAATTCCAGTCTACCTCCTGAAATCGGTTTCCTGCAATTCTGCCCCGCTTTCAAGTCCTCTTGGCAGCCTTACTTCAGTCTATTTTTGGACGATAGCTGTCATTTATAACTCTGCAGGTTTGTGAATTACAGTGCCCCTGAGCTCCTTTCTTCAACTTGCTTTCTTGTGACCTGGCCGCAACACCGCAGGATGGCTTCAGGCCCTAATCTGGTTCCGGCACGGCACGCTGAGCCTCTGGTTATTTCCTCTTCCTGGTGGGAAATGAGAGTTAAATTTGCCCGTCCAGACACCTCCAGCTAGTCTCTCATTGGTTCTCGCTATTCCTGTTCATCTTCCGCAGAAATTGCAAACTGGGCCAAACAGGAGGTTAAAGGCGCTGACTCTCCAAGTGGGGAGAGTGTTAGTAAAGTGTCTGGAATGTTGCACCCGAGTACCAGGGGAGGAAAACTGAGACATATTTGACCACGTCTCCCGTTCACATGGTTGATCATACTTGGGTTCCACATGCATGTTTTAGCTGAAGGAAGAATACCTTAAACCTGGAGAGTTGAGACCCGTGTAATGGGTACCATGCAATATGACTTCAAAGGGTCTTCATTTGCTCACCGAACCTCTCCAATCCTATCACTGCTGCGTTTATGCCCCTGTACACACGCTTGATTCTCTTTCGGAGACATAGCAATCCATAGGTTTTAAGATACTTACTAGTCAGGTACATTCTTAGGCGTTTAATATGCGGTGTTGAGTCCATTTCGTTGAGCAAGGAGTAGCTCTTGTCTATTCCATATTTGGCTTAAGGAACTTTATCTGTGCTCATTTCAATCTCTGGTTTTATGCAGCACCCCAACTCACCTTTCCCCTTAAGCAAGCATAAGTTGGTTTTCTAAATTTGAGACCCTGTTCTGTTCTGTAATTCAGTTCCTGTGTAGCCAAGTTTACATTCCGTGTATTACTGATATCTTATGATGTTTCTTTTTCTGTGTGACTTATTTCAGTTAGAATCATCGTACCTGAATCCACTCATTGTGCTGCTAAGGGCCTGATGACACAGATTTCATTGCTGAGTGATATTGCTTTGTAAGTAAATACCACAACTTCTTTATCCATTTTTCACTTTCTGCGATGTTGAACTTGTACTGTAAACGAGGTTCTTGTAAACAGAGCCGTTCCAAACTTTGGGGTGGCTGTGTCTTTTTGATTTTAAATTCCCTAAGCTATAGGACCATAAGTGGAAGTGCCCTAGGCTCTGTTGCTTTGTTTTTTAGATGTTTCAGGAAACACCATACACTTCTCCCGAGTGGTTGTTGGCAATTTACATCCCGCCCATCAGCATAACAAGGCTCCCAGTTCTCCATGGCCTGTCCTGCCTTTCTGGATTTTACACTTTTTTCAGATGGCCCTTTTGACCAGGGGGAAGTGAGACTTCATTGTAGTGCAGATTTCCTTTGCAAGCTTGCTTGGTTGGCCAAAAAGGGCGTATGCGTTTTTTCCTGAATATATTCAGGAAAAAACGCATACGCCCTTTTTGGCCAAGTGCATCATTGTGGACGTTCGGCCTCTTTTCCTATGCTTTCAATGCAATTCCAGTCTACCTCCTGAAATCGGTTTCCTGCAATTCTGCCCCGCTTTCAAGTCCTCTTGGCAGCCTTACTTCAGTCTATTTTTGGACGATAGCTGTCATTTATAACTCTGCAGGTTTGTGAATTACAGTGCCCCTGAGCTCCTTTCTTCAACTCGCTTTCTTGTGAGCTGGCCGCAACACCGCAGGATGGCTTCAGGCCCTAATCTGGTTCTGGCACGGCACGCTGAGCCTTTGGTTAATTCCTCTTCCTGGTGGGAAATGAGAGTTAAATTTGCCCGTCCAGACACCTCCAGCTAGTCTCTCATTGGTTCTCGCTATTCCTGTTCATCTTCCGCAGAAATTGCAAACTGGGCCAAACAGGAGGTTAAAGACACTGACTCTCCAAGTCGGGAGAGTGTTAGTAAAGCGTCTGGAATGTTGCACCCGAGTACCAGGGTACGAAAACTGAGACATATTTGAACACGTCTCCCGATCACATGGTTGATCATACTCTGGGTTCCACATGCATGTTTTAGCTGAAGGAAGAATACCTAAAACCTGGGTAGTTGAAACCCGTGGTATGGGTACCATGCAATATGACTTCAAAGGGTCTTCATTTGCTCACCGAACCTCTCCAATCCTATCAGTGCTGCGTTTATGCCCCTGTACACATGCTTGATTCTCTTTCGGAGACATAGCAATCCATAGGTTTTAAGATACTTACTAGTCAGGTACATTCTTAGGCGTTTAATATGCGGTGTTGAGTCCATTTCGTTGAGCAAGGAGTAGCTCTTGTCTATTCCATATTTGGCTTAAGGAACTTTATCTGTGCTCATTTCAATCTCTGGTTTTATGCAGCACCCCAATTCACCTTTCCCCTTAAGCAAGCATAAGTTGGTTTTCTAAATTTGAGACCCTGTTCTGTTCTGTAATTCAGTTCCTGTGTAGCCAAGTTTACATTCCGTGTATTACTGATATCTTATGATGTTTCTTTTTCTGTGTGACTTATTTCAGTTAGAATCATCATACCTGAATCCACTCATTGTGCTGCTAAGGGCCTGATGACACAGATTTCATTGCTGAGTGATATTTCTTTGTAAGTAAATACCACAACTTCTTTATCCATTTTTCACTTTCTGCGATGTTGAACTTGTACTGTAAACGAGGTTCTTGTAAACAGAGGCGTCCCAAACTTTGGGGTGGCTGTGTCTTTTTGATTTCAATTTCCCTAAGCTATAGGACCATAAGTGGAAGTGCCCTAGGCTCTGTTGCTTTGTTTTTTAGATGTTTCAGGAAACACCATACACTTCTCCCAAGTGGTTGTTGGCAATTTACATCCCGCCCATCAGCATAACAAGGCTCCCAGTTCTCCATGGCCTGTCCTGCCTTTCTGGATTTTACACTTTTTTCAGATGGCCCTTTTGACCAGGGGGAAGTGAGACTTCATTGTAGTGCAGATTTGCTTTGCAAGCTTGCTTGGTTGGCCAAAAAGGGCGTATGCGTTTTTTCCTGAATATATTCAGGAAAAAACGCATACGCCCTTTTTGGCCAAGTGCATCATTGTGGACGTTCTGCCTCTTTTCCTATGCTTTCAATGCAATTCCAGTCTACCTCCTGAAATCGGTTTCCTGCAATTCTGCCCCGCTTTCAAGTCCTCTTGGCAGCCTTACTTCAGTCTATTTTTGGACGATAGCTGTCATTTATAACTCTGCAGGTTTGTGAATTACAGTGCCCCTGAGCTCCTTTCTTCAACTTGCTTTCTTGTGACCTGGCCGCAACACCGCAGGATGGCTTCAGGCCCTAATCTGGTTCCGGCACGGCACGCTGAGCCTCTGGTTATTTCCTCTTCCTGGTGGGAAATGAGAGTTAAATTTGCCCGTCCAGACACCTCCAGCTAGTCTCTCATTGGTTCTCGCTATTCCTGTTCATCTTCCGCAGAAATTGCAAACTGGGCCAAACAGGAGGTTAAAGGCGCTGACTCTCCAAGTGGGGAGAGTGTTAGTAAAGTGTCTGGAATGTTGCACCCGAGTACCAGGGGAGGAAAACTGAGACATATTTGAACACGTCTCCCGTTCACATGGTTGATCATACTTGGGTTCCACATGCATGTTTTAGCTGAAGGAAGAATACCTTAAACCTGGAGAGTTGAGACCCGTGTAATGGGTACCATGCAATATGAATTCAAAGGGTCTTCATTTGCTCACCGAACCTCTCCAATCCTATCACTGCTGCGTTTATGCCCCTGTACACACGCTTGATTCTCTTTCGGAGACATAGCAATCCATAGGTTTTAAGATACTTACTAGTCAGGTACATTCTTAGGCGTTTAATATGCGGTGTTGAGTCCATTTCGTTGAGCAAGAAGTAGCTCTTGTCTATTCCATATTTGGCTTAAGGAACTTTATCTGTGCTCATTTCAATCTCTGGTTTTATGCAGCACCCCAACTCACCTTTACCCTTAAGCAAGCATAAGTTGGTTTTCTAAATTTGAGACCCTGTTCTGTTCTGTAATTCAGTTCCTGTGTAGCCAAGTTTACATTCCGTGTATTACTGATATCTTATGATGTTTCTTTTTCTGTGTGACTTATTTCAGTTAGAATCATCATACCTGAATCCACTCACTGTGCTGCTAAGGGCCTGATGACACAGATTTCATTGCTGAGTGATATTGCTTTGTAACTAAATACCACAACTTCTTTATCCATTTTTCACTTTCTGTGATATTGAACTTGTACGGTAAACGAGGTTCTTGTAAACAGAGGCGTCCCAAACTTTGGGGTGGCTGTGTCTTTTTGATTTTAATTTCCCTAAGCTATAGGACCATAAGTGGAAGTGCCCTAGGCTCTGTTGCTTTGTTTTTTAGATGTTTCAGGAAACACCATACACTTCTCCCGAGTGTTTGTTGGCAATTTATATCCCGCCCTTCAGCATAACAAGGCTCCCAGTTCTCCATGGCCTGTCCTGCCTTTCTGGATTTTACACTTTTTTCAGATGGCCCTTTTGACCGGGGGGAAGTGAGACTTCATTGTAGTGCAGATTTCCTTTGCAAGCTTGCTTGGTTGGCCAAAAAGGGCGTATGCGTTTTTTCCTGAATATATTCAGGAAAAAACGCATACGCCCTTTTTGGCCAAGTGCATCATTGTGGACGTTCTGCCTCTTTTCCTATGCTTTCAATGCAATTCCAGTCTACCTCCTGAAATCGGTTTCCTGCAATTCTGCCCCGCTTTCAAGTCCTCTTGGCAGCCTTACTTCAGTCTATTTTTGGACGATAGCTGTCATTTATAACTCTGCAGGTTTGTGAATTACAGTGCCCCTGAGCTCCTTTCTTCAACTCGCTTTCTTGTGACCTGGCCGCAACACCGCAGGATGGATTCAGGCCCTAATCTGGTTCCGGCACGGCACACTGAGTCTTTGGTTATTTCCTCTTCCTGGTGGGAAATGAGAGTTAAATTTGCCCGTCCACACACCTCCAGCTAGCCTCTCATTGGTTCTCGCTATTCTTGTTCATCTTCCGCAGAAATTGCAAACTGGGCCAAACAAGAGGTTAAAGCCGCTCACTTTCCAAGTGGGGAGAGTGTTAGTAAAGCGTCTGGAATGTTGCACCCGATTACCAGGGGAGGAAAACTGAGACATATTTGAACACGTCTCCCGATCACATGGTTGATCATACTTGGGTTCCACATGCATGTTTTAGCTGAAGGAAGAATACCTAAAACCTGGGTAGTTGAAACCCGTGGAATGGGTACCATGCAATATGACTTCAAAGGGTCTTCATTTGCTCACCGAACCTCTCCAATCCTATCACTGCTTCGTTTATGCCCCTGTCCACATGCTTGATTCTCTTTCGGAGACATAGCAATCCATAGGTTTTAAGATACTTACTAGTCAGGTACATTCGTAGGCGTTTAATATGCGGTGTTGAGTCCATTTCGTTGAGCAAGGAGTAGCTCTTGTCTATTCCATATTTGGCTTAAGGAACTTTATCTGTGCTCATTTCAATCTCTGGTTTTATGCAGCACCCCAACTCACCTTTCCCCTTAAGCAAGCATAAGTTGGTTTTCTAAATTTGAGACCCTGTTCTGTTTTGGAATGCAGTTCCTGTGTAGCCAAGTTTACATTCCGTGTATTAGTGATATCTTATGATGTTTCTTTTTCTGTGTGACTTATTTCAGTTAGAATCATCGTACCTGAATCCACTCATTATGCTGCTAAGGGCCTGGTGACATAGATTTCATTGCTGAGTGATACTGCATTGTACGTAAGTACCACAAGTTCTTTATCCATTTTTCACTTTCTGCGATGTTGAACTTGTACTGTAAACGAGGTTCTTGTAAACAGAGCCGTTCCAAACTTTGGGGTGGCTGTGTCTTTTTGATTTTAATTTCCTTAAGCTATAGGACCATAAGTGGAAGTGCCCTAGGCTCTGTTGCTTTGTTTTTTAGATGTTTCAGGAAACACCATGCACTTCTCCCGAGTGGTTGTTGGCAATTCACATCCCGCCCATCAGCATAACAAGGCTCCCAGTTCTCCATGGCCTGTCCTGCCTTTCTGAATTTTACAGTTTTTTCAGATGGCCCTTTTGACCGGGGGGAAGTGAGACTTCATTGTAGTGCAGATTTCCTTTGCAAGCTTGCTTGGTTGGCCAAAAAGGGCGTATGCGTTTTTTCCTGAATATATTCAGGAAAAAACGCATACGCCCTTTTTGGCCAAGTGCATCATTGTGGACGTTCTGCCTCTTTTCCTATGCTTTCAATGCAATTCCAGTCTACCTCCTGAAATCGGTTTCCTGCAATTCTGCCCCGCTTTCAAGTCCTCTTGGCAGCCTTACTTCAGTCTATTTTTGGACGATAGCTGTCATTTATAACTCTGCAGGTTTGTGAATTACAGTGCCCCTGAGCTCCTTTCTTCAACTTGCTTTCTTGTGACCTGGCCGCAACACCGCAGGATGGCTTCAGGCCCTAATCTGGTTCCGGCACGGCACGCTGAGCCTCTGGTTATTTCCTCTTCCTGGTGGGAAATGAGAGTTAAATTTGCCCGTCCAGACACCTCCAGCTAGTCTCTCATTGGTTCTCGCTATTCCTGTTCATCTTCCGCAGAAATTGCAAACTGGGCCAAACAGGAGGTTAAAGGCGCTGACTCTCCAAGTGGGGAGAGTGTTAGTAAAGTGTCTGGAATGTTGCACCCGAGTACCAGGGGAGGAAAACTGAGACATATTTGAACACGTCTCCCGTTCACATGGTTGATCATACTTGGGTTCCACATGCATGTTTTAGCTGAAGGAAGAATACCTTAAACCTGGAGAGTTGAGACCCGTGTAATGGGTACCATGCAATATGACTTCAAAGGGTCTTCATTTGCTCACCGAACCTCTCCAATCCTATCACTGCTGCGTTTATGCCCCTGTACACACGCTTGATTCTCTTTCGGAGACATAGCAATCCATAGGTTTTAAGATACTTACTAGTCAGGTACATTCTTAGGCGTTTAATATGCGGTGTTGAGTCCATTTCGTTGAGCAAGGAGTAGCTCTTGTCTATTCCATATTTGGCTTAAGGAACTTTATCTGTGCTCATTTCAATCTCTGGTTTTATGCAGCACCCCAACTCACCTTTCCCCTTAAGCAAGCATAAGTTGGTTTTCTAAATTTGAGACCCTGTTCTGTTCTGTAATTCAGTTCCTGTGTAGCCAAGTTTACATTCCGTGTATTACTGATATCTTATGATGTTTCTTTTTCTGTGTGACTTATTTCAGTTAGAATCATCATACCTGAATCCACTCATTGTGCTGCTAAGGGCCTGATGACACAGATTTCATTGCTGAGTGATATTGCTTTGTAAGTAAATACCACAACTTCTTTATCCATTTTTCACTTTCTGCGATGTTGAACTTGTACTGTAAACGAGGTTCTTGTAAACAGAGCCGTTCCAAACTTTGGGGTGGCTGTGTCTTTTTGATTTTAATTTCCCTAAGCTATAGGACCATAAGTGGAAGTGCCCTAGGTTCTGTTGCTTTGTTTTTTAGATGTTTCAGGAAACACCATACACTTCTCCCAAGTGGTTGTTGGCAATTTACATCCCGCCCATCAGCATAACAAGGCTCCCAGTTCTCCATGGCCTGTCCTGCCTTTCTGGATTTTACACTTTTTTCAGAGGGCCCTTTTGACCGGGGGGAAGTGAGACTTCATTGTAGTGCAGATTTCCTTTGCAAGCTTGCTTGGTTGGCCAAAAAGGGCGTATGCGTTTTTTCCTGAATATATTCAGGAAAAAACGCATACGCCCTTTTCGGCCAAATGCATCATTGTGGACGTTCGGCCTCTTTTCCTATGCTTTCAATGCAATTCCAATCTACCTCCTGAAATCGGTTTCCTGCAATTCTGCCCCGCTTTCAAGTCCTCTTGGCAGCCTTACTTCAGTCTATTTTTGGACGATACCTGTCATTTATAACTCTGCAGGTTTGTGAATTACAGTGCCCCTGAGCTCCTTTCTTCAACTCGCTTTCTTGTGAGCTGGCCGCAACACCGCAGGATGGCTTCAGGCCCTAATCTGGTTCCGGCATGGCACACTGAGCCTTTGGTTATTTCCTCTTCCTGGTGGGAAATGAGAGTTAAATTTCCCCGTCCAGACACCTCCAGCTAGTCTCTCATTGGTTCTCGCTATTCCTGTTCATCTTCCGCAGAAATTGCAAACTGGGCCAAACAGGAGGTTAAAGTGACTGACTCTCCAAGTGGGGAGAGTGTTAGCAAAGCATCTGGAATGTTGCACCCGAGTACCAGGGGAGGAAAACTGAGACATATTTGAACACGTCTCCCGTTCACATGGTTGATCATACTTGGGTTCCACATGCATGTTTTAGCTGAAGGAAGAATACCTAAAACCTGGGTAGTTGAAACCCGTGGAATGGGTACCATGCAATATGACTTCAAAGGGTCTTCATTTGCTCACCGAACCTCTCCAATCCTATCACTGCTGCGTTTATGCCCCTGTACACATGCTTGATTCTCTTTCGGAGACATAGCAATCCATAGGTTTTAAGATACTTACTAGTCAGGTACATTCTTAGGCGTTTAATATGCGGTGTTGAGTCCATTTCGTTGAGCAAGGAGTAGCTCTTGTCTATTCCATATTTGGCTTAAGGAACTTTATCTGTGCTCATTTCAATCTCTGGTTTTATGCAGCACCCCAACTCACCTTTCCCCTTAAGCAAGCATAAGTTGGTTTTCTAAATTTGAGACCCTGTTCTGTTCTGTAATTCAGTTCCTGTGTAGCCAAGTTTACATTCCGTGTATTACTGATATCTTATGATGTTTCTTTTTCTGTGTGACTTATTTCAGTTAGAATCATCGTACCTGAATCCACTCATTGTGCTGCTAAGGGCCTGATGACACAGATTTCATTGCTGAGTGATATTGCTTTGTAAGTAAATACCACAACTTCTTTATCCATTTTTCACTTTCTGCGATGTTGAACTTGTACTGTAAACGAGGTTCTTGTAAACAGAGCCGTTCCAAACTTTGGGGTGGCTGTGTCTTTTTGATTTTAAATTCCCTAAGCTATAGGACCATAAGTGGAAGTGCCCTAGGCTCTGTTGCTTTGTTTTTTAGATGTTTCAGGAAACACCATACACTTCTCCCGAGTGGTTGTTGGCAATTTACATCCCGCCCATCAGCATAACAAGGCTCCCAGTTCTCCATGGCCTGTCCTGCCTTTCTGGATTTTACACTTTTTTCAGATGGCCCTTTTGACCAGGGGGAAGTGAGACTTCATTGTAGTGCAGATTTCCTTTGCAAGCTTGCTTGGTTGGCCAAAAAGGGCGTATGCGTTTTTTCCTGAATATATTCAGGAAAAAACGCATACGCCCTTTTTGGCCAAGTGCATCATTGTGGACGTTCGGCCTCTTTTCCTATGCTTTCAATGCAATTCCAGTCTACCTCCTGAAATCGGTTTCCTGCAATTCTGCCCCGCTTTCAAGTCCTCTTGGCAGCCTTACTTCAGTCTATTTTTGGACGATAGCTGTCATTTATAACTCTGCAGGTTTGTGAATTACAGTGCCCCTGAGCTCCTTTCTTCAACTCGCTTTCTTGTGAGCTGGCCGCAACACCGCAGGATGGCTTCAGGCCCTAATCTGGTTCTGGCACGGCACGCTGAGCCTTTGGTTAATTCCTCTTCCTGGTGGGAAATGAGAGTTAAATTTGCCCGTCCAGACACCTCCAGCTAGTCTCTCATTGGTTCTCGCTATTCCTGTTCATCTTCCGCAGAAATTGCAAACTGGGCCAAACAGGAGGTTAAAGACACTGACTCTCCAAGTCGGGAGAGTGTTAGTAAAGCGTCTGGAATGTTGCACCCGAGTACCAGGGTACGAAAACTGAGACATATTTGAACACGTCTCCCGATCACATGGTTGATCATACTCTGGGTTCCACATGCATGTTTTAGCTGAAGGAAGAATACCTAAAACCTGGGTAGTTGAAACCCGTGGTATGGGTACCATGCAATATGACTTCAAAGGGTCTTCATTTGCTCACCGAACCTCTCCAATCCTATCAGTGCTGCGTTTATGCCCCTGTACACATGCTTGATTCTCTTTCGGAGACATAGCAATCCATAGGTTTTAAGATACTTACTAGTCAGGTACATTCTTAGGCGTTTAATATGCGGTGTTGAGTCCATTTCGTTGAGCAAGGAGTAGCTCTTGTCTATTCCATATTTGGCTTAAGGAACTTTATCTGTGCTCATTTCAATCTCTGGTTTTATGCAGCACCCCAATTCACCTTTCCCCTTAAGCAAGCATAAGTTGGTTTTCTAAATTTGAGACCCTGTTCTGTTCTGTAATTCAGTTCCTGTGTAGCCAAGTTTACATTCCGTGTATTACTGATATCTTATGATGTTTCTTTTTCTGTGTGACTTATTTCAGTTAGAATCATCATACCTGAATCCACTCATTGTGCTGCTAAGGGCCTGATGACACAGATTTCATTGCTGAGTGATATTTCTTTGTAAGTAAATACCACAACTTCTTTATCCATTTTTCACTTTCTGCGATGTTGAACTTGTACTGTAAACGAGGTTCTTGTAAACAGAGGCGTCCCAAACTTTGGGGTGGCTGTGTCTTTTTGATTTTAATTTCCCTAAGCTATAGGACCATAAGTGGAAGTGCCCTAGGCTCTGTTGCTTTGTTTTTTAGATGTTTCAGGAAACACCATACACTTCTCCCAAGTGGTTGTTGGCAATTTACATCCCGCCCATCAGCATAACAAGGCTCCCAGTTCTCCATGGCCTGTCCTGCCTTTCTGGATTTTACACTTTTTTCAGATGGCCCTTTTGATCAGGGGGAAGTGAGACTTCATTGTAGTGCAGATTTCCTTTGCAAGCTTGCTTGGTTGGCCAAAAAGGGCGTATGCGTTTTTTCCTGAATATATTCAGGAAAAAACGCATACGCCCTTTTTGGCCAAGTGCATCATTGTGGACGTTCTGCCTCTTTTCCTATGCTTTCAATGCAATTCCAGTCTACCTCCTGAAATCGGTTTCCTGCAATTCTGCCCCGCTTTCAAGTCCTCTTGGCAGCCTTACTTCAGTCTATTTTTGGACGATAGCTGTCATTTATAACTCTGCAGGTTTGTGAATTACAGTGCCCCTGAGCTCCTTTCTTCAACTTGCTTTCTTGTGACCTGGCCGCAACACCGCAGGATGGCTTCAGGCCCTAATCTGGTTCCGGCACGGCACGCTGAGCCTCTGGTTATTTCCTCTTCCTGGTGGGAAATGAGAGTTAAATTTGCCCGTCCAGACACCTCCAGCTAGTCTCTCATTGGTTCTCGCTATTCCTGTTCATCTTCCGCAGAAATTGCAAACTGGGCCAAACAGGAGGTTAAAGGCGCTGACTCTCCAAGTGGGGAGAGTGTTAGTAAAGCGTCTGGAATGTTGCACCCGAGTACCAGGGGAGGAAAACTGAGACATATTTGAACACGTCTCCCGTTCACATGGTTGATCATACTTGGGTTCCACATGCATGTTTTAGCTGAAGGAAGAATACCTTAAACCTGGAGAGTTGAGACCCGTGTAATGGGTACCATGCAATATGAATTCAAAGGGTCTTCATTTGCTCACCGAACCTCTCCAATCCTACCACTGCTGCGTTTATGCCCCTGTACACACGCTTGATTCTCTTTCGGAGACATAGCAATCCATAGGTTTTAAGATACTTACTAGTCAGGTACATTCTTAGGCGTTTAATATGCGGTGTTGAGTCCATTTCGTTGAGCAAGGAGTAGCTCTTGTCTATTCCATATTTGGCTTAAGGAACTTTATCTGTGCTCATTTCAATCTCTGGTTTTATGCAGCACCCCAACTCACCTTTCCCCTTAAGCAAGCATAAGTTGGTTTTCTAAATTTGAGACCCTGTTCTGTTCTGTAATTCAGTTCCTGTGTAGCCAAGTTTACATTCCGTGTATTACTGATATCTTATGATGTTTCTTTTTCTGTGTGACTTATTTCAGTTAGAATCATCATACCTGAATCCACTCATTGTGCTGCTAAGAGCCTGATGACACAGATTTCATTGCTGAGTGATATTGCTTTGTAAGTATATACCACAACTTCTTTATCCATTTTTCACTTTCTGCGATGTTGAACTTGTACTGTAAACGAGGTTCTTGTAAACAGAGCCGTTCCAAACTTTGGGGTGGCTGTGTCTTTTTGATTTTAATTTCCCTAAGCTATAGGACCATAAGTGGAAGTGCCCTAGGTTCTGTTGCTTTGTTTTTTAGATGTTTCAGGAAACACCATACACTTCTCCCGAGTGGTTGTTGGCAATTTACATCCCGCCCATCAGCATAACAAGGCTCCCAGTTCTCCATGGCCTGTCCTGCCTTTCTGGATTTTAAACTTTTTTCAGATGGCCCTTTTGACCGGGGGGAAGTGAGACTTCATTGTAGTGCAGATTTCCTTTGCAAGCTTGCTTGGTTGGCCAAAAAGGGCGTATGCGTTTTTTCCTGAATATATTCAGGAAAAAACGCATACGCCCTTTTTGGCCAAGTGCATCATTGTCGACGTTCTGCCTCTTTTCCTATGCTTTCAATGCAATTCCAGTCTACCTCCTGAAATCGGTTTCCTGCAATTCTGCCCCGCTTTCAAGTCCTCTTGGCAGCCTTACTTCAGTCTATTTTTGGACGATAGCTGTCATTTATAACTCTGCAGGTTTGTGAATTACAGTGCCCCTGAGCTCCTTTCTTCAACTCGCTTTCTTGTGACCTGGCCGCAACACCGCAGGATGGCTTCAGGCCCTAATCTGGTTCCGGCCCGGCATGCTGAGCCTTTGGTTAATTCCTCTTCCTGGTGGGAAATGAGAGTTAAATTTGCCCGTCCAGACACCTCCAGCTAGTCTCTCATTGGTTCTCGCTATTCCTGTTCATCTTCCGCAGAAATTGCAAACTGGGCCAAACAGGAGGTTAAAGGGACTGACTCTCCAAGTCGGGAGAGTGTTAGTAAAGCGTCTGGAATGTTGCACCCAAGTACCAGGGTACAAAAACTGAGACATATTTGAACACGTCTCCCGATCACATGGTTGATCATACTCTAGGTTCCACATGCATGTTTTAGCTGAAGGAAGAATACCTTAAAACTGGGTAGTTGAAACCCGTGGAATGGGTACCATGCAATATGACTTCAAAGGGTCTTCATTTGCTCACCGAACCTCTCCAATCCTATCACTGCTGCGTTTATGCCCCTGTACACACGCTTGATTCTCTTTCGGAGACATAGCAATCCATAGGTTTTAAGATACTTACTAGTCAGGAACATTCTTAGGCGTTTAATATGGGGTGTTGAGTCCATTTCGTTGAGCAAGGAGTAGCTCTTGTCTGTTCCATATTTGGCTTAAGGAACTTTATCTGTGCTCATTGCAATCTCTGGTTTTATGCAGCACCCCAACTCACCTTTACCCTTAAGCAAGAATAAGTTGGTTTTCTAAATTTGAGACCCTGTTCTGTTCTGTAATTCAGTTCCTGTGTAGCCAAGTTTACATTCCGTGTATTACTGATATCTTATGATGTTTCTTTTTCTGTGTGACTTACTTCAGTTAGAATCATCATACCTGAATCCACTCATTGTGCTGCTAAGGGCCTGATGACACAGATTTCATTGCTGAGTGATATTGCTTTGTAAGTAAATACCACAACTTCTTTATCCATTTTTCACTTTCTGCGATGTTGAACTTGTACTGTAAACGAGGTTCTTGTAAACAGAGCCGTTCCAAACTTTGGGGTGGCTGTGTCTTTTTGATTTTAATTTCCCTAAGCTATAGGACCATAAGTGGAAGTGCCCTAGGTTCTGTTGCTTTGTTTTTTAGATGTTTCAGGAAACACCATACACTTCTCCCGAGTGGTTGTTGGCAATTTACATCCCGCCCATCAGCATAACAAGGCTCCCAGTTCTCCATGGCCTGTCCTGCCTTTCTGGATTTTACACTTTTTTCAGATGGCCCTTTTGACCGGGGGGAAGTGAGACTTCATTGTAGTGCAGATTTCCTTTGCAAGCTTGCTTGGTTGGCCAAAAAGTGCGTATGCGTTTTTTCCTGAATATATTCAGGAAAACACGCATACGCCCTTTTTGGCCAAGTGCATCATTGTGGACGTTCTGCCTCTTTTCCTATGCTTTCAATGCAATTCCAGTCTACCTCCTGAAATCGGTTTCCTGCAATTCTGCCCCGCTTTCAAGTCCTCTTGGCAGCCTTACTTCAGTCTATTTTTGGACGATAGCTGTCATTTATAACTCTGCAGGTTTGTGAATTACAGTGCCCCTGAGCTCCTTTCTTCAACTCGCTTTCTTGTGACCTGGCCGCAGACCGCAGGATGGCTTCAGGCCCTAATCTGGTTCCGGCACGGCACGCTGAGCCTTTGGTTAATTCCTCTTCCTGGTGGGAAATGAGAGTTAAATTTGCCCGTCCAGACACCTCCAGCTAGTCTCTCATTGGTTCTCCCTATTCCTGTTCATCTTCCGCAGAAATTGCAAACTGGGGCAAACAGGAGGTTAAAGGGACTGACTCTCCAAGTCGGGAGAGTGTTAGTAAAGCGTCTGGAATGTTGCACCCGAGTACCAGGGTACGAAAACTGAGACATATTTGAACACGTCTCCCGATCACATGGTTGATCATACTCTAGGTTCCACATGCATGTTTTAGCTGAAGGAAGAATACCTTAAACCTGGGTAGTTGAAACCCGTGGAATGGGTACCATGCAATATGACTTCAAAGGGTCTTCATTTGCTCACCGAACCTCTCCAATCCTATCACTGCTGCGTTTATGCCCCTGTACACACGCTTGATTCTCTTTCGGAGACATAGCAATCCATAGGTTTTAAGATACTTACTAGTCAGGAACATTCTTAGGCGTTTAATATGCGGTGTTGAGTCCATTTCGTTGAGCAAGGAGTAGCTCTTGTCTATTCCATATTTGGCTTAAGGAACTTTATCTGTGCTCATTGCAATCTCTGGTTTTATGCAGCACCCCAACTCACCTTTACCCTTAAGCAAGAATAAGTTGGTTTTCTAAATTTGAGACCCTGTTCTGTTCTGTAATTCAGTTCCTGTGTAGCCAAGTTTACATTCCGTGTATTACTGATATCTTATGATGTTTCTTTTTCTGTGTGACTTACTTCAGTTAGAATCATCATACCTGAATCCACTCATTGTGCTGCTAAGGGCCTGATGACACAGATTTCATTGCTGAGTGATATTGCTTTGTAAGTAAATACCACAACTTCTTTATCCATTTTTCACTTTATGCGATGTTGAACTTGTACTATAAACGAGGTTCTTGTAAACAGAGCCGTTCCAAACTTTGGGCTGGCTGTGTCTTTTTGATTTTAATTTCCCTATGCTATAGGACCATAAGTGGAAGTGCCCTAGGTTCTGTTGCTTTGTTTTTTAGATGTTTCAGGAAACACCATACACTTCTCCCGAGTGGTTGTTGGCAATTTACATCCCGCCCATCAGCATAACAAGGCTCCCAGTTCTCCATGGCCTGTCCTGCCTTTCTGGATTTTACACTTTTTTCAGATGGCCCTTTTGACCGGGGGGAAGTGAGACTTCATTGTAGTGCAGATTTCCTTTGCAAGCTTGCTTGGTTGGCCAAAAAGGGCGTATGCGTTTTTTCCTGAATATATTCAGGAAAAAACGCATACGCCCTTTTTGGCCAAGTGCATCATTGTGGACGTTCTGCCTCTTTTCCTATGCTTTCAATGCAATCCCAGTCTACCTCCTGAAATCGGTTTCCTGCAATTCTGCCCCACTTTCAAGTCCTCTTGGCAGCCTTACTTCAGTCTATTTTTGGACGATAGCTGTCATTTATAACTCTGCAGGTTTGTGAATTACAGTGCCCCTGAGCTCCTTTCTTCAACTCGCTTTCTTGTGACCTGGCCGCAACACCGCAGGATGGCTTCAGGCCCTAATCTGGTTCCGGCACGGCACGCTGAGCCTTTGGTTAATTCCTCTTCCTGGTGGGAAATGAGAGTTAAATTTGCCCGTCCAGACACCTCCAGCTAGTCTCTCATTGGTTCTCGCTATTCCTGTTCATCTTCCGCAGAAATTGCAAACTGGGCCAAACAGGAGGTTAAAGGCGCTGACTCGCCAAGTGGGGAGAGTGTTAGTAAAGCGTCTGGAATGTTGCACCCGAGTACCAGGGGAGGAAAACTGAGACATATTTGAACACGTCTCCCGTTCAGATGGTTGATCATACTTGGGTTCCACATGCATGTTTTAGCTGAAGGAAGAATACCTTAAACCTGGAGAGTTAAGACCCGTGTAATGGGTACCATGCAATATGACTTCAAAGGGTCTTCATTTGCTCACCGAACCTCTCCAATCCTATCACTGCTGCATTTATGCCCCTGTACACATGCTTGATTCTCTTTCGGAGACATAGCAATCCATAGGTTTTAAGATACTTACTAGTCAGGTACATTCTTAGGCGTTCAATATGCGGTGTTGAGTCCATTTCGTTGAGCAAGGAGTAGCTCTTGTCTATTCCATATTTGACTTAAGGAACTTTATCTGTGCTCATTTCAATCTCTGGTTTTATGCAGCACCCCAACTCACCTTTACCCTTAAGCAAGCATAAGTTGGTTTTCTAAATTTGAGACACTGTTCTGTTTTGGAATTCAGTTCCTGTGTAGCCAAGTTTACATTCCGTGTATTAGTGATATCTTATGATGTTTCTTTTTCTGTGTGACTTATTTCAGTTAGAATCATCGTACCTGAATCCACTCATTGTGCTGCTAAGGGCCTGATGACACAGATTTCATTGCTGAGTGATATTGCTTTGTAAGTAAATACCACAACTTCTTTATCCATTTTTCACTTTCTGCGATGTTGAACTTGCACTGTAAGCGAGGTTCTTGTAAACAGAGCCGTTCCAAACTTTGGGGTGGCTGTGTCTTTTTGATTTTAATTTCCCTAAGCTATAGGACCATAAGTGGAAGTGCCCTAGGTTCTGTTGCTTTGTTTTTTAGATGTTTCAGGAAACACCATACACTTCTCCCGAGTGGTTGTTGGCAATTTACATCCCGCCCATCAGCATAACAAGGCTCCCAGTTCTCCATGGCCTGTCCTGCCTTTCTGGATTTTACACTTTTTTCAGAGGGCCCTTTTGACCGGGGGGAAGTGAGACTTCATTGTAGTGCAGATTTCCTTTGCAAGCTTGCTTGGTTGGCCAAAAAGGGCGTATGCGTTTTTTCCTGAATATATTCAGGAAAAAACGCATACGCCCTTTTCGGCCAAGTGCATCATTGTGGACGTTCGGCCTCTTTTCCTATGCTTTCAATGCAATTCCAGTCTACCTCCTGAAATCGGTTTCCTGCAATTCTGCCCCGCTTTCAAGTCCTCTTGGCAGCCTTACTTCAGTCTATTTTTGGACGATAGCTGTCATTTATAACTCTGCAGGTTTGTGAATTACAGTGCCCCTGAGCTCCTTTCTTCAACTCGCTTTCTTGTGAGCTGGCCGCAACACCGCAGGATGGCTTCAGGCCCTAATCTGGTTCCGGCACGGCACACTGAGCCTTTGGTTATTTCCTCTTCCTGGTGGGAAATGAGAGTTAAATTTGCCCGTCCAGACACCTCCAGCTAGCCTCTCATTGGTTCTCGCTATTCCTGTTCATCTTCCGCAGAAATTGCAAACTGGGCCAAACAGGAGGTTAAAGTGACTGACTCTCCAAGTGGGGAGAGTGTTAGCAAAGCATCTGGAATGTTGCACCCGAGTACAAGGGGACGAAAACTGAGACATATTTGAACATGTCTCCCGTTCACATGGTTGATCATACTTCGGTTCCACATGCATGTTTTAGCTGAAGGAAGAATACCTTAAACCTGGAGAGTTGAGACCCGTGTAATGGGTACCATGCAATATGACTTCAAAGGGTCTTCATTTGCTCACCGAACCTCTCCAATCCTATCACTGCTGCGTTTATGCCCCTGTACACATGCTTGATTCTCTTTCGGAGACATAGCAATCCATAGGTTTTAAGATACTTACTAGTCAGGTACATTCTTAGGCGTTTAATATGGGGTGTTGAGTCCATTTCGTTGAGCAAGGAGTAGCTCTTGTCTATTCCATATTTGGCTTAAGGAACTTTATCTGTGCTCATTTCAATCTCTGGTTTTATGCAGCACCCCAACTCACCTTTCCCCTTAAGCAAGCATAAGTTGGTTTTCTAAATTTGAGACCCTGTTCTGTTCTGTAATTCAGTTCCTGTGTAGCCAAGTTTACATTCCGTGTATTACTGATATCTTATGATGTTTCTTTTTCTGTGTGACTTATTTCAGTTAGAATCATCATACCTGAATCCACTCATTGTGCTGCTAAGAGCCTGATGACACAGATTTCATTGCTGAGTGATATTGCTTTGTAAGTAAATACCACAACTTCTTTATCCATTTTTCACTTTCTGCGATGTTGAACTTGTACTGTAAACGAGGTTCTTGTAAACAGAGCCGTTCCAAACTTTGGGGTGGCTGTGTCTTTTTGATTTTAATTTCCCTAAGCTATAGGACCATAAGTGGAAGTGCCCTAGGTTCTGTTGCTTTGTTTTTTAGATGTTTCAGGAAACACCATACACTTCTCCCGAGTGGTTGTTGGCAATTTACATCCCGCCCATCAGCATAACAAGGCTCCCAGTTCTCCATGGCCTGTCCTGCCTTTCTGGATTTTACACTTTTTTCAGATGGCCCTTTTGACCGGGGGGAAGTGAGACTTCATTGTAGTGCAGATTTCCTTTGCAAGCTTGCTTGGTTGGTCAAAAAGGGCGTATGCGTTTTTTCCTGAATATATTCAGGAAAAAACGCATACGCCCTTTTTGGCCAAGTGCATCATTGTGGACGTTCTGCCTCTTTTCCTATGCTTTCAATGCAATTCCAGTCTACCTCCTGAAATCGGTTTCCTGCAATTCTGCCCCGCTTTCAAGTCCTCTTGGCAGCCTTACTTCAGTCTATTTTTGGACGATAGCTGTCATTTATAACTCTGCAGGTTTGTGAATTACAGTGCCCCTGAGCTCCTTTCTTCAACTCGCTTTCTTGTGACCTGGCCGCAACACCGCAGGATGGCTTCAGGCCCTAATCTGGTTCCGGCCCGGCATGCTGAGCCTTTGGTTAATTCCTCTTCCTGGTGGGAAATGAGAGTTAAATTTGCCCGTCCAGACACCTCCAGCTAGTCTCTCATTGGTTCTCGCTATTCCTGTTCATCTTCCGCAGAAATTGCAAACTGGGCCAAACAGGAGGTTAAAGGGACTGACTCTCCAAGTCGGGAGAGTGTTAGTAAAGCGTCTGGAATGTTGCACCCAAGTACCAGGGTACGAAAACTGAGACATATTTGAACACGTCTCCCGATCACATGGTTGATCATACTCTAGGTTCCACATGCATGTTTTAGCTGAAGGAAGAATACCTTAAAACTGGGTAGTTGAAACCCGTGGAATGGGTACCATGCAATATGACTTCAAAGGGTCTTCATTTGCTCACCGAACCTCTCCAATCCTATCACTGCTGCGTTTATGCCCCTGTACACACGCTTGATTCTCTTTCGGAGACATAGCAATCCATAGGTTTTAAGATACTTACTAGTCAGGAACATTCTTAGGCGTTTAATATGGGGTGTTGAGTCCATTTCGTTGAGCAAGGAGTAGCTCTTGTCTGTTCCATATTTGGCTTAAGGAACTTTATCTGTGCTCATTGCAATCTCTGGTTTTATGCAGCACCCCAACTCACCTTTACCCTTAAGCAAGAATAAGTTGGTTTTCTAAATTTGAGACCCTGTTCTGTTCTGTAATTCAGTTCCTGTGTAGCCAAGTTTACATTCCGTGTATTACTGATATCTTATGATGTTTCTTTTTCTGTGTGACTTACTTCAGTTAGAATCATCATACCTGAATCCACTCATTGTGCTGCTAAGGGCCTGATGACACAGATTTCATTGCTGAGTGATATTGCTTTGTAAGTAAATACCACAACTTCTTTATCCATTTTTCACTTTCTGCGATGTTGAACTTGTACTGTAAACGAGGTTCTTGTAAACAGAGCCGTTCCAAACTTTGGGGTGGCTGTGTCTTTTTGATTTTAATTTCCCTAAGCTATAGGACCATAAGTGGAAGTGCCCTAGGTTCTGTTGCTTTGTTTTTTAGATGTTTCAGGAAACACCATACACTTCTCCCGAGTGGTTGTTGGCAATTTACATCCCGCCCATCAGCATAACAAGGCTCCCAGTTCTCCATGGCCTGTCCTGCCTTTCTGGATTTTACACTTTTTTCAGATGGCCCTTTTGACCGGGGGGAAGTGAGACTTCATTGTAGTGCAGATTTCCTTTGCAAGCTTGCTTGGTTGGCCAAAAAGGGCGTATGCGTTTTTTCCTGAATATATTCAGGAAAACACGCATACGCCCTTTTTGGCCAAGTGCATCATTGTGGACGTTCTGCCTCTTTTCCTATGCTTTCAATGCAATTCCAGTCTACCTCCTGAAATCGGTTTCCTGCAATTCTGCCCCGCTTTCAAGTCCTCTTGGCAGCCTTACTTCAGTCTATTTTTGGACGATAGCTGTCATTTATAACTCTGCAGGTTTGTGAATTACAGTGCCCCTGAGCTCCTTTCTTCAACTCGCTTTCTTGTGACCTGGCCGCAGACCGCAGGATGGCTTCAGGCCCTAATCTGGTTCCGGCACGGCACGCTGAGCCTTTGGTTAATTCCTCTTCCTGGTGGGAAATGAGAGTTAAATTTGCCCGTCCAGACACCTCCAGCTAGTCTCTCATTGGTTCTCCCTATTCCTGTTCATCTTCCGCAGAAATTGCAAACTGGGGCAAACAGGAGGTTAAAGGGACTGACTCTCCAAGTCGGGAGAGTGTTAGTAAAGCGTCTGGAATGTTGCACCCGAGTACCAGGGTACGAAAAATGAGACATATTTGAACACGTCTCCCGATCACATGGTTGATCATACTCTAGGTTCCACATGCATGTTTTAGCTGAAGGAAGAATACCTTAAACCTGGGTAGTTGAAACCCGTGGAATGGGTACCATGCAATATGACTTCAAAGGGTCTTCATTTGCTCACCGAACCTCTCCAATCCTATCACTGCTGCGTTTATGCCCCTGTACACATGCTTGATTCTCTTTCGGAGACATAGCAATCCATAGGTTTTAAGATACTTACTAGTCAGGAACATTCTTAGGCGTTTAATATGGGGTGTTGAGTCCATTTCGTTGAGCAAGGAGTAGCTCTTGTCTATTCCATATTTGGCTTAAGGAACTTTATCTGTGCTCATTGCAATCTCTGGTTTTATGCAGCACCCCAACTCACCTTTACCCTTAAGCAAGAATAAGTTGGTTTTCTAAATTTGAGACCCTGTTCTGTTCTGTAATTCAGTTCCTGTGTAGCCAAGTTTACATTCCGTGTATTACTGATATCTTATGATGTTTCTTTTTCTGTGTGACTTACTTCAGTTAGAATCATCATACCTGAATCCACTCATTGTGCTGCTAAGGGCCTGATGACACAGATTTCATTGCTGAGTGATATTGCTTTGTAAGTAAATACCACAACTTCTTTATCCATTTTTCACTTTCTGCGATGTTGAACTTGTACTGTAAACGAGGTTCTTGTAAACAGAGCCGTTCCAAACTTTGGGGTGGCTGTGTCTTTTTGATTTTAATTTCCCTAAGCTATAGGACCATAAGTGGAAGTGCCCTAGGTTCTGTTGCTTTGTTTTTTAGATGTTTCAGGAAACACCATACACTTCTCCCGAGTGGTTGTTGGCAATTTACATCCCGCCCATCAGCATAACAAGGCTCCCAGTTCTCCATGGCCTGTCCTGCCTTTCTGGATTTTACACTTTTTTCAGATGGCCCTTTTGACCGGGGGGAAGTGAGAGTTCATTGTAGTGCAGATTTCCTTTGCAAGCTTGCTTGGTTGGCCAAAAAGGGCGTATGCGTTTTTTCCTGAATATATTCAGGAAAACACGCATACGCCCTTTTTGGCCAAGTGCATCATTGTGGACGTTCTGCCTCTTTTCCTATGCTTTCAATGCAATTCCAGTCTACCTCCTGAAATCGGTTTCCTGCAATTCTGCCCCGCTTTCAAGTCCTCTTGGCAGCCTTACTTCAGTCTATTTTTGGACGATAGCTGTCATTTATAACTCTGCAGGTTTGTGAATTACAGTGCCCCTGAGCTCCTTTCTTCAACTCGCTTTCTTGTGACCTGGCCGCAACACCGCAGGATGGCTTCAGGCCCTAATCTGGTTCCGGCACGGCACGCTGAGCCTTTGGTTAATTCCTCTTCCTGGTGGGAAATGAGAGTTAAATTTGCCCGTCCAGACACCTCCAGCTAGTCTCTCATTGGTTCTCGCTATTCCTGTTCATCTTCCGCAGAAATTGCAAACTGGGGCAAACAGGAGGTTAAAGGGACTGACTCTTCAAGTCGGGAGAGTGTTAGTAAAGCGTCTGAAATGTTGCACCCGAGTACCAGGGTACGAAAACTGAGACATATTTGAACACGTCTCCCGATCACATGGTTGATCATACTCTAGGTTCCACATGCATGTTTTAGCTGAAGGAAGAATACCTTAAACCTGGGTAGTTGAAACCCGTGGAATGGGTACCATGCAATATGACTTCAAAGGATCTTCATTTGCTCACCGAACCTCTCCAATCCTATCACTGCTGCGTTTATGCCCCTGTACACATGCTTGATTCTCTTTCGGAGACATAGCAATCCATAGGTTTTAAGATACTTACTAGTCAGGAACATTCTTAGGCGTTTAATATGGGGTGTTGAGTCCATTTCGTTGAGCAAGGAGTAGCTCTTGTCTGTTCCATATTTGGCTTAAGGAACTTTATCTGTGCTCATTGCAATCTCTGGTTTTATGCAGCACCCCAACTCACCTTTACCCTTAAGTAAGAATTAGTTGGTTTTCTAAATTTGAGACCCTGTTCTGTTCTGTAATTCAGTTCCTGTGTAGCCAAGTTTACATTCCGTGTATTACTGATATCTTATGATGTTTCTTTTTCTGTGTGACTTACTTCAGTTAGAATCATCATACCTGAATCCACTCATTGTGCTGCTAAGGGCCTGATGACACAGATTTCATTGCTGAGTGATATTGCTTTGTAAGTAAATACCACAACTTCTTTATCCATTTTTCACTTTATGCGATGTTGAACTTGTACTATAAACGAGGTTCTTGTAAACAGAGCCGTTCCAAACTTTGGGGTGGCTGTGTCTTTTTGATTTTAATTTCCCTATGCTATAGGACCATAAGTGGAAGTGCCCTAGGTTCTGTTGCTTTGTTTTTTAGATGTTTCAGGAAACACCATACACTTCTCCCGAGTGGTTGTTGGCAATTTACATCCCGCCCATCAGCATAACAAGGCTCCCAGTTCTCCATGGCCTGTCCTGCCTTTCTGGATTTTACACTTTTTTCAGATGGCCCTTTTGACCGGGTGGAAGTGAGACTTCATTGTAGTGCAGATTTCCTTTGCAAGCTTGCTTGGTTGGCCAAAAAGGGCGTATGCGTTTTTTCCTGAATATATTCAGGAAAAAACGCATACGCCCTTTTTGGCCAAGTGCATCATTGTGGACGTTCTGCCTCTTTTCCTATGCTTTCAATGCAATCCCAGTCTACCTCCTGAAATCGGTTTCCTGCAATTCTGCCCCACTTTCAAGTCCTCTTGGCAGCCTTACTTCAGTCTATTTTTGGACGATAGCTGTCATTTATAACTCTGCAGGTTTGTGAATTACAGTGCCCCTGAGCTCCTTTCTTCAACTCGCTTTCTTGTGACCTGGCCGCAACACCGCAGGATGGCTTCAGGCCCTAATCTGGTTCCGGCACGGCACGCTGAGCCTTTGGTTAATTCCTCTTCCTGGTGGGAAATGAGAGTTAAATTTGCCCGTCCAGACACCTCCAGCTAGCCTCTCATTGGTTCTCGCTATTCCTGTTCATCTTCCGCAGAAATTGCAAACTGGGCCAAACAGGAGGTTAAAGGCGCTGACTCGCCAAGTGGGGAGAGTGTTAGTAAAGCGTCTGGAATGTTGCACCCGAGTACCAGGGGAGGAAAACTGAGACATATTTGAACACGTCTCCCGTTCAGATGGTTGATCATACTTGGGTTCCACATGCATGTTTTAGCTGAAGGAAGAATACCTTAAACCTGGAGAGTTAAGACCCGTGTAATGGGTACCATGCAATATGACTTCAAAGGGTCTTCATTTGCTCACCGAACCTCTCCAATCCTATCACTGCTGCATTTATGCCCCTGTACACATGCTTGATTCTCTTTCGGAGACATAGCAATCTATAGGTTTTAAGATACTTACTAGTCAGGTACATTCTTAGGCGTTTAATATGCGGTGTTGAGTCCATTTCGTTGAGCAAGGAGTAGCTCTTGTCTATTCCATATTTGACTTAAGGAACTTTATCTGTGCTCATTTCAATCTCTGGTTTTATGCAGCACCCCAACTCACCTTTACCCTTAAGCAAGCATAAGTTGGTTTTCTAAATTTGAGACACTGTTCTGTTTTGGAATTCAGTTCCTGTGTAGCCAAGTTTACATTCCGTGTATTAGTGATATCTTATGATGTTTCTTTTTCTGTGTGACTTATTTCAGTTAGAATCATCGTACCTGAATCCACTCATTGTGCTGCTAAGGGCCTGATGACACAGATTTCATTGCTGAGTGATATTGCTTTGTAAGTAAATACCACAACTTCTTTATCCATTTTTCACTTTCTGCGATGTTGAACTTGTACTGTAAGCGAGGTTCTTGTAAACAGAGCCGTTCCAAACTTTGGGGTGGCTGTGTCTTTTTGATTTTAATTTCCCTAAGCTATAGGACCATAAGTGGAAGTGCCCTAGGTTCTGTTGCTTTGTTTTTTAGATGTTTCAGGAAACACCATACACTTCTCCCGAGTGGTTGTTGGCAATTTACATCCCGCCCATCAGCATAACAAGGCTCCCAGTTGTCCATGGCCTGTCTTGCCTTTCTGGATTTTACACTTTTTTCAGATGGCCCTTTTGACCGGGGGGAAGTGAGACTTCATTGTAGTGCAGATTTCCTTTGCAAGCTTGCTTGGTTGGCCAAAAAGGGCGTATGCGTTTTTTCCTGAATATATTCAGGAAAAAACGCATACGCCCTTTTTGGCCAAGTGCATCATTGTGGACGTTCTGCCTCTTTTCCTATGCTTTCAATGCAATTCCAGTCTACCTCCTGAAATCGGTTTCCTGCAATTCTGCCTCGCTTTCAAGTCCTCTTGGCAGCCTTACTTCAGTCTATTTTTGGACGATAGCTGTCATTTATAACTCTGCAGGTTTGTGAATTACAGTGCCCCTGAGCTCCTTTCTTCAACTCGCTTTCTTGTGACCTGGCCGCAACACCGCAGGATGGCTTCAGGCCCTAATCTGGTTCCGGCACGGCACGCTTAGCCTTTGGTTAATTCCTCTTCCTGGTGGGAAATGAGAGTTAAATTTGCCCGTCCAGACACCTCCAGCTAGTCTCTCATTGGTTCTCGCTATTCCTGTTCATCTTCCGCAGAAATTGCAAACTGGGCCAAACAGGAGGTTAAAGGCGCTGACTCTCCAAGTGGGGAGAGTGTTAGTAAAGCGTCTGGAATGTTGCACCCGAGTACCAGGGGAGGAAAACTGAGACATATTTGAACACGTCTCCCGTTCACATGGTTGGTCATACTTGGGTTCCACATGCATGTTTTAGCTGAAGGAAGAATACCTTAATCCTGGAGAGTTAAGACCCGTGTAATGGGTACCATGCAATATGACTTCAAAGGGTCTTCATTTGCTCACCGAACCTCTCCAATCCTATCACTGCTGCGTTTATGCCCCTGTACACATGCTTGATTCTCTTTCGGAGACATAGCAATCCATAGGTTTTAAGATACTTACTAGTCAGGTACATTCTTAGGCGTTTAATATGTGGTGTTGAGTCCATTTCGTTGAGCAAGGAGTAGCTCTTGTCTATTCCATATTTGACTTAAGGAACTTTATCTGTGCTCATTTCAATCTCTGGTTTTATGCAGCACCCCAACTCACCTTTCCCCTTAAGCAAGCATAAGTTGGTTTTCTAAATTTGAGACCCTGTTCTGTTCTGTAATTCAGTTCCTGTGTAGCCAAGTTTACATTCCGTGTATTACTGATATCTTATGATGTTTCTTTTTCTGTGACTTACTTCAGTTAGAATCATCATACCTGAATCCACTCATTGTGCTGCTAAGGGCCTGATGACACAGATTTCTTTGCTGAGTGATATTGCTTTGTAAGTAAATACCACAACTTCTTTATCCATTTTTCACTTTCTGCGATGTTGAACTTGTACTGTAAACGAGGTTCTTGTAAACAGAGCCGTTCCAAACTTTGGGGTGGCTGTGTCTTTTTGATTTTAATTTCCCTAAGCTATAGGACCATAAGTGGAAGTGCCCTAGGTTCTGTTGCTTTGTTTTTTAGATGTTTCAGGAAACACCATACACTTCTCCCGAGTGGTTGTTGGCAATTTACATCCCGCCCATCAGCATAAGAATGCTCCCAGTTGTCCATGGCCTGTCCTGCCTTTCTGGATTTTACACTTTTTTCAGATGGCCCTTTTGACCGGGGGGAAGTGAGACTTCATTGTAGTGCAGATTTCCTTTGCAAGCTTGCTTGGTTGGCCAAAAAGGGCGTATGCGTTTTTTCCTGAATATATTCAGGAAAAAACGCATACGCCCTTTTTGGCCAAGTGCATCATTGTGGACGTTCTGCCTCTTTTCCTATGCTTTCAATGCAATTCCAGTCTACCTCCTGAAATCGGTTTCCTGCAATTCTGCCCCACTTTCAAGTCCTCTTGGCAGCCTTACTTCAGTCTATTTTTGGACGATAGTTATCATTTATAACTCTGCAGGTTTGTGAATTACAGTGCTCCTGAGCTCCTTTCTTCAACTCGCTTTCTTGTGACCTTCCCGCAACACCGCAGGATGGCTTCAGGCCCTAATCTGGTTCCGGCCCGTCATGCTGAGCCTTTGGTTAATTCCTCTTCCTGGTGGGAAATGAGAGTTAAATTTGCCCGACCAGACACCTCCAGCTAGCCTCTCATTGGTTCTCGCTATTCCTGTTCATCTTCCGCAGAAATTGCAAACTGGGCCAAACAGGAGGTTAAAGGGACTGACTCTCCAAGTCGGGAGAGTGTTAGTAAAGCGTCTGGAATGTTGCACCCGAGTACCAGGGGAGGAAAACTGAGACATATTTGAACACGTCTCCCGATCACATGGTTGATCATACTCTAGGTTCCACATGCATGTTTTAGCTGAAGGAAGAATACCTTAAACCTGGGTAGTTGAAACCTGTGGAATGGGTACCATGCAATATGACTTCAAAGGGTCTTCATTTGCTCACCGAACCTCTCCAATCCTATCACTGCTGCGTTTATGCCCCTGTACACATGCTTGATTCTCTTTCGGAGACATAGCAATCCATAGGTTTTAAGATACTTACTAGTCAGGTACATTCTTAGGCGTTTAATATGGGGTGTTGAGTCCATTTCGTTGAGCAAGGAGTAGCTCTTGTCTATTCCATATTTGACTTAAGGAACTTTATCTGTGCTCATTTCAATCTCTGATTTTATGCAGCACACCAACTCACCTTTCCCCTTAAGCAAGCATAAGTTGGTTTTCTAAATTTGAGACCCTGTTCTGTTCTGTAATTCAGTTCCTGTGTAGCCAAGTTTACATTCCGTGTATTACTGATATCTTATGATGTTTCTTTTTCTGTGTGACTTACTTCAGTTAGAATCATCATACCTGAATTCACTCATTGTGCTGCTAAGGGCGTGATGACACAGATTTCATTGCTGAGTGATATTGCTTTGTAAGTAAATACCACAACTTCTTTATCCATTTTTCACTTTCTGCGATGTTGAACTTGTACTGTAAACGAGGTTCTTGTAAACAGAGCCGTTCCAAACTTTGGGCTGGCTGTGTCTTTTTGATTTTAATTTCCCTAAGCTATAGGACCATAAGTGGAAGTGCCCTAGGTTCTGTTGCTTTGTTTTTTAGATGTTTCAGGAAACACCATACACTTCTCCCGAGTGGTTGTTGGCAATTTACATCCCGCCCATCAGCATAACAAGGCTCCCAGTTGTCCATGGCCTGTCTTGCCTTTCTGGATTTTACACTTTTTTCAGATGGCCCTTTTGACCGGGGGGAAGTGAGACTTCATTGTAGTGCAGATTTCCTTTGCAAGCTTGCTTGGTTGGCCAAAAAGGGCGTATGCGTTTTTTCCTGAATATATTCAGGAAAAAACGCATACGCCCTTTTTGGCCAAGTGCATCATTGTGGACGTTCTGCCTCTTTTCCTATGCTTTCAATGCAATTCCAGTCTACCTCCTGAAATCGGTTTCCTGCAATTCTGCCCCGCTTTCAAGTCCTCTTGGCAGCCTTACTTCAGTCTATTTTCGGACGATAGCTGTCATTTATAACTCTGCAGGTTTGTGAATTACAGTGCCCCTGAGCTCCTTTCTTCAACTCGCTTTCTTGTGACCTGGCCGCAACACCGCAGGATGGCTTCAGGCCCTAATCTGGTTCCGGCACGGCACGCTGAGCCTTTGGTTAATTCCTCTTCCTGGTGGGAAATGAGAGTTAAATTTGCCCGTCCAGACACCTCCAGCTAGTCTCTCATTGGTTCTCGCTATTCCTGTTCATCTTCCGCAGAAATTGCAAACTGGGCCAAACAGGAGGTTAAAGGCGCTGACTCTCCAAGTGGGGAGAGTGTTAGTAAAGCGTCTGGAATGTTGCACCCGAGTACCAGGGGAGGAAAACTGAGACATATTTGAACACGTCTCCCGTTCACATGGTTGGTCATACTTGGGTTCCACATGCATGTTTTAGCTGAAGGAAGAATACCTTAATCCTGGAGAGTTAAGACCCGTGTAATGGGTACCATGCAATATGACTTCAAAGGGTCTTCATTTGCTCACCGAACCTCTCCAATCCTATCACTGCTGCGTTTATGCCCCTGTACACATGCTTGATTCTCTTTCGGAGACATAGCAATCCATAGGTTTTAAGATACTTACTAGTCAGGTACATTCTTAGGCGTTTAATATGCGGTGTTGAGTCCATTTCGTTGAGCAAGGAGTAGCTCTTGTCTATTCCATATTTGACTTAAGGAACTTTATCTGTGCTCATTTCAATCTCTGGTTTTATGCAGCACCCCAACTCACCTTTCCCCTTAAGCAAGCATAAGTTGGTTTTCTAAATTTGAGACCCTGTTCTGTTCTGTAATTCAGTTCCTGTGTAGCCAAGTTTACATTCCGTGTATTACTGATATCTTATGATGTTTCTTTTTCTGTGACTTACTTCAGTTAGAATCATCATACCTGAATCCACTCATTGTGCTGCTAAGGGCCTGATGACACAGATTTCTTTGCTGAGTGATATTGCTTTGTAAGTAAATACCACAACTTCTTTATCCATTTTTCACTTTCTGCGATGTTGAACTTGTACTGTAAACGAGGTTCTTGTAAACAGAGCCGTTCCAAACTTTGGGGTGGCTGTGTCTTTTTGATTTTAATTTCCCTAAGCTATAGGACCATAAGTGGAAGTGCCCTAGGTTCTGTTGCTTTGTTTTTTAGATGTTTCAGGAAACACCATACACTTCTCCCGAGTGGTTGTTGGCAATTTACATCCCGCCCATCAGCATAAGAATGCTCCCAGTTGTCCATGGCCTGTCCTGCCTTTCTGGATTTTACACTTTTTTCAGATGGCCCTTTTGACCGGGGGGAAGTGACACTTCATTGTAGTGCAGATTTCCTTTGCAAGCTTGCTTGGTTGGCCAAAAAGGGCGTATGCGTTTTTTCCTGAATATATTCAGGAAAAAACGCATACGCCCTTTTTGGCCAAGTGCATCATTGTGGACGTTCTGCCTCTTTTCCTATGCTTTCAATGAAATTCCAGTCTACCTCCTGAAATCGGTTTCCTGCAATTCTGCCCCACTTTCAAGTCCTCTTGGCAGCCTTACTTCAGTCTATTTTTGGACGATAGTTGTCATTTATAACTCTGCAGGTTTGTGAATTACAGTGCTCCTGAGCTCCTTTCTTCAACTCGCTTTCTTGTGACCTTCCCGCAACACCGCAGGATGGCTTCAGGCCCTAATCTGGTTCCGGCCCGTCATGCTGAGCCTTTGGTTAATTCCTCTTCCTGGTGGGAAATGAGAGTTAAATTTGCCCGACCAGACACCTCCAGCTAGCCTCTCATTGGTTCTCGCTATTCCTGTTCATCTTCCGCAGAAATTGCAAACTGGGCCAAACAGGAGGTTAAAGGGACTGACTCTCCAAGTCGGGAGAGTGTTAGTAAAGCGTCTGGAATGTTGCACCCGAGTACCAGGGGAGGAAAACTGAGACATATTTGAACACGTCTCCCGATCACATGGTTGATCATACTCTAGGTTCCACATGCATGTTTTAGCTGAAGGAAGAATACCTTAAACCTGGGTAGTTGAAACCTGTGGAATGGGTACCATGCAATATGACTTCAAAGGGTCTTCATTTGCTCACCGAACCTCTCCAATCCTATCACTGCTGCGTTTATGCCCCTGTACACATGCTTGATTCTCTTTCGGAGACATAGCAATCCATAGGTTTTAAGATACTTACTAGTCAGGTACATTCTTAGGCGTTTAATATGGGGTGTTGAGTCCATTTCGTTGAGCAAGGAGTAGCTCTTGTGTATTCCATATTTGGCTTAAGGAACATTATCTGTGCTCATTTCAATCTCTGGTTTTATGCAGCACCCCAACTCACCTTTCCCCTTAAGCAAGCATAAGTTGGTTTTCTAAATTTGAGACCCTGTTCTGTTCTGTAATTCAGTTCCTGTGTAGCCAAGTTTACATTCCGTGTATTACTGATATCTTATGATGTTTCTTTTTCTGTGTGACTTATTTCAGTTAGAATCATCATACCTGAATCCACTCATTGTGATGCTAAGGGCCTGATGACATAGATTTCATTGCTGAGTGATATTGCTTTGTAAGTAAATACCACAACTTCTTTATCCATTTTTCACTTTCTGCGATGTTGAACTTGTACTGTAAACGAGGTTCTTGCAAACAGAGGTGTCCCAAACTTTGGGGTGGCTGTGTCTTTTTGATTTTAATTTCCCTAAGCTATAGGACCATAAGTGGAAGTGCCCTAGGCTCTGTTGCTTTGTTTTTTAGATGTTTCAGGAAACACCATACACTTCTCCTGAGTGTCTGTTGGCAATTTACATCCCGCCCATCAGCATAACAAGGCTCCCAGTTCTCCATGGCCTGTCCTGCCTTTCTGGATTTTACACTTTTTTCAGATGGCCCTTTTGACCGGGGGGAAGTGAGACTTCATTGTAGTGCAGATTTCCTTTGCAAGCTTGCTTGGTTGGCCAAAAAGGGCGTATGCGTTTTTTCCTGAATATATTCAGGAAAAAACGCATATGCTCTTTTTGGCCAAGTGCATCATTGTGGACGTTCTGCCTCTTTTCCTATGCTTTCAATGCAATTCCAGTCTACCTCCTGAAATCGGTTTCCTGCAATTCTGCCCCGCTTTCAAGTCCTCTTGGCAGCCTTACTTCAGTCTATTTTTGGACGATAGCTGTCATTTATAACTCTGCAGGTTTGTGAATTACACTGCCCCTGAGCTCCTTTCTTCAACTCGCTTTCTTGTGACCTGGCCGCAACACCGCAGGATGGCTTCAGGCCCTAATCTGGTTCCGGCACGGCACGCTGAGCCTTTGGTTATTTCCTCTTCCTGGTGGGAAATGAGAGTTAAATTTGCCCGTCCAGACACCTCCAGCTAGTCTCTCATTGGTTCTCGCTATTCCTATTCATCTTCCGCAGAAATTGCAAACTGGGCCAAACAGGAGGTTAAAGGCACTGACTCTCCAAGTGGGGAGAGTGTTAGTAAAGCGTCTGGAATGTTGCACCCGAGTACCAGGGGAGGAAAACTGAGACATATTTGAACACGTCTCCCGTTCACATGGTTGATCATACTTGGGTTCCACATGCATGTTTTAGCTGAAGGAAGAATACCTTAAACCTGGAGAGTTAAGACCCGTGTAATGGGTACCATGCAATATGACTTCAAAGGGTCTTCATTTGCTCACCGAACCTCTCCAATCCTATCACTGCTGCGTTTATGCCCCTGTACACATGCTTGATTCTCTTTCGGAGACATAGCAATCCATAGGTTTTAAGATACTTACTAGTCAGGTACATTCTTAGGCGTTTAATATGCGGTGTTGAGTCCATTTCGTTGAGCAAGGAGTAGCTCTTGTCTATTCCATATTTGACTTAAGGAACTTTATCTGTGCTGATTTCAATCTCTGGTTTTATGCAGCACACCAACTCACCTTTCCCCTTAAGCAAGCATAAGTTGGTTTTCTAAATTTGAGACCCTGTTCTGTTCTGTAATTCAGTTCCTGTGTAGCCAAGTTTACATTCCGTGTATTACTGATATCTTATGATGTTTCTTTTTCTGTGTGACTTACTTCAGTTAGAATCATCATACCTGAATTCACTCATTGTGCTGCTAAGGGCGTGATGACACAGATTTCATTGCTGAGTGATATTGCTTTGTAAGTAAATACCACAACTTCTTTATCCATTTTTCACTTTCTGCGATGTTGAACTTGTACTGTAAACGAGGTTCTTGTAAACAGAGCCGTTCCAAACTTTGGGCTGGCTGTGTCTTTTTGATTTTAATTTCCCTAATCTATAGGACCATAAGTGGAAGTGCCCTAGGTTCTGTTGCTTTGTTTTTTAGATGTTTCAGGAAACACCATACACTTCTCCCAAGTGGTTGTTGGCAATTTACATCCTGCCCATCAGCATAACAAGGCTCCCAGTTCTCCATGGCCTGTCCTGCCTTTCTGGATTTTACACTTTTTTCAGATGGCCCTTTTGACTGGGGGGAAGTGAGACTTCATTGTAGTGCAGATTTCCTTTGCAAGCTTGCTTGGTTGGCCAAAAAGGGCGTATGCGTTTTTTCCTGAATATATTCAGGAAAAAACGCATACGCCCTTTTTGGCCAAGTGCATCATTGTGGACGTTCTGCCTCTTTTCCTATGCTTTCAATGCAATTCCAGTCTACCTCCTGAAATCGGTTTCCTGCAATTCTGCCCCGCTTTCAAGTCCTCTTGGCAGCCTTACTTCAGTCTATTTTTGGACGATAGCTGTCATTTATAACTCTGCAGGTTTGTGAATTACAGTGCCCCTGAGCTCCTTTCTTCAACTCGCTTTCTTTTGAGCTGGCCGCAACACCGCAGGATGGCTTCAGGCCCTAATCTGGTTCCGGTACGGCACGCTGAGCCTTTGGTTATTTCCTCTTCCTGGTGGGAAATGAGAGTTAAATTTGCCCGTCCAGACACCTCCAGCTAGCCTCTCATTGGTTCTCGCTATTCCTGTTCATCTTCCGCAGAAATTGCAAACTGGGCCAAACAGGAGGTTAAAGGCGCTGACTCTCCAAGTGGGGAGAGTGTTAGTAAAGCGTCTGGAATGTTGCACCCGAGTACCAGGGGAGGAAAACTGAGACATATTTGAACACGTCTCCCGTTCACATGGTTGATCATACTTCGGTTCCACATGCATGTTTTAGCTGAAGGAAGAATACCTTAAACCTGGAGAGTTGAGACCCGTGGAATGGGTACCATGCAATATGACTTCAAAGGGTCTTCATTTGCTCACCGAACCTCTCCAATCCTATCACTGCTGCGTTTATGCCCCTGTACACATGCTTGATTCTCTTTTGGAGACATAGCAATCCATAGGTTTTACGATACTTACTAGTCAGGTACATTCTTAGGCATTTAATATGCGGTGTTGAGTCCATTTCGTTGAGCAAGGAGTAGCTCTTGTCTATTCCATATTTGACTTAAGGAACTTTATCTGTGCTCATTTCAATCTCTGGTTTTATGCAGCACCCCAACTCACCTTTTCCCTTAAGCAAGCATAAGTTGGTTTTCTAAGTTTGAGACCCTGTTCTGTTCTGTAATTCAGTTCCTGTGTCGCCAAGTTTACATTCCGTGTATTACTGATATCTTATGATGTTTCTTTTTCTGTGTGACTTATTTCAGTTAGAATCATCATACCTGAATCCACTCATTGTGATGCTAAGGGCCTGATGACATAGATTTCATTGCTGAGTGATATTGCTTTGTAAGTAAATACC